>NC_134710.1:58664692-59012192 GCF_043290135.1 Rhipicephalus microplus | reverse complement strand
ACACAAACTTGGATGCATTGATGATCACAACTTACTGGAAAACTTACTCATTTCATTACAAAGCTCGGAAATACAGATCTTCAAGCTTGAGCCATGCTCATAACTAATTGCAAATGAATATGCTTTTTCAAGCGACCTGTTGCTGTTGGTAAATTGTTTTATGTGCCGTAATGTTATTATACTAGACGGGAGTTAGCGAAGCTTTGGGTAAATAGTCAGATATTCTTATAAATTACTCGTGTAAATAAGCACCTCTGAGTAAGTTTAAGTTTTATTTTGCTGAAATTATGCATACAAGGAAGTAAATATAGAAGAGAAAATAGTGAGCTGCTGGTACGAGCCAAACCTACAACAGTGGCACAACTTCTGAATTGCTCGCGTGTCACAACCATCACAACCAGTAGCGCTACACTCATGTTTGCGCATGTGCATGGGATTTAACCCTGCAAGTGTCAGCCAGGGCCGCTCATGGGCTTTGTCACGGACCTCGAACATTCTTTTTTTTTTTCGGATGGCGTGAATACAAAGTGGGCCCTATGTTGGGGTGCCCAGCCATGGAGCCCGCTGGTGGCATACACGCCAACACAAAGTGTATGTCGGCTCGCTGACTGAGAGAAGGCTTCACAGAACGACACCGGGACTCTGCGAGAAAGCAGAGGGGCGCTCCGCGCTCGACTAGCGCTTCAGCGGCTGCAGGCCGATGGTGCCGCCATCTCTGGAGAAGCCAGCGAACCGAAGAGGCAGCGGTGTCGGGATGGTATTTTGCGCCGGTTACTTCTCCGCAAAGCAAGGCGAGAACTCCGGGCTGATGGGCGTCTTTGTCCTTGGCCGCCCTTCACCGCATCTTCCCGCCGGCCTTTTACGACCGTTATTCACAGTAATTTCTGTTCCTGGCATCATTTCCTTGAGTACATCGTCAACACGTGATTACTTACACCCACTGATTCTTGCGATTTATAGGTTGCACGCTGGCTGCTGTTGCCTCTTGATCGTAAAGAAACGCGGTAACACTGCCATCAGATAAAAACAGTGCTTCTGCTTGTCAAATCTTTCTTTGTTCCTCGTTGGGCCGTTTATCGCGATGCTTGCCGTTTTCCTGGTGCCATAATACCATCCTCCGCAGCAGTTGCAAGGCTTACCGTAACGCGTGCTCTGATTGGACAAGCACAGGTACGAAAGTGAATACCACCAGTGAAACACCACTGATTCAAATACATTATTACGCTCAAGATTTTTCTGTCTTTCGTTTTGTCTTTTTTGCGATCTCTGCTGGTATACACACACACGCACGCACACACACAATATATATATATATATATATATATATATATATATATATATATATATATATATATATATATATATATATATATATATATATATATATATATATATATATATATAGTGTGCGTGTGTGTTTATTGTATTTACACGTATTTTGCAGTTGTGTTTTTCCCCAACAAAGTCAATGCTAATTATGTGTCACGCTTGGATGCTGTACTATGTAACTGTATTTCTTTTATATTCACCACAGTGTTAATGGCTTGTGGTCATTCCGAAATTTTTTCTCTGTTGTGTATGTATTTTAAATACTTATATTAAATGTTATCTCCACCCTACAGTATTGCCCCACGGGGGGGCTGTTGATACTGTAAATAAATAAATAAACATAAATAATTGGTACATCATGCGATGACATTCGCTGCAACAATGATCGTGCTACGGTAAGTACTCCAACCACATTGGCTTACTATAAAGGCAGCATGATAAGCATCTTGCATTTTTTCCAAGTTTCTCTAACTTCGCTTACTCACCATCACAGTGCAAACCTTACGGGAGCGTTGCTTTGATCTCATGAAACACGTCCTCCTCAGCAAAGAATCTATGGGAAAAGTGCCGAATTCATTGTCATACTCTCGGTCCTCTGAATATTTGCTATTGAACCCTTGAATACTTTGGAAGCCGAGTTCTGGGAAATGTTACATTATTCTCACGTATTCTCATGACATCAGTAGTAAAATAGTGCTTAGGAAAAACTGAGAAACTGAAAAACTAGTGCTTAGGAAAATCTGAGAAATAAGTAGAAATTCCTTATACAGTTTAGCTACATTTTAAAGGCGCAGTAAACCATACCAAAGAGGTGTGTTCAGTAGAATTTACCTTATTTTATGGTAATATTTTTCATTTCCAAAGCTGTCATGTATTTATGACCAACTGTAAACCGCAATAGCAAAAAAAAAAGTGTGAGAATGCAGTGGTTTTGGACATGATTCATTCAGTTGTGTTACCAGTTTCTTTTTTCGTTAGCATACCGGTTCAACTTCAGGAAATCTTGCAAACTCGCTCAGTTTGCTTACACATAATTTGTGTACTGACTAACATTGATATCATAAGCTCTCTTACAAGATTACCACGCGTGAAATATCTTCGCTTCGAAAAACAAAAACAAAACAGATGAAGAGAAGTGGATGCAAGTTAACCAATCTCAAACTCTAATTGACAGGTCGGAAAAAAAAAAACGATCCGCTTGAACTGTTCACAAGACGAGGTGTCAGCCAATGGTAAGTCTTAGGCACCAGCATAATATTAACGAGAGCTCAAAACACACAAAATATTCCAGATTTAGGTAAGGCTCTGCGCTCAATCACTGCTAAAGCAACGGGCTTTTGCAACGATATCACCATCTTCGCAATAGCTCTGCACCACTCTCCCAGCGTGTTGTTCGCCCTTTTGCTGTTGATGACGTTCATGAGCAGAGTGGTATATCCACTCTGACAGGGGTTGTGGCGCATGGTACGCCAGACATATCGCTAAGCTCGAATGTGGCGTAAAAGATGAACTCATGGAATAAATATAAAACAGCGAAAAAAATCAACGTCGTCGCACTGAGTGGGTTGGCTGCCCAGGAGGATGATTTGATGACCATGTAGTGGATTCATTCATACATTTGTAGAATATTTAGGTATTTTTGGTTGAAGATGAAATGTTTCCAGAAATTCATGTTTGTACCGCACGTATTTGTGGTCCTCCAGGTAGTTAGGATGTAAAACATTCTTCATTCATTATTTATTCATTGATTACCCCTCTCAACCAGAATACGCTAAAGAAAAGACGGGGGTTACAATGTAGAGAAAAACAGGCTCTATTTTTTTATTTTTCCTTGAATTGTCACCGTATGATAACTTTGACATGAAAAACAAATCTTGTCGCAGGTAAAACACTATTTCTGCAGCACTGGTGTGAACACAAGCGGCTTGGCTGTGCCATAGCATTGATTGATTGATTGCTATGTGGAGTTTAAAGCACCAAGAACACCACATGTTTATTAGAGGCGCCGTAGTGGAGGGCTCCGGAAATTTTGACCACCTGGGATTATTTAACGCGCACCCAAATCTGAGCACACGGGCCTTCAGCATTTTCGCCTTTATCGAGGATGCAGCCGCCGCAACCGGGATTCCATCCCGCGACCTGCGGGTCAGCAGCCGAGTACCTTAGCCACTAGACCACTGTGACGGGGCTGTATTATATCACCATACTATAGTTTATCCTCATGATAATTTTTTGTGTTAGTGAATATGGATGATTATCGCTGCGGATTGGGATACCACAGACTCGCCGCAGCGACCGAATCGGACATCGCTGATATGAAAATTGATACCTTTACATGGGCTTCAGCTTTTTATGTGTAATATTACTATGGTCACAATGCCATATTAAGTAGAGACAATTTAGGCAGAGAAATTCTTTAAAAGTACAGGCACCAAAACTTTTGCATATTTTACAACCACCTTGCACCACAGGCTACTAATAAGTAACGATCGGAAGTGTCAATATTCATTAAAATCTTCAACAATATAATTTGAGCTCGAGCTGGCCATTTCATTAAAGCTTCCAGCCAGTTCAGTCTTAGAAGGCTATGGCTACATTTATTCCTTATGTGTCCCACTAAACTACGCACAGACTACTAAGACCCCTTCCCCCCCGCTTCGAAGGAGAAAAGAAAACCTTCCCTCCCACCTTGACGTGCGTTAAAGTATACATTGGGGCTCAAGTTGATGCCATCGCCTCACGGCAACATCCTTTGTGGATGACTTTGCATTTCTTTTAATAAATGTAAAACACGCTACACAGGCTTCTTTATGCAGTGCTATCGATCTACGCTTCTCGTCAATCATCCGCGAAAACATATCCACCCACGGGCGCCACTATAGTTCCGAGAGGCTTCGACTACTGCTCGCTGCGCGGACAGCACCACTTCATTAGCGCGAACGATCGGCGCGAGTGCGAGTGGGAGGAGCCCATGATTGCTCCTGCGGCTTTCTCGCAAGACCGAGAGTGATGGAGCGCTGCGTATAATAGAGTGCCGGAAGAGCGTGGGGAAGTCTTCATCGGGAGCTAGAGATCCACCATCCCTGAGGGATGGATGCTCACGGCAAAAACGTACGAGTTCAGACGCGGGTCGGTCAGCGCGTCATAGACACACTCTTCAGCGAAAAGTCCGTGGTATCAAAGGATAGCACTTGCTGAATAGTGCATTTGTGCCCGGAACTGTATGACATAGCTGCCCCAATTTTTGTGTTATCCCTGAATGTTTTCTATGGGGCCTACAAGGTACAGCCGCATTCACCAATCTTAAGAAGTAGATGAAGCAGACGAGGAATAAGAAACAGAAACATTATCTGCCACCACAAGCCTCGGCAATTCCAGAGAATATGAACGGCTAAGCGGCACGAGTTTGACGACATGTGCCTGGTGCTTTCATGTAGCTTTGCGTGAATGTAAAATCGGCTCCATCTTCTAAAGCTGTAGACTTATCCAGACGCTATCATCCACTCTGGACAATCAACAATACATCTCTGTGCGGTTTTGTCTTGGCGTCCTTATAACTGAAGTGTAACATGTTGTCGAGGTGAAGATAAATAAAATGAAGGAAATATACAGGCCATGCTTTCTCCAAAACTTCCAGTGACTCTCTGAAGGTTAGTTAGAAAAAAAAGTAACATAACTCTGCAGTTATTCTAAAAATAAGTCATTTCGCGGGATGTAAGTGACGACATCGGCGGGTCTCTGACGCTTCATTCACCTTCTCACTCCCGCCGTCTGTTTCGCTCCCGATTTCTATATGGAGCGTGACAACTATGTGGAGCAAGCGAATAACGGAAGACGGAGGGAAGCGCCCAACGCCACGATACGCTCTTGTAAAATTCAATGCTCTGAGCGCGCCTTCGGTGACGCAGCTCTACGTCATGGCACGACGTCACGTTTTCCATAACAACGTGTCTCCCGGGTAACTCGTGACGCGTTCATCGCGGCTGGTTCGATAGCCCGGGTCGGCCGGAAACACGTCACGCACATTGGGTCAAGCGCTAGTGGAAGTGGAGCGCTGAGTTTGAGCTTCCGGCTTTTGCTGCTGGCGACCGCGCGCAACCATAGCGGCGGTTTTGAGATGGCACGCTGAAACGGCCAGACGGCCATCGCTGTGGAAATGTTCGCCGAGAGCTCACGCGCCAGTTTCGTAACGCGAAACTTGCGCGTCGGCGCTCGCATCGCTGGCCTGTTAGGCTAAATGCCTTGATCCCCAGTTTACCGTACTTCGATGGTTATGTGCTTGCTCATGTTGTCTCCGCAAACATCGACAGCAACGTTGCACTGCCGAGCTTGGGGCCGTGCGTTGGAGATTGGTAATGGAGACATGGAGACTGCATTTAAGCGGGCTGAAAGGAAGAAAAAGGGGAAAAAAGTATGAAAGAAAGGAACAACTATTTTAGTGCATGATACCGTATCTCTGAGGTTCAAAACTGACATGGACTCTCTGACTACAACATGCTTCATGATTAGATTGTTTTTTTCCCCTAAAACTCCAGATAACCATTCGTTTTAGCGGCGACAGACATCTTGGACACAGTATAGTGGGAGTTCGCAAAAATGCAGTGCGCTTCGTAAGCAGGCTACGTGCAAGTACGGCATGAATTTGTTTTCGCTATTTACGTCTACTGAGAAGTAATTTAAATCGCACTGGTAACAAAATATGTTTAATGATGATCCTGTAGTCTTTTATGCCTCGATGGCAGTGAGTCGTCGATGGCCAATAATTTATGATGCGCGGTTGTACTACATTCTTTACTAAGTACAATGTAAAGTCACAGAACGTGGTATTAGGTGCTACGTACTGAAACTTTAGAAATGTAGCATCAGTCACAGTTGAAAAAAAAAAAACGAAGACACCCCTTCTACGTCCTGTGGCTTGGCTAGTTGATCCCTGAAAAGGAGACACAAGGAGTGCATCAGAGTGTCACCAAGTCATCTTGTCCTCTCGCCCTCATCTATTTGTGCTGCTGTTTGTCCACTATAGATTGAAGAAACGACACAAAATACTGACATAGACGCTCTCGTCTGACAGGGCTATAACACACAATCGCACTGCTTTTACGTAGTGGCTAGTTCCTGAATGCACAGAGGTTGCTGCCGCCCGTTCACGTTCAGCAGCAAACAACATGTTACCCGGACACTCGAGCGTCGAATTCGCTTAGAGCAAGAGTGATCGAACCCAACGTTTTCTGAGGACGCCAGCGGAGCGTACCTGGCCAGATAAACACGTTGGCGGGGATAACCAATAAATTGAATGGACAGTACGGTCCACGCATCCCTCGACCATCTGCGAACAACGCTGGGCTGTTTTATGGGGAAAAAAAGGCAAATTCTACTGGTAGAACTCTGCTCTTTGGAGTGACGCAAACGGTCAGCCGTATGGCAAACTTTTGTTTTCTGCTCTTCCGCACGAGTGATGGTCAAGAGCAGTCTTTCCAAGTTCACACAAGAATGGGACCCAAGTGTCACGTCGAGTTCGCCGCAAATCACGCGTACCCGCTGAGACTCGCTGGCCGCTGACCGTTCCGGCCAGCTGTCACCGAGACTCCGTTTGGGGTCAGTCACACGTACCAGACAGTGCGTTGCTACCGAGTCCCGCACTTGAAACTAGCGGGGGGTCGACGCCCCGGAATGGTCATCTGCGCGTTCCGCTTCGCGTACGCTGGCCTGTTTATTTTGGTAGGAAACTCTGCAGGAGACAATTCAGAATCTAAGTGATGGAGTCCTTGCACGCAGACTACGCTAACGTTTCGCCGTTTCACTCGTTATCTGTTCGCAGTCAACACGGTCCTTTCCGCAGGAAATTAGCAGCAGTCAAGAACTTGTCTCGTGAAGCCACGCGGTGCGTGGTCTGCCCAGTTGCGCGGCAGAGTTCATTCCTCTTCTCACGCCAGTGGTAGCTGATCAAACGGTAGCGGGTCATTGTTGCTCGTAATCTAGTGCACGTAGTAAGTATTGTGGGGTCGCTCGGTAAAACGGGGTGAAAGTGACTGAAAGACCGTTATACAGCCATTTTTTGCAAGTGGTTTCTTGCCCGATGCCAATTTCATTGTCCCCTCGTTTGTCCTCGGAAGTCGCTCAGTTTTTACGCGTCGAATGACAGACATCTCCCCAAGAGATAACTTACAGCACTGTTCCGCAAGAAGAGATGCATCTTCAAAGCTGCTAGGGTGGCAAATGCCTCATAGATTTTTCTGATGGTTATTCGACATAACGTGCACTGAAGAAGGCGCTCCAATAAAGTTACTGAGACAAGCTTTCTTTGGAATTCGAATAAACAGACTTACTGAGCGAGGTCTTATATAAGGTTACGCAGTTGGCTGTATACATATGGAAACTGCCAGGAACCTTATGGCAGGGATCTTTGACGTAAGGTCGTGACAGAAGTTGTTTGTATTCATATGGCCAGAATTTCAGTGTCGTTGCCTTTCAAAGTATTCCGGAAAAGAGGGCAACAATAAGAGCGTAATTAATATCCATTAGACTTACGCTGATTGTGTCAGTGAACACTTGGCTTAGTAGCAGAGGTTCGTCGCGGTAACTTAGGGAACAAATTGCCCACCGTGTCATGCTAATTAGCGACCATAAGTCAGTGGCAGTTCACAAATGAAACTATCGCCGCACCTCAAGACACGTTTTACGACACCTCCTTTTTTCAAGCACACAAAATATTTTTCGCAGGTATAACAATAAAGTTGTTACCGACCAGCCAATATGATTAGTAAGTTTTGATTGCTTTTGACGCATGATACATTCTTTAGCAATAACGTTTAAGAATGTCTAACAATGACTAAAAAAGCAGCAGTGGGTTATGAACAAAGTTTCATCTTGCTGTCATTGTGCAATCATGTTGGCTTTCATTTTATCGAACGTGTGACCTCCTGCAATGCTTACTTATGCACCACATCGTTCATAATCTCGCTGAAAATGCTATACAAAAAAAAAAGAAACAATATAGAGAGCGAACCAAATGAGGCGGTTGCACATCGCGAGATACCAACATAAATACCACGGGGAACAAAAAAAAGTAAGATATTTTTTAGGGAAAAAAAAACGTTCATGGCAGTTGGCAGCTGTGTGCACGGCAGATGTGTAAATACATCTTTGAGGATTTTTTACCTCTTGTGTTATACTATTTCCACATCTTGGAGGATATGTATCAGTGGCGGGCGCATCCACAGGGGCACATATAAATTCGCTCTTGTATAGTTCCGAATCAACTACAAGAGGCATATCCCTGGCATTGTGGAAGACGGATGAGCAAGCCTCGTTATGAACCGTCCATCCAGATAACTACTTCGTTTCGTGGCAACGCTTTCCTTCTGCATGTCGATCGACGCTTGCTATCCGAATGTTGATAACGACGCTCGCTTATCCCCCTTTTTTTTCTAATACGAGGAAAACAGCGTTGTCATTGAGGGCGTTTTCGAAGCGCATGGCAGATGCGCTATTCGGTGCATCGGTTTTGATTTCGCCAGCTAATTTAGACAGATTTCATCATCCCGCGGTGATTACCAGTGGTCGTCTTTCAGAAATTTGAAAACCACTGTGGACTATTCACATGAAGGAACTGATTGATTGATTTGTGGGCTTTAACGTCCCAAAACCACCATACGATTATGAGAGATGCCATAGTGGAGGGCTCCGGAAGTTTCGACCACCTGGGGTTCTTTAACGTGCACCCAAATCTGAGGACACGGGCCTACAACATTTCCGCTTAGATCGGACATGCAGCTGCTGCAGCCGCGATTCGATCCCGTGACTTGCGGGTGAGCAGCCGAGTACCTTAGCCACTGGACCACCACGGCGGGGCCACATGAAGGAACTGAATTAATTGACCAATTTGGCTTAGCCACCTATTCCCCCGGAATAAAAAGTGGACTGTTTCTTTTTTCTAATTGCTACCATAATGATGTTTGTACGCATCTTAAATACCCTATGCCACAGTACGCCGTAGGTCGCCCGCAGTTACCTAGTTTCTGTAACGTTTAAAATAATATTGGACGGCCCCGCCGCGGTGGTCTAGCCAATAAAGAAAAAAAAAGCCGTGGTGGTCTAGTGGCTAAGGTACTCGGCTGCTGACCCGCAGGGCGCGGGTTCGAATCCCGGCTGCGGCGGCTGCATTTCCGATGGAGGCGGAAATGTTGTAGGCCCGTGTGCTCAGATTTGGGTGCACGTTAAAGAACCCCAGGTGGTCTAAATTTCCGGAGCCCTCCACTACGGCGTCTCTCATAATCATATAGTGGTTTTGGGACGTTAAACCCCACATATCAATCAATAATATTGGACGCATTTTTCAAAAACAGTAAACTTTGACGCACGTATGCTCAGGACTACGATAGACCAAATATTCTCATAAAAAGGTAAAAGTCCCTGAAGCAAACATTTTAAGCTGTCTTTATTTTGCGCAAAATAAAAGGCCATATCCATTCATATGACTCGTTAATTAGCCTAGAAAATGTGCAAGTAAGCCTGAGTAAACCCCCAAAATTAATTGCATATTTTTGAAAGCTAACTTAGATTTCTATTGTACCATGACGTCACGACATGGCATGATCTTCTCACACACTCCGCTGGTTTTCGTGACATTGCCGCAACCACTTTCCCCAGTGGCTTTCATGGTGACTCCGTTGGTGACCCTTTTTACAGCGAAAGCTCTTATGAGATCACAACTCAGGTCACGCGCAGTTGTACGCCACCGCTAGTGTCCGTAACCACATCACGCGAGATTAGAAAAAAAAATAACAACCTAATACCAATGCCACAGTGGGGCTCAAACCTGGGTCCGCTGGGCGCCAGCTCA
Organism: Rhipicephalus microplus; assembly: GCF_043290135.1. NCBI lineage: Eukaryota > Metazoa > Arthropoda > Arachnida > Ixodida > Ixodidae > Rhipicephalus > Rhipicephalus microplus. Next base: position 59,002,021 of record NC_134710.1, on the reverse strand, counting down.
GCATCCTACCACGGAGCTACGCCAGTGTTTTTGACTTGTTGGCAAACTTGCCTTAGAGAGGCTTGATGTCGGGTAAGCAATCGCGCTAATACGACTTGTAAATTCTTTTTAGAACAGCGAAAGAACATCCAGTCGTCGCACAATGCGAGTAGCGTATAACGAGTGGGTAGTCCAATGCTCCAACCCATTACAAAAGCTTGTTCATGCTCTACTATAAACTGTGGCGCATACCTACTTCAGCAATAATTCCTCATCGTTGTCAGTCACTGCATGAACAATTGGCGCAAAACTCCTTGCGAGTGTTTAGCGGATACGAAGCTTCTCAGAAGAAAGATGAAAAATTGAATAGCGAATGTCGGCTTACTGCCCAAGCAATTTTATTATTGTAGCCCTAGTGGGTAGCAAGCAAGTGTGTTTCCAGTAGTAACCCAATGAGTGTTTGGAAGGCTTTGAAAGGCCGCTCTTCTAGCTTTCGCTGTGACTGTGGCGCCTTCCGCGCAGGCCTGGCGTTTTTTTATGTTTTGGGGCCTGCCGTGAATCCGAGAAGCCATGCATATAAATAGTGCGTGCAGTCACCGAAATCGATACGCTAGCCTAACGTCACACTTGTGATTATGTCAACAGGAGCACCAGGAAGAAATCAATTTTAATGTCAAAATAAAATATCAGTATTCACTGAGGCTCACACTTGAGCCCAGCAGACCCAGCATAGAGGAGATGTGTACAGTAAAGTTTAGCTTAGGTTAAAAAATGTGTCAGCGTCTTTTTAACCCTTTGGGACACTTTGTACACAATTCTGTACACCACTCGTTTTTGCGATGTGCATCAAGTCGATGCAGGTCCCGCCACGGTGGTCTAGTGGCTAAGGTACTCGGCTGCTGACCCGCAGGTCGCGGGATCAAATCCTGGCTGTGGCGGCTGCATTTCCGATGGAGGCGGAAATGTTGTAGGCCCGTGTGCTCAGATTTGGGTGCACGTTAAGAAACCCCAGGTGGTCGAAATATCTGGAGCCCTCCACTACCACGTCTCTCATAATCATATGGTGGTTTCGGGACGTTAAACCCCACAAATCAATCAATCAATCAAGTCGATGCAGTGTACCGATACACATGCTCACTTTTATGAAGGCACTAACACGCTCGACGAGTCGTTCGACGTGCCGCTTCCTTAAAGCATCGTGAAAGCAGAATTTTTCTCCGCTCGAACCAAAAATGAATTCGCACTATATTCCTCCGGAGATTTGATTCTGTTTATGCCAAAAGTACTCATCAATGACTTCAGGTTAAAGAGATATTTAATTGCGACCTAATCAGACCAAGTTTCATAGCACGCATTATTATTCTAGTTCCAATAAAATATTGAGTGCCTTGAAGTAATGATGTAGCGATTTGACACATTTGTAGAGTTTTTCCAGTATGTGAAAGGGTTAAAGGGCCCCTAAACAAAATCTCAAAATACAAAAAACAAGCTTTGGTACTCTCTCCGGGCGTTGCCCATCTTTTATGAATCCATGAAGCCAGCAGTATGTTTCTGTGACACTGTGAGGAAATGTTTTCTCGATAGATTAATATGTGGGGTTTAACGTCCCGAAACCACCATATTATTATGAGAAACGCCGTGGTGGAGGGCTCCAAAAATTTCGACCACCTGGGGTTCTTTAACGTGCACCCAAATCTGAGCACACGGGCCTACAACATTTCCGTCTCCGTCGGAAATGCATCCGCCGCAGCCGGGATTAAATCCCGTGACCTGCGGAACTATTTTCCTGACTGGTTCGTTTACGGGGGATATAAATTATGCTTTGTCAGCTAACATGATTTGAAATGCAGTCGCATGGCCGTTCTGCTTTTTGTCGCGTGGCTATCCTGCGCGATCAGGTGATTTTACTTCGTTTTGCGCGTTATCGACTGCGCAAGCGGTGAGTAAAGCATGTCGCTGAAAAGCGTAAATTAAGCTCAACGCTTATAGCAACGACTTTTTCTACGTGTTTAATGAAGGGTTCACAGACACCGAGCTCGTATTTACAAAACAAAATGCTTTGGTTAAGTTATTTGTAGGAGCCTACAGATACCAACCAATCGATAGAGTGCACGCATAGTTGAATAGGTGATCAACCAGCCAAAGTTAAAAAAAAGTATTGAATAACTAAACTTTTTTTTTTTAATTCTGTCCCGCCCTCCTTTTTTTTTCTGTTTACTCATCAAACATTTTCAACCGAAGGGGCATTTATTGACAGGGCGTGCAAACACGGACACTACCTTAATAATTAAGGAACGAAAATAGTCCCCTGGATTTAACACCTTGATAAAACGTTTGAACAATAAAAATAAACGTCTGTTGTTCTGCAAACTTTTCTCAATCTGACTTTGAGTGGGAGAAATATAACGTTGTGGTCAAGCAGTACGAGAAGCACGTCGCAGATGCGAAACGTGGCTTTTCTTTTTCTACCACGCTGCCCCCTATGTTACACAGTAAGCCGATACGCTTCTGGCAATGCATGAACCCTCAGGTGTATAGCACTGTATTTCTGCGAGACAGTTCTGCCTCCCCTGTTCCAGAATCCAAAACCACTGGGGCTTTTAACAGTGCTTTCTGCTCCGTATTCACTAATGAATGTCCGGAAATTCTTCGCCAGTTACCACCGTCTAATTACCCCGAATGAAGAACATCACTATTAATGCGAACGACATTGTTAAAATTAGATTGTGTCATGAAAAATTTCTCCTTCATGTAACGTCTATTCGGAACTAATGAAACAATGTACACTAACACAACATCAATTTTTTTTTCATCTGTCAACTTCTTTCATCGTAACCAGCATGGATTTCACAAAACTCACTATTGCAACACTCAGCTCGCTTTATTTACGCATGATTTACATTCCAACGTGGAAAACAACATCGTCGCTGACGCTCTCTTCTTGGAGTTAAAAAAAAAAGCATTTGATAAGGTGTCGCACATTGTTCTCATGCATAAAGTTTCGAACTGAAACCTTCACCCCAACGAAGTTAATTGAATACGCGACTTGTTTACCAATTGTCTTCAATTCTAATATTTCTCCTTGCTATCCCCTGTTTTATCTGCTGTGCATGAAAGCTCTGTACTTGGACCGCCACCCTTTTTTATATAGTATATTAATGGCATTCCAGTTAATGTATCATCAAATATACGCCTCTTTGGAGATGACTGTGCTCTGTATCGTCAAATAATAAACTTCATAGACTTCTCCTCTCTTCAGGATGATCTCCTCGAAATACAGACATGGTGCAAGCGATGGTATACATGTCCCTCAACATAAGTAAGTGCTCCCAGGTATCCTTTCATCACTGGCGTAACCATTTGGCGTCTTCTTCCTGCCTCAACAATAACAATTTGACTGAATTCCAGGCATTTAAATACTTAGGAGTACATATATTTAGCGATCTGTCCTAGACCCGTCATATATACCAACTAACCAATTCCTGCAATTGATTATTAGCTTAGTGATGCCATAACTTATCATTAGCATCCCCTACAGTCAAATTACTTGCATATGAAACGTTGATACGGTCGAAACTAGAATATACCTCTACTATCTGGGGCCATCACCAAGTTAATACAGCTAATTCCCTTTATACGGTCCAGAACCTTGCTGCCAAGTTCATTTTTTCTGTGTATTCCTACAGGACAAGTGTATCCATCCAAAAATATTAGTTAAGCCTCCCCTCACTTTCTTCTCGTCACAAGACTGCTCGCTAACCTTACTTTTTTTTTAGGTTTTCCCAATCGCTGCCTCTAGGAAACCAAATCATCACTCCTGCACATCGTTCCTCTTGACACTCGCACCTAAATGCTGTGTATTAGCCACGTGCACAAACGACCACCTATCAACATTCACTTTTTCTGCATACTGCTGGAGAATAGACTGCCCTTCCTTCACATATCACACTCATCACTGACATTGCTCAATTCAAGGCTGCCGTTGAAGACCATTCTTCAAGTCATGATATCTAACCTGACCCACCAGTTTTTTTTTTCACCCATTCCACATGTAATGTCCAAGGCGGAACTTTTGAGGTATTATGTAAGCACATATGCGCGTATCGTACGTTTTTCTTTGTGCCACATTCGATGTCTTGCTGTAAGTTTTGTAAGGAGGGCACGAATCCCGGTCAAGTGAATGATGTTTCACTTTTTGTTCAGGCCTCCTCCATTTTTTTTTGTGTATTGCAAGAAAATTGCAATCAAAGATGAATTGAATTGAATTGAATAAATAAATTAATAAAGGGAAGTCAAGACACCACAAACGCAGAAAAAGAGTTATTAGCCGGCATTTGTGGCGTCGTAACTTCTCTCTTGCGTCCGTCTTTGCCCGCCCGTTCTCATTAAAATGAATACCTGGCAACTTGCTCTGATTTGTTATTCACAAGCCATAATTGATCAGAGAGGGAGGGAAATTACGGAAGCATTTTAGATGCAGATCAGTGTAGGCTGCGTCAGCACTCACTTGATCGCTCTCTCTCTCTCTCTCTCTCTCTCAAAAAATTAAAAAAAAAATAAAACCTTTCTGAAGAAAATTGTATCACCGCATGCGTAATTCCTGACACGTTTCAGTGACATTTTGTGACGCCCTGATGTGTTTTCCTCTTCTTATTTAGTTTTCTATAACTTAATGTCCTTGATTTTTGTGTATACCCTCTTTTCTCGTACGTAAGGAATGTCAAAAATATTGAGGCCAAAAAGTTCACACTTAGGATACTTTTAGATATGTCGAAAGCATTCCACAAAATAAACCACAAGTCCCTATTAGGAAAACTGCAGTGTTATAGAATTCATGGCGTAGCCCTAAATATGATTGAAAGCTACCTAACAGGCAGACACCAGTGTGTATCTATAAACAGGGCAATTTTGTCTGTGCAAACTGTTAAATAACTGTTGAAGATGGCGTTCCCCAAGGCAGCATACTGGGTCCCCTTTTCTTCATCGTGTTTATAAATGATATTGTATATGTTGACCCTTCCGCCTAACACATATTCTACGCAGACGACACAAGCTGATTTTTTTCAGGTACGAATGATAGTCATCCCTTAAATAGAGCTAACTCAACATTACAAAAGATATACCGCTGCACCCTTAAAAATTCTTTACTTATAAATTGTTCTAAAACAAAAGCTGTTCTTTTTCGCTCCTAATCCCCCCTCAATAAAATCACTGAATCCTACAATCTTTGTTAAATAGCAGCATAATTGAATTCTCTTCCACCGCGAAGTCTTTGAGCGTTGTTGTCCATAAGCACACGAAATAGGGTTATTATACAGAATTTTTATACAAGCTTTGCAAAGTCTTCGGTGTCTTGATGAAATGTCAGGGTCTATTGCCAGTTCCTCAAAACTTCTGATATTCAATGTGCTCTTTACATCACATCTCAGTTATTGCAACTTAATTTGGGGCCACGGAACAAAGCAAATTATTAGTAATCTTAATATCTTACGGAAAAAAGCACTACGATCTGTTTCTAACCTACCTTTTAATGCCCATACTTCACAAATATTCGCTAAATATAAGTAATCAAATTAAACCTGCTCTACAAATATTTTTAGTAACCTATTTTAAATCTGATACCACAAAAGGTTGCGGCTACATACGTAGTTAAGCTAACTTACAATTAAATCCTTCGACGCGCCTAAACCGACGCTCTGAATATTGACATGTGACGAGACCATGCACAAATTATGGTTTTCAAACATTGCGTTATTTTTTGCTGAATACACTAAAAATTAGGAATTAATTGTGAAAGTGTTCGTTCGCTTTCTAATATTTCCTTTTTAAATATGCTTTAATAGTTTGTGTGTAGTAATATTTTCTGTTTGTATACTTCTTCCTTTCGATGTATAGCATGCGCGTTTCTGGTTGGTATAAGTTTGTATACCTTTTTGTTCCGATGCAAAGCATGTACATTGCTGGTTTAAACTGACCTGTGTTTACTTTGTGCCCCGCCGCGGTGGTCTAGTGGCTAAGGTACTCGGCTGCTGACCCGCAGGTCGCGGGTTCGAATCCCGGCTGCGGCGGCTGCATTTACGACGGAGGCGGAAATGTTGTAGGCCCGTGTGCTCAGATTTGGGTGCACGTTAAAGAACCCCAGGTGATCTAAATTTCCGGAGCCCTCCACTACAGCGTCTCTTATAATCATATAGTGGTTTTGGGACGTTAAACCCCACATATCAATCAATCAATCAATCATGTGTTTACTTTGATTTTACAGTTTTGTTGGCACAGTTGCCATGGGGATATGGGGCTTTGTCAAGCTGTCTTTACACAGATTTTTCCCCTTGTCCCAGCCACTTACTGTTCAACTGTACGTGGTAAATAAACTAAACTCAAACTCAAACTCAAGGCTGTTCATGGTAGAAATAAGGTAGTTAGTTCGCTTGATGAAATCACCACGTGTTATTTCTTGTTTTTCATACCTTGCAGCGCATCACAAGTAGAAACACGCATACACCAACTAGCCTCTAGTGACACCTTGATAATTGTATTATTGAAAAACAAAACTAGTGGTATTTTTTAATTAAGATTTTGGTGGCTAAGTGCTTTTTCAAGCCGGCTTGAGACAGAATAGAAAGAGATAGGTAGGTGAAATTAAAACGCAAGGAGGTTAACCTAGTAAAAGTAACTGCTTTGCCACCCTGCATAAGGGTGGGGAAGGAGAAGTTGTAGAAGATATAGATAAATAAATAAAAACGAAAATGGACATATACACACTCACAGACAAACATGCAGGACGTTCAGATCAAAGTCCTTCTGAGAGGCCATGCACTTCGACGCAGGAAGCGCAGTGGCGCTTGCACAGCCTTATTTTGAGACGTTAGCTCGGGTCGATGGCGCAGGCACTAAATATACGGGCTGTGGATACGTGGACGCAAGGTAAATGGCTACACATAGTTGTGTACAAAATGTTAGCGTACAAACCAGCCTAAAAGTGTGGCGGCTAGACTAAATCGTCATCTCTTCTGATCGCGAGTTCCGTGTCTGGACTTAATTGCTCCACATGTTGGCGGAACAAGAATGAAGTTGTTTTCAGCACCAATTGAGTGAGCGATATGTACGCAGGTTGGCGATATCTCACAAGAATGAATAGGCGGATATAGTTAACTTCCTTCTCGAAATCCAAGAGTTAGTATGGAATCAGTTTGGCCTATGGCAGCACAGCGAAAACATTTCGCTGTTTTCACATCTATTGGTTGGTTAGTATGTGGCGTTTAACGTCTCAAAGTGATTTGGGCTACTTTCACATGTTTTAAAGTATGATAAACTCCCCCTGTTGAAGCTTCCACCGAACGTGGTAGTGTCAGTACGTACTGAGAGTGACAGAAATATATGAAAAGAAAAAAAAACGCAGGAAGATTAACCTGGTACAAGTAACCGATTTGCTACCCCGCAGAGGGATGGGCCGAGCTAGCAATTACTGGAAAAAAATTACAGAATGTGAAATTAGAATTGACTCCTTAGGTCAGCTCTTAGCTTCAGCTGGACGCTGAGGGCAAGATATCTTTCCTCTGCAGATTCATTTGTTCGGAATGTAGAAAGCCTGTTTTATGAAGACTAAAAGCAACTTTTGTTTTTTGATGTTTGTGCGCACTTCCGAACACACTGATCACTGTACCCCCTGCTGATACCTCGATGTTTTGTGACCTGTCCATGATTTTGTACAATTGCTTTCATCGTTCAAGTTTTTTTTTCACCATCATCTTGTGATTCTGTTTCTTCCACTATGTGCGATATTGCCTGGTTTGTACGCGACTGTGTATATTTGCTCGCCCACTCTGTATGAGCCTGAGAAAGGCTTACAGTATTAAATAAATAAATAAATATAAATAAAAATATTGTGCGTGCGACGTGGTATATTAGGTGCGCGCATGTCTGCTTGGGGGGAAGTGGATCAATAAGACTAACTGTCCCTTCAGGAGCACCACATCCTCGTTTACTCGAATGCTCGCCCCGTGAAAATAGTTAACTACACTTAAACTGGTCAGAAGCGAACGACACGCTAATTGCCCCGTCCGCGGCGATGTGATGGAAATGCACTGATGGCCGGTGTCGTCCACGACTCGACTGAGTGGCGGTGAACTGGAGGGAAGCTCTCAACGATGCACGAAGCCAGAGTTGTTCGGAAGTGTGCAACGCCAGCCGTTTGGGCAGCATTCACCGACAGGCCGTGCTCGTTGATGGACACCCCGTGTCACATTTGCCGGCGCATTGATGCGAAGTGAACGAGGGACAGAAGGGCTCTTACCCACCACCTGTATTTTCACCGCTGGTGGCCCGACACTGGATGCGAGCTCGTGGGGACAATATTGGCATATCAGACAAACGGCAAAACACCGAAAGGTAAAGACATTTTCTCACCTCTGCCTCTTAGTGTGTATAGTCTGTCTTCACGTGAAAGGGGCTTTCCACTTGAATATACCGGTGCTCCAGCGTGAGCGCTTCTCACTGCTTTAGCACGCCAGGGCAACCGAGCTAGGAGTCTTTTTATTTTTGGACATGTTAGTCGCAGCAGCCTGCGTGTAAAGTGGGTGAGCGATGCTATGCTAACAACTAATAATAATAGCCGCAGATAAAATGATACTCCTTGAGAATGAAGCTCACCTAAAGTCAACTGTTAAATAGACACACAAGCATTGATATTCTGCTTTTTTTATTGCAATGCTAGGTAGCTATATAGTTCCATAGTTTTGGTACGAATCACCGTTTTCTAGAGGGTGGCACAGATTCATGCGTACAACTGCTTTTATGCAACTTTTGCGAAACTGACCCAAATCTAGAGCTCCAACAGCCGCTGCAGCGCCCCATGCCCGTCGAACTAGCCAATACGCTTGCTCTTTGGGCCCTGACTGGACCCGACTTTCTGAAACCCGGCAATGTAGTGGGGACGTACATGCTGGTGCTACCTCGTACCATGATACTACAGCTTCTCATTTCGATGACGAAATGGTTCCCCCTTTTCACGTCAGAAGCAGTAATTAACAGGTAACGTAATTATTTATTCATTTTGCGCCCGGAGAAGTGAATCTTCGCAGCTTAGTTACTAAGTTGACGGCGTTCCCAGAGGGCAATAAAAGCGAGCCAAAAACTGTTGGTCATGTCTCACTTGAGAATAGATGAACTTATGAGCCCAACTTGGAAGAAACGTCAGAAGCGCGCGCCCTTCCGGTAAAAATTGACTTCAGTGAAAAGTGTCGTTAACATTTCTCTCGTTTCTGCGTCTTGGCACCCCCCCCCCCCCCCCTGATACCTCGTTGCTCTAAGCGAACTATATGTGTTTTATTTTTTTTTGCATTGCACATTGGAAAAACTTAAAATGATAATGCCCATCAATGCTTTGAAGAAATACGTTCCACATCGTACGACTTGACCTTGCATCGTCTGTCACATACCCTCAATAGATCACGCGAACTTTATTTGGAATTATAACTTCGACCAAAGTGTTGCATACGTAAAGAATATGAGTCTTGAAGGTTAATTATCGCTATTGCTGTAATTATTCGGCGTACGATCAAACATCTCCATTCCTGTAACGATTTTGCAATGTCTTGAGATGCTGTGCACAATGTGAGCTTCTTTTATTTTTGATGAGCCAGTGTATAGATATAGTGCCACAATTCAGCATTTTCTTGACTTGCTGCCTTCTTCGGCAATTATCTCTGACTCTGCGGCACATGGGTTTGGGATAAAGAATCTCTTTGTCAAAAACTGGACAAGAAAAGCTCACAGTGGCACGCACTACCGCAAACCTCATTACCGTAAAACTTCACTTGAGCGCACTTAAGAGACCCCAGGAAAATGTTCGTTTCAGTGAAAGTTCACTGAACGAAAATAGCGAAGTTGCAACTTGCTATCAGCAGTTAAAGAACACATCGGTTATTCAAATTAATTTTCAACCTTTTTAATTGCGTTGCGCTTAATTCAATTTAAATTTACGCTAATTTAAGATAATTTGAGAGATGTAGTAATCTTTTGGTGTACTTGCGCACTTAAGACAGCAGTGTTCGTGAATTGAGATCAATGCGCTCAAACATTCTCCTGCACAACACTCTGCTCGGTGAAGGACTGCTCTTTTTCCTAGTATATCTTAAGCTGAAATTCTCCTTGCTTTTTCATTAAGGCTTTCTTACTTTTCCCCATCCTGCTCTTTTTCCTGAGTAGACAGAGTTGTGCCTGTCACAACGCATAATTCACTCTTGACATACCCTCAAAACGCAAAGCGCTGTCTGTACCCAGTCTTTCAGACAATTTCTTATTAATATGACGAGAGAGGCATTTTATAGCGTCACAAAATGTGTTCGTAGAACTGAAATTCACTCTGCACTAATTTTGTTAGTTCAAAAAGTGTAAGCAATGGGTCCAATGGCGCTTTGGTGGAGAATTAAAAAAAAAAACTCGTACAACTGAGTAGTTTGTTTGGCTTTCGTTCAAGGGGTATTTTGCTGTATATGAGCTCCATCGTGAATATTCGGCTTGATTGCGCTTGTTCACTTTTCGAGTATATATTTTAAACGCTTGCATAATGACGCGTGGATTCGGTTGTGGTATTAACTCGTACAAGCGAACTGTACTCGATTGCAATGTTATATTCTTCATTTGTTTCAATTTTTATTTTGCGCTGCGGGACATTTGTAGAAGTTAAGTAGCCAGGACGATATAAACCTCGCGATCTTCTACACAGGCTGCGTGACCCGGTGCTCAGTGTCGCTTAATGCACACCATGGGTCAACTACAAATGATGGCACAAAACGTCGAAATCGCAAACAAAAAAAAAGGCAGGTCGGCAGAACTACGTTTCTGATATTTGTCTCCGTTTTTTGCCACTCTGATTTTTTTCCCCAATTTTGACGTTTTGCGGCTTTATTTTTAGTTAACTAAGTATGTACCAACTTGACCAACAAGCAACTCTCCTGACCGCGATGGGCGCAGCTGCGCAGAGCACAAAATGCTGGCTGTATGCACCACTACTGTTCGCTGTGCCCGTTGAGAACTCGCAACGCACCGTTACGCGCAGTTTTTATGCTTATGTTCTCTCATAATGATGTATTTTCATATGTTATGCCCTCGCTATTCGGTGTTCATATTCGTTGGCACTCTGAACGGTGCTGCAGTTATGAGGCCTTCGGTGACTACAGTGCGCATCAACGCTTGCGTTAGTTCGTCGAATTTCTTGAGGAGAAACAGAGGAAAGGATGAAACCCTTTATTTAAGGAAATGCGTACATCTTACCAGTACATAATAAGGAGAAGAAACTTGAAGGCATAGAAAGAAAAATAAAGGAGAGACAGGGAGGTTAACTAGAAGAAGGCTCTGGTTTGTTACCCTGTGCTTGGGAAGGGGAAAATTGGTGTAATAGAGAAGAAAGGTTGGTGACAGTAGGGAAAAAGATGTGACTGGAGCACTACTCTGTGGCAGAAACCTGAAGACTTACAAAAAGAGTTCTGCCCCAATTGAGCACAACGGCACAAGTCATCGAAAGGAACACGATGGGTGCAACTCTGAGTTACGAGAAGAGAGCACAGTGGGTCAGGGAACAAAAGCGTTAAGGACATCCTAGTCTAGATCAAAGAGAAGAAATGGGCATGGACAGAGCATTCTGCGAGTAAGCAAGGTAAGCGATGGTCATTACGCGCAACAGACTGTACTCGAGAACGCAAGCTCGCGAGGATGAACGAGAAAGTTAGGAGAGTGAGATTAGGAAGTCTGCGGATAAAACGTGACCGCAGCCAGTGCAGGGCCAGCGTAATTCGAGAAACAAAGGAGAGGCCTTTGCACTGTAGTGGCCATACTCAGGATGATGATGATGATGATAATGATGCGTATGTTTCAAACTTCTTTGACTATGCATGAGATGAGCTGAAAGTGCTGGTTTATTTCAGTGGTGGATGACATCAACACCATCACTTCTATAATCATGGCAATGGAAGAAAACAAACAGTATCGCAATAATTTTGCGGAGAAAGTGCAAATGCAACATTTTTCACACTGAAGAACTCGCTTAATATATTTTTGTCTCATGCCATAGCGTTTAGTTGTATAGGTAAAATAAATATTTCTGTGGTCAGCCTTTCATCTTGTTCACCCTCAATTTTCATGCATGTCTGGTGATATGTATCAAAGTTCTGATATCCCGGATTACGTAGATAAATGAAATAGGCACTCGTCTAGCATCTTCTCGCCTACGGAGTGACTGGCGTTCCGGGAGTCTGGGAGTGCCACTGCCACCAGCTTGAGGACGCCCCGCTAGCAATGCTTCGATCCGAGCTCAGAGAATGCAAAAGTCGTCAAGATGGAACCTCTCTCCCTCTCCCCGAGATCCGTATCAGTGACGAAATAAAAATAAAAGTATAAAAAGGGTCTTATTGAGTTTATGTGGTCGTTAGTATAGAAAGAGCCATTGCTATTTGATCTTCTATTCTCCCAAAAACATAGCCTGGGAAGGCAATGCCATCGTTAAAAATTTAATCTAACATGCGACAAAGGGCGCTGCGCGAATCAGTAGGACAATACCTAAAGCATTTTGCCTTTGTGCCGCTACACGGGGCAAACAATCTATACTCAGGAGAAAATTTTCGCATATTCCTTTCAATCTTGGCTAAATCACACGAGAAGCGTGGAGTGTGGTGAATGGGGTTGTCTTGATTTCTTTTTTGTTATTTCATACCTGGCGCCTTGAGAAATGTAACTCCTCATTCTACGTTAAGCTATAGCCACTAGCCATCGGTCACTAAGGTCAGCGACTATGTGTCGAAGGAGAACAGGCAAGTTCATGGACAAATCCTCGTTGCTCTTTGCAAACTCGAAAAGAGAAGCGCAAGCGAGCAATCGCAATATGAGACACAGCACGCATCTTTAATCCACTTCGCGCATATCCCCACGCACGTTCCGCGAAACTCCTTAAAATTTGCTCGAGAGCATTGACGTAGGCGGCAATATAGCCGGACCATGCTTTTATGGGAATGTGCAGGACCAAATGACTGCCAAGGGGAGGCTAAGGATGCGTATAGGTGCGCTGCCGGGGGGATCACCGGCATATTAATGAAACAGCGCGGCTCACCGTGGCCACCACGCACGCAGTCGTGAATGCACAATCGGACGTCGTCCTCGCGCGCCATCGAAGTGGGCGATGTTTTAATATAGGCCCTCCGTAATTTGATTGGCTCGACGAAAGCTATTCCGGGAGAAAAAGGCACACGGCAAAGCACCTCGTTGTTCACAGATGCCACGCCACTCAATCGACGGGACTCGAAGTCGACAGCTTTCTAATGCCTTTTCCGCCGAAGCAGGAGGGTGTACAGGAGTCAGCGGAATCACGGTGTCAAAATAAACGCTCGCAGGTTCAGCTCTATTATGCGTGGGCTGCCAGCGTTGCAGTGACTATGGAGACATCTGTTGAAAGATCGATACAGGCCTTGTTCCCACGGTCACAACTTAGTCGCATCCGTAATTCCTCTTGCGGGCTCTGTACGTTTCCGCAACACTTCTTTTTTGCCGCCGTAATATAACCCACCAATATATCGAGAGATTGCGATATGCATTTGGCTATGTGTTCATTGACGCATTTCTTGACAGTCGCATTCTCTCTATTTCTCACACGGCAACACTTGTAGCGAGGGAGCAATTTTGGCAATCGTGGAGGTGTGATATTGTTCGATGAAATAATTATAAATTCAAAAAGAATTGCAATATCAAAAGCGAAAGATCATTGCTACACACACCTCCGGTACTCGAATCGACAAAACGTGCTGATTCGTTCAGGCTACCTTCCGATGGAGGGCTCCAATTGGCTGGCATCTACTATTACGGCAAAACCAATGACTAATGACGTATTTTGAAGTATATTTCACGAAAAAAAATCTTGATACCTAATCTTTTAAGATAGGCGAGCGGGTGGTGAAAAAAAATTCATTAAATGCAAGTTTTATCATTCATTGCCCAGCCTCGGTGAATCAACTTAGCCATTTTTCCCATCAGGTACATCAAAGTTTTTTGTGTACAAAATAATATCTACACTAAGCACGGTCAATTCCATCACCCCAACAGATCTTTTAATTTGAGGCATTTTGGTATGCTGCTTTTTGAGGCCCAAATAAAGCAACGTGGGCAAACTTAGCATTTCGGTAATGGTTATTCGAAGAGAGATAAAATCTACTCGTTACAACTGCGAACCATCACAAACAGAGTTACTCTTTTTGGCGGTTCCTTATGAACAGGCGGTAAGTTTACTCGGAAACTATAACGCCGTTTAAAATTTGAAGCAAAGGATTCCAGCCCCGCTGCGGCGGTCTAGTGGCTAAGGTACTCGGCTGCTGACCCGCAGGTCGCGGGTTCAAATCCCGGCTACGCCGGCTGCATTTCCGATGGTGGCGGAAATGTTGTAGGCCCGTGTGCTCAGATTTGGGTGCACGTTAAAGAACCCCAGATGGTCGAAATTTCCGGAGCCCTCCACTACGGCGTCTCTCATAATCACACGGTGGTTTGGGGACGTTAAACCCCACATATCACTCAAATCAATGGGTTCCAAGAAAACGTATCGCGATAGCACTATCGGCAGATTACGCGTATGTACAACGACACAGCGCATCGCCGATCGTTAACAAACGCTTTCAGCTGTTTTCAACCGTCTTTCAAGCATCTATACAAACAACTCGTGCAGTTAGTTAAGCGCATGTCATCACCAGGTCCTGATGGTATTACTTATAGTGCGTTGGGACACCTTGGACAAAAAGCCAGAAAAGAACTTTTAACATGCTTCAACAACTCCTAACTCAGCGGCAGTGTTCCCCGAGAATGGAAAATAAGTTGATTAATACCACTTTTGAAATCGAGAAAATCACCATTGGACTTGACAGCGTATCGCCCTATGGCCCTCGCAAGCTGCCTCGGAAAAGTGATGGAAAGAATGGTTCTATTTCGTCTCGAGTGGCACTTGGAACGGTACACCAAATACCCTTCTTGCATGGCAGGCTTTCGTCGGGGCCACTCCTCCATCGACTGTGTGCTTGACTTATCGACATTTGTACAACAAGAAAAAAGTCGCAAGCGCTAATCAGTGGCACTCTTTCTTGACGTGATGGGTGCAAATGATAATGTAGCTCACGATGCCATCCTCACTTCTCTCGCAGCAATGGGCATTGGTGGACGAATGTTTCATTGGATAAAAGATTATATATCTGGCAGGTGTTTCTTTGTGCAAACATATGAGGGTACAACTGCTGAACATTACACCTACTGCGGAGTACCTCAGGGAGGTGTTTTAAGCCCCACATTGTTCAATGTTGCCCTCATTGGTCTGGTGAAGGTTCTGCCAAAGTCGGTGTGCCTATCCATATACGCCGATGATATTTGGCTCTGGAGTGCTGCAGTTACTCGCCCTCAGGTGCGTGCACGAATACAGTGGGCAGCAACCCTCACGACGACAGAAACAAGGCCTAGCTATATCAACTGTGAAGTGCACGTTGATGGCGTTTACACGCAAACCAATGACGCCATACCCTGTTTACATCAATGGACAGAGTGTCAAATATGCACGGACGCATCGTTTCTTGGGCATAATAATCGACAGAAGTCTTTCGTGGAGCCCGCATTGTGCGTACTTGAAGAAGAGACTGCTATCTATTGTGCATATAATGAAATTCATGTGCGGGAAAGCATGGGGAACTTCTGTGGCCTCCATGCTACAGCTGTACAGGGCCCTATTTCTGGGTCTATTGCGCTACAGCTTGCCGGTACTGACTAACACTTGCAAATCCAATACTCAGTCATTGGAGAGTTTGCAGGGTCAGGCACTGCGTATCTGCCTAGGACTGCCCCGATGCGCTTCTACTTATGCCACAATCATGCTTGCCAAAGACCATCTGGTCAGGACATATAGAGTTGTGGATTGCCTCAGAGCGCACATTCGACATGCTAGCCGTGTCCCCGACCACCACTTGGCCCTTCTACCCTCCAGAAGACCACGTGCTACGTTTTCAGACGTCATAGCCAAGCACCTAAACAGCATTCCATCTGGATATACGCCAGCTGCGAGAATGGCGTGTCCTTTGTGGTGCCTCGACCAGCCGCAAGTACGTCTAGAAATTCCGGGAATCAAAAAGAAAAGCAATCACTCCAGAGTAGCATTGAAGCAAGCAACACTGCTATTATTACGTGAGTTGTACTTAGACCGAACGCAAATATACACTGATGGGTCCGTCTCGTCCAGCAGCTCATCAGGGGCCGCTGTAATTCCGGCTGCAGCAATGACAATCAAGTTTAAGTTGTCGCATATGACTACATCTACGGCATCAGAGCTTGCTGCTATAAGGGCTGCTTTACAATATCTCGTTCAAGAACGTCCAGGAAAATGGGTCATATTCTGTGATTCGAAGGCAGCGCTTCAGAGTTTGCAGTCTGCCATACGTAGGAGGAGTCATGACCAATTGGTACAAGAAATAAGACATTGCCATCATGAAGCTCTAGCACGAGGGCATGATATTATATATCAATGGATGCCTGGACATATCGGTATTACCGGAAATTAATTAGCCGATGATGCAGCCCGCTCAGCCCATGAAGGAACCCGTGTAGTCCCGATTCCTCTATCAAGGAATGATGCAGCAAGACAACTTTTCCTGCTGGCTCGAGATTTCACACGCACGTTCTGGTCGTCTACCAGCTTCCAAAGGTGTCAATTTTATGAACTGGATCCTTCGCTCAAGCTAAAACTACCATCACAACTTTCCCGCTCCGATGCGACACTGTTATGCCGCCTTTCGTTGGGTGTTGCATTTACAAAGGTGTACTCCTTCCGCATTGGTATGGCAGACACTCCTACATGCGACTACTGCGGAGCTGAAGAGACCATCGAACACGTCCTGTACAGCTGCGCTTGCTACGACACACAGCGATGCCAGCTCCGGATGGTTTTGTATCAACTTGACCCCGGACCATTTTGTGTGCAGAAGATACTGGGACCTTGGGCATCTGCCTCAGTTGCGCAGAAAGCAACTAAAGCACTGCTAATTTACCTAAAGTCAACAAACCTGAGCGACCGCCTGTAGACTGTGTGTGCTCCCCGAGTGTGCTCGTGATTGTGTGTACCTTCTCATCTCTCTGCAACCTCTTTTCTCCCCTTTATTCCTTCCCCAGTGCAGGGTAGCAAACCGGATGTGAGTCTGGTTAACCTTCCTGCCTTTCCTTGCATCTTTATCTCTCTCTCTCTCTCTCTCTCTCTCTCTCTAGTGCGCTCGAATATGACTGACTCTAGTTGTCACTACGGGGAAGGAGGACGCAATAGGTGTCGACATTTTCATTATGCCGAAAATCACTTAATGAATAAATGAATGAATAAATGAATGAATGAATGAATGAATTGCGTGGTGCGTATTCTATTACTATCATGGCGCCTGTCAAAAGACGGGATATTCAGGCTGTGCGAATCAAACAGAAAAAAAAATGTGCCAACAGCTTGACAGTTTACAGGGTAAATGTTTGCGCTGCGTTTATGGCGTTTCCCCTTTATTTTGTACGGACTATTTCAACGCGATGCTGCGAAAACGACGCGACAACTCGGACCAACCAAAATGTGACTGTATTTGCACGAAACGGGAAAGAAAACTGCTTTCGCTTCATTATAACGCATAATACAGAAGTAAAAGTGCACTAGAATTTCACCGGAATTCTTTAAATAATATAAATGAGACTTCAGGCAATTCGACAAATAACAAGCTTTACTAATTTCACCGGCATCCTGTGTAGGTAAATGTACGCCATATGTTTTGGTAAGCGATAACTAAATGCCAGAAACCAATGGATGTCCTTAATAATTAAGAGCACGGAGGCTAACAATGTAAGCGTTTAAGTGAACCAATAAAGGGTAGTTTAATTATATTTTAGTAAGAACCAGTAAAAATCTAGTGAAATACATCCCTGTGCCTCATATTTCAATGATAAGAGTCAAGTCCTCAACAATATACTAAAAAAAAACAGCCATAATGATACCCTTTGATTCAAGATTTTTAATAAACGTGAAGAATTATTAGAAAATGATTCCTGCTTTTAGGATTGCCCTTAATAGGTCTACATTATGAAAAAAAAAACAAGAAACAGATTCGTAGCCACGTCTCAGAATTTTCTGGCGAAATGATGACGTCTGGCTGTCCGAGACGCCTTGTTTTTCGCCGAGGCAAGGCGGAAGAAGATTTCCTTATTTCAAAATGGGCCAAATGTCATCCCACTAAAATGTTTCTTCTCGCGATGACTTTTTAAAATGCCAATCACGAGAAGCGGTCAGCAGCCGCTGATGTCACTGCGAGAACGGAACAGAGAAAGACAGATACACTTGATGAAGGGGACGGTTGCCGTGTGACGAGTTGGCGTGCGAAACGCTCAAAGATTATTATTGTTTTTGACGCAGTAACATTTTGCGAGTATTCAGCGACGTGCTTGAGGCACACACACCCTTCTCAAAGGTTGTTGCGGGGCGGCAAAACCGGTAAAGCGGCGTGGCATGATTGGTTGCCCAGCGCGGACACATCCTCTCGCACGCCAATGTGAAGAGGCGTGGAGCTTCGATCGAGGGTGAGAAGACTGGAGCCACACGGAATGAACATGAGCTATTCGGAGCCCTGTTCCCCTTCCGCAGAAAAGAGCTGTGACATTTGCACCACAACTTTAGTGCCGGCAGGAAGGGGCGGCAGGAAGGCGAACAAGAAAGAGGCCAGGCACCTCAAAGAAATCCTCGATTGTGGTGGAAAAAAAAAAAAATACTGAACTCGAAGTTTTATTTCAGTGCAGGAAGTGCTTGAATTCATGGAAGCGGTTGTTGACCTGCACAGGTCACCGACTTGCAAGTAGGCAAACAACGAGAACTTTTTGACACCGACGCACTCGTGGGGTAAAAGTGCAGTGCTGAACGACAAAGAGACGATAGGGCGAAGGATGTAGGGAAAGCAAGAACATTCGATATCTAAAATAAAGTGTCTTTAAAAAGGTTGCGTGTAAACTAGTGTAAACCATTTATAACCCAACTAGTGAAGGTCGATAGATATAGATGAAATCGTCACTTTGGTTTTTGTAAATTCGGTAAAAAATGAGGTTAACTTGAGTGGCACCCAATGGTGTCGAAAAGCGATGTTGCATGTCCCGGTTAGCACTTAGAGCAATAAAAAGCACTTTTTTATTGTTTTAGATAAGACATTACCATGTTTGACGTTTGGCATAAGCTTGATATAAAATGGTGCTAGCGGGTGTTCCTACCTCTTTCAGGATGTCTTAGATTAGTAACGAACTTAAACATTTATTTGCGTAGTTGCACACCCGGCATGTCGCTGCAGTGACTGCTTTGTAAATGCTGGCTATGATTTGCCGTTGGCGAGCCTTGGCGAATCAATTCACGATGCTGTATTAATTGCTATGCATTTCATAAAACATAACGCGGGCTTCAGAATAATTTGATAACACGCAGACGCCTTCGATTGTAGGCTGTTTGGGTCGCAACAAAGAGAGAAAGAAATCAAAAAGAACAGGAAGGCAGGGAGGTTAACCAGAAGGTTATTTTGTATGCTACCCTGCACTGGGGCTGGGGAATAAAGGATGCTGCTTAGGTTAGTCATGTGGCAGATATGAACAGATCTGTGGAATCTTGCAAAGAAAGGAAGGAACAGGAGGAAAAGAAAATGCAGGAATATTAACCAGTCTAGAAGGACTGGTATGCTACCCTACTCAATGAAAAAAGGGTGGGGGAGTTTGAAGGATACAAGAAACACCTAATAATGTTAAGCGCCCGAAGTGAATAATAACATTAAAGTACTTTCCCATCTCTCCCTATACAGTGTATCCACCCTGCTTGGCGCCTGCTTTTTGTGGACAGAAAGGACTGACGAACGCCGTGTAAGCATGTGTAATAATGCTCAGTGTAGCTTAATGTATACCATGGGCCCATGGGTATCTGCCACTGTCTGGCGGGAAGTGTTTGACGACGTACGTGACGTGATTGTAACATTATTCGTGTCATGAACAGCACGTCATATTCGTCAAACTATATTCGTCAAACCGTTATAGCGTTTACTCATATCAGGAGCACGAAAATGCAATGTTCTTTCCAGCAGTTTGTTAACGCTTTTGACTAGCTGTGCTAGCTTAGCAGTTAATGTGTTCTGCAGCTAAGTTTGAGGACGTGGGTTGAATTGCTGACTACGGCAGCGCCATTTCAATGGGCACGGAATGGAAAAAAGAAAACACCACTTTAGATTTAAAATCCCAATAAAGAATAAACAAGGATGACAAAAATAATTCAGAGGCCCCCGATATTGCGTGCCTCGCAATAATATTGTTGTTTCAGCACGTAAATGCCTTTATAATGTAATTTTCTGTGCGCCTCATTTCCCTTAGTTCAAAAGAGCGTCATCGACGTTCCTTTTCGTATCCGTACAGACAATGATGAGCATACAATGCAATCAAGCATCTGAAAGGTTGTCCGCAGGAAATACGGGGCACATTACCGCGAGCTTGTGGGGTTCTTGTGTTGAAACTTGGATAATGAAAAGCCCAGGACCTGTATTCACGTAAAGTCTTACGCTAAAACGTTCCTAAGAGAACGATTGAACCAATAATGACGCTATACACGCCATGACAGAAGCCTGCCGATCGGGAGAAAAGCGCTTACGAGAGATAAGTTTTGTGAATCAGGCCAACCAGTAAACTATATAGGAATATGTAGCTGAGTTGAACGAATTTTACGCACAAGGGCTTTTTGCCACTGATCTGTGGTATATATGCCCGACATGGAGTCAGTTGGCGCGTGGTCTTATGAAGAATAGCATGAGAATATTTCTGTGATCAGGAGCAGTGCTTATGGAGCCATTAAAATGCCAGCTTTCACTCTCACATGGCAGCATGCGGAGGTACAAGCATTTAAAGAGAGACGCGGTCCACTGCCTTGAGGCAACGCTGCAGATGACCTCATCTTTCACAAGAGCATTTAAATATGTATACTGCAATGTCGAAGTGGCTATACGAAGCACCGGCCGCCCCAAAAGAACACACATTTCCACTGCAGATCATTTTGAGTGGGCTACACAGACCGAAATAGTAAACTCGGAACTTGTGCTCGCGAAGAGCACGCGGCGCTTCCCCGTCCGAGGTCGCAGGCCGCCTACACCGGCTCTCACAAATACTGCCAATTGAAACTGCGAAAATATCGCTTGTTATAAGGCCGCCGTAGAGTGAGAAAAAGTTGTTAAGAAACCTTTCAGAATTCGGCCAAAGGATCTGCACTCGCAAGGCAGTTCGTAAGCGATAGCTTGACTTGCAAGTTCTGCTTTAGCGAGTGAGGTCGACCGTGACCGAGAACCCGCGCGCACACCTAACGTGGACTGAGAATAACGAATTGTTACGAACTTCGGTGCATGGGCTGAACTAGCAAACACTTCTTTCTCGTAAGTTCATTTTCCCATTGGTTGGATGGCTTTGATAAAGATTTGTCCCGCATCGTCATTCGTTAAAATATCCGGTTACGAAAATTTTTAGAATATACGACGTTTTTGTGGATACGTTGTGCAGGTTTTGCGAATCGAACTCACTGGCCATTGGTTCGTATAAGGTTGTGGCGCCGTCTAGTCACCAATACTTGAATAATATTAGCAAAATGCGACAGGTCGCTTTATGCACGTTCTCATAGAATAAATAATTTGTTAATATAACCTATATAGGGCTGAACTCACAAATTGTTTGGCGCACACGTGTAGTTTCCACTGGTTAGCAGCGTTCATAGATAATATGTCCGAAATCAAGCTTTCGTCCATTCTGGTGACAATATTTAGGCTACGGATTTTTATCGTGAGTTCGTGCCTAGACAGCGTATCTCGAAAGAAAACTGATACAACTACTTGGTTTTTTGAGGGTGACTTTCAGCCAATCCTAACACCGGAGAGAATGACAGTGGTAACTTACGAACAACAAGCTTATTTAATTAGCCTCTAGAGGTATTGTAAGTACGATCTAGTATTTCTGTTGTCTAAATCATTGCCTACAGACATTGAATTAGAATTTCATGAATTTTGAAATTGAATTTCATAAAATGTTCAAAACAAGAAGTTGATTTAGAGTAAAGTAAATTTAATTTTAAAATTTTAATGCCTGCTTTATGTCACTTTTAGATGAACTTAAGTGTAAACATAACACGCATTAAATTTCCTAGAGAAGCCTTTTTTCTATCATGTCATCATCATAGCGTTCTTAATCTAGAAAAAAGCCTCGTTTCAGTTTTTTTTTTAAAAGGAGGAGGGAACAGCAGACGCTAGCGGCAGCTAAACGGCGTAGTGTGTCTGACACTCCGGCAAAGCAACCACCTTCCCTAAAGGTAGTTTTTTTTTTCGTACGGAAACAAACACTACGGCACGCTTGAGGCATGCTTATGTTCGACAAGCCCAATGACAAAACGGTAGCGGAACCAATTGTTCCAACAAGGAAGTGCACCCATAGAGTGAACTTCAATTCTTTTTTCAACTTTTTGTACGCATACGACCGGTGCAGATACAATTTGACATTGCAGGCATTTACTCTCGTTATGCCTCTCAAATACAGAGTATCAAATCACTACTTAAATCATCACTCACGTGTAAAAGTGATGGCTGGTATGGTACAGCATCCCGCATCGCTCGATTCCATTTCGAATTCTTATCTGTCATTACGGCAGATATTCGATTAATTGATATGTGAGGTTTAACGTCCCAAAACCATCATATGATTATGAGAGACGCCGTAGTGGAGGGCTCAGGAAATTTCGACCACTTGGGGTTCTTTAACGTGCACTCAAATCTGAGCACATGGGCCTACAACATTTCCGCCTCCATCGGAAATGTAGGCACTGCAGCTGGGATTCGATTCCGTGACCTGCGGGTCCGCAGTCGAGTATCTTAGCCACTAGACTACCGCGGCGGGGTGTACGGCAAATCTTGGTGATCGTGCAGCGGGTGTCACTGCGGCATTTACCAAGGTTCCACACAAATAGCCATAGAAAGAGAATTTAAATACATATGGGCTTGAATTTTTGCGAGCTACGTAAATATATTGAGGGTCCGAGCTAGTATTTAGTAGTGATTGATTGCTTTTACATTCATTTTTATTGCCAAGAATTACGAGCGGGCAATCCTATAGCTATAACGGGGTTTCGTAGGCAGTGGATTTATGTACGAGCCAATGAAAGTGGGTGAAAACAGAGGAAATTTAGCAAATATAGGTTCCATCAACCCAAATTACGACTCGTTTCATCACGACGCACGAACTTAGCAGCCAATGTGAGTTACAGTGAAAAAAAATACAAATTGGCAGATCCCACATACCTGGAAATCGACGTTATGCGAACAATGCGGAGGGAAGGTGACCGTGTTGCATTTTTTTTATTGAGCGATACGTCATGACATTACGCTAAATATATGTACAAATTTTGCACACACAGACATATGTTGAAGAGCTGCAGATGTTTATTTAACCAGTTGTTTGCACTTGCGCAACGATGTCAACTGGTACATTCGTATTAGCAACACCAGAAGCTGATATGAAGCGCTGATGCTTGGGAAAACCTGGCCCTGGGCACTGCTACATAAATCAACTTCAGAGCATGGCACCTAACCACAACTGACGTTAACCCGAAATGACGGCTGTATCAAAAAAGCACATACCTAATGTTTATAAAATTGGGTAGGCAGCACTGAAACCACTACTGACGTTTCACGAAGATTAGCGTCTATTCGAAAAGTAGTTCTGAAACCTGGCGTAGCTCTGTGATAGAATGCTTGACTGCCACGCAGAATGCTTGGGTTTGATTCCTGCTGGGACCCTGAAATTTATTACTCGCATTGGTCGGGACGTCAAAGCTGTCTATGTCAGGTTTCTATAAACACTTACATTTATTCTATGCCTTCATTGGGTCGATGCGACTAATGTCGGGTATTGCTTAACGCTCACGCGTTAAAATTGCTATGTTTGTTGTCGTCGTTCCTGGGTACATATATGTGTCTATCACCTGTGGCACATACTCGCATACCAGCGGCACATACCCGCATGTGGGTATGTGCCACTGTCTGGCGGGAATTGTTTGACGACGTTCGCGACGGGATTGTAACATTATTTATGTCATGAAGAGCGCGTAATATTCGTCAAATCATCTTACTCTCCCATGCTAATTGTGGTTCACGCCATTTTAAAGGGGTGACCACGAGAGCACCCCTTTAAGCACCTACGCGGCTAGATAGATAGATAGATAGATAGATAGATAGATAGATAGATAGATAGATAGATAGATAGATAGATAGATAGATAGATAGATAGATAGATAGATAGAATCGCTCAAAGTGACTGCAGTTTACTGAGAAATGCTTCACCCCTAATACTAAGCTAACGCATACGCACTACTTCGAAAATTAGTTCTTCCCATTGGCCCACTACCTTCGATTAACAAAATCAAGCATCATCATTTTCCTCGATTGGATCGCTCAAATAGTTTTGACGTATCAAGACTTGCTTGCAAATGCGAACCAAAATCCCGTATTCTCACAAACGTTCGTTCGTTCGTTAAAACTCCTCGTAACTACCGGCACTACTTAAATACATTGGTAAATGTTTCAACGCTCATCTGTGGAAGTTCCAACCTTCTCAGATCGGGAGATAACTAAAGCTGAGTTGCCAAATGATACCGCCTGCTTCGGTGAGGTGACCCCGCCCTATGGTCTGAAGCGGATGACGTATAGGGCGCTTCAGATTTTAAGCTTGATTATGCACTTATGTGTCAGTCATATAATTCAAGTAAAAACACATCGCAGGCAGGTGTATGCTGAGAAGTAAGTATTTTCGAAATAAGCATCGGCGAGTCGCGATGTCCAGTAAAATGCTTGGCTGAATTTCAAGATGATTCTTTTCCTCAATATCCCTTTTGCGAGACGTCGCCAAACTCGACCCACATGAACCAGTGAAAATTTGAGATTGCAATCAGTGTTTTTTAAATTGTGCGACTTTTTTATGCTTGAAGTGTTGCAAAAATGGAGCAATAGTTGAAAAGCAAAGTACGGTAATGCTTGAGGAACGTGTGGTACCTAAGCAAGGTATGGTACCTAAATCAAGTCATAATACATAATGCGTGAGTATACGATAGGTTTTTGGCTAGATTGGTGGAGGGTAATAAAACTGGGCACATCAGCGTCGCTTAGTGCATGTTAGTTACGACTAATTAGTGTACGATGAAACAATCACTGTGTAAAATAAATTCAAAGCCAATATTAAGAAAACATGCAGCTGGTTCAAGTCTCGCTCTGGGTTACTGAAAGAAACACCTCCCAAAGTAAGAGATATGAGATAAAACAAAACAAGGAATTTACTTTAGCGCTTACCTGCAAGTTATACTAAAATATACATCACGAGCAAAACAGATTTTATAAGTTTCATATCTTGATGCTAGTGTTATATTCAGTAATGTGACTGTTTGGGTTTGACAAAACATATCAGTAAACTACGGCGGTGACAGACAGCATTTTTTTCTTCTGTACACGTGTCATTCTGCGCTACGATTTGCACATGCATTATTATCAAGTTTGTATGGTATTAGAATCTCTGCACCAGACTGGGGCGCTTTGTTTCACACTTCATCTTCTCGCGATAAATATTCGTGCTACACGCTTCGCAGGCAAGACACTAATGCAGCTTCACGATGGCACTGCTGCCTGCAAAGGACCACTATGTTTCTGTTTTTATTGCAAACGACCCCATTGTTCTTAGCCTGGGCAGAGTCACCACTTTCCCCATTTCTCCACAGTCGCTGCCTTAAATAATACACAATAGCTAACGGTGCATCCTGATAGCTCTAATCACCGAGTTCTACTGGTTGCTCAACCTTTCATTGTCTTTACGGGAAAGCAGGCTCATTGCCCGGGAACATGGCGTTACCCGCTTTTATTAGTGGCCATAGTAACTCCACAAATTTCTCATCTCCTGCCGTAACTCTTTCCATCTCATGCTTTCGCGCGAATAACACGCCAGAGAGGTTTTTTCGAACGCGACGCTGATGGCCACCACGACGACAAATCAAGCAGATCAGTGACAAAGTGGCCGCTACATCCGTCACGAACCAATGAACGGGCACCTGACCTGCCGATTGGAGCCACACAATGGCTGTCAGCGGTGAAAAATTATATCGCGACGCCCCTGGACGCTTTGTCGCGCCTGTCGTCCGCTTGTCACATTCTCGAGCAGGCGACCGATGCCACACCACTCGTCCGCAGCACGAGGCTGAAGAACCGCATTGGACGACGTCAAGACTGCAGCAGGCGGCGCCGACGGGTGTGTCGCGATTGTCGTGTGCGAATGGGGTTGCTCTGCGCTCATCTGTCATTCCGATGGCTGGAAGATTCGATAGCTTGCGCACAGGACCTTCCCCAAGAGGCCCCGCAACATTCCCGGTTCTTTTATTGCGCTCACTTTCTTCGTCACCTACCTCGCAAATCATTGCGTTGTTTCTTTTTTTTTCAGAACAGCGCTATTAAACCTCGATAGTTAGCAAGTTTTAATAACAGCAAAGTGCAAATCACTTTCAACGGTACATATAGGTTTTTTTTATTACAATGGCTCTGCACGAGTGCGAGAGCCACTAGTCTAGAGCCTTGAGTGTGGTGTGTTTTTTTTTTTTCAGTGGTATAAATATAATGCGCGAATAAGCTGACAAAAGTTAGCAGAAAGAGCTGTGAAGCTGAAGGCTCTTGCCGATACCCTATAGATTTATATTGAGCGCTCTGTAGCCCACACAGCACGCATCCCCACAAACACGACAAAGTCAAGGGGCCGAATTCACAGAATCTTCTGTTCGAAGAAGGCGCTTGCCATCGTCGGGTCTCTTCACTAAAAGGATGCTTAGCATCATTATCGGTCGACGTACTCTCTCATTAACACGAGTGATAGTTTTGTGAATGCAGACACATGCTTGCATGCGCTATATGATCGGAGCTCCATTCGCGACAACAAGAAAAATATCAGTTTCACTTAAGGACGAAGCAATGAGTGTGAGAGCAAGTTTATGAGCCGTCTTCTGATGCCTATTGAGATAGCGCACGCTCCAGTGACCACATCCGTCGAGCGATTCCGTCCTCTCCCTCTCCTCCCCTGGCGTCTTCTCATGTTTCTTACGAAAGACGGGAGGGAGAAGTGTTCCTTTTTGGCTTGATGAGCAACCGACAGCAGGCCTCGAAAGTGGGGTGGTGTTATCACATTCGCCCTGTGCGACGGCCGGCTCGTTTCATGGGTAAGATGGGCATGAATTGGATGAAATGAACATTTGGAAGTTTATTGCCTACCCTTTTTTCACATCTGTGTGGTGTTTCTTCGTTTATATACTGCGCTAATACGAGAAAAGTGCACAAATATACCTCACAATTTCGGCAGCTGCGGAGAAGAGCCGTCGTGCAGCAGTGGTCACAGGACAGGCGGAATTATCACTACTTAACTAGGGATATGGCCAAACGACTCGCAATTACAATGATGAATCGGTCTCAGCCGACAGCTCCATGGGTGTTGTTGCTTTGCCGGCATGCCAAGTGACCATCAGGTTCAGGGTGTCCCACAGGAACATATCAACACCAGCGGAGCTTGCCGCCTTACGTGCAGCTATGCTTTATATCAAGGACGTCCAGCCTCAAACGTTGGCTGTACTTTGCGACTTTAAGGCATCTCTTCATAGTTTCCTATCAACGTTACGATTAAGGTGACACGAACAGTTAGCAACCGAAATGAGAGAAGTCCTTCGTCAAGTTCAATCGAAGGGACATGACGTTATGTTCCAATGGTTGCCAGAACATTGTGGTCCTCTCGGCTACGACCTCGCTGATGATGCTCACCAGTCCACCCGTGAGAACACCCAGACAGCCCCAATACCATTGTCGATTACAGACGCTTCAAGGGGCATTCGTTCATTCGCTGACACAATGTCGCATATTTGGTGGAGCGCAAACCTAAACTGGACCCATCGAGGACACTTCAAGTCCTACCGCAATTCTCCCACCGTGACGCAACTTTATTGTGCCGCCTCTGGTTAGGTGTAGCTTTCACGAAAGCGTACTCTTTCCGCATAGGAGTGGCAGACACCTCCAGCTGTGACTCGTGCTACAGTGACGAAACAATAGAGCATATACTGTGTTTCTGTGATAGTTTTATGAGCGAACGCTACGTTAAACGCAATGTGCTGAATAGACTAGATGGCAGACAATTTTCTGAGTAGATCTTCGAACCGTGGCTCTACGCGTTGCAGACCGGCAAGGCGACGCAATTATTACTACTGTTTTTAAAATCCACCGGGTTAAGGGACCGCTTGTAGACGTTCAATAGAGAGGTGCACATTTACTTTGACGGTACTTTCTTTCCTCTTATTGCTTTCCTTAAATATTTCTTTGTTCCTTTCCTCTTAACCTCTTCATCCCTTCCCGCCAGCGCAGGGTAGCAAACCACACGCGTGTCTGATTCACCTCCCTGCTATATCCCTGCCTTAAATTCATTTCCTTCTTCATGCTCTTCCTACCTCTGAAGGCCTGATCCCACATATCCGTCGCAGCACGTCAGCGCGAGGCTTTTTGACGCGCCATGCCATCTACCTATAAAGAGAGTGGGCGCGCCTACGCGAAGCCACACGTTCTCATGCTTTGTATGAAAGAGGGCTTGACGTTGCGTCAAAAAGACGCGCGCTGACGTGCTGCGCCGGATTCGTGTGGTCAGGCCTTGAGTGTAAAAGAAAAGGCAGGGAGGTCAAACAGATGTGCTTCCGGTTCGGAGAGCGAAAAGAAGTAAAGCAGAGAGGACAAAAAAAAAAAAAAAAATAGGCTTCATCCTAATGCGCATATTAACACCACAGTTTGTTAGTCAGGTCTGCAGAGGTCGGTTAGTGATCTTGAATTATGTAAAAAATCATGAAAGAATGTATTTACGAAGACAAATATACACTTTGCGGTGCACATCATAAGTCGAACCGCTCGTCAAACAGTGCACCAGCTCTTGAAGGGATTCGTGGGCAACACTTTATTTCAATGCTGGCAGGTCAAGGAAATAAATAAGCCCTTTTTCAAAACGTTCATACCACGGCTACTTCAACACGGGAAATTCCTGTACCATAGCAATTGGACCCCATTTTCGGGTATGATATATGTAACGCGGGGTAGTCATTGAACTTTCACAAACTTGCTGGTGAAATTATAGCGCATATGGTTGATCACTTAGTTTATGAGTGCATTTTTTTACAAACACACGAGCAGCCTTAGAGTCTGGCAACGTTGGTGCACTCGCGAGTTGTGACGTAAGCATTCGCATTCCGGTGAACGATGTTGTTCCGTGGTCAGGCGAACGTCAAATTGAAATAATTTAGCCTTTTTCACCTTGGCACTGAACTTGAGCGATTCACAGCGGCTGAAACTTACGCAGAAGACGATGGCTCCACTCCCTCCAGCACATGGCGTCACACGCGCCAAAATGGTGATCGATGGCGGTTGGTGGGGTGTGCACGGTCGGCGACTTTTATGGCTTGTTTCGCACTGAAATATTCCTTCATGGTCCCCTTTCCATAACCCTATACACATAATACTCCCTCTACTTCAAGTTTTAGCTGAAAACAGCAAATCCTTGGGTGAACGTGTCATGGCCCCTTTAAGCAAGAATCGTCTAAAAGCGTGGAGTTGCAGACATTTGAGTAAGCCTGAAAGAAAGCTGAACTTGTAGTACGTATTTCCACGCACCATGCGGGTCTAGCGCTTTCGTTTTCAGCTCTCTCTTTCATCTCTTGCGACTCATCATTTTGAGGTCTTCGCTGAAGCCCTTGAAAGCAAAAAAAAAAATGCAAATTATGCATTAAAATAAGAGGTATACTATTGGCTTTAGTCCATTTTTTTGCAATATTCGCTTTGTACTGACACATTGATATAAAGAGACAGAGAAATAGAGAGACAGGGACATTTGGTATATAAAGTGTTACACCAGCGCGTCATTGTGTTCATAAACAAGAGTAGCAGACAGCACACTTGTAGAAGTAGCGAAAATGTATGTGCGAGTCGTACGTGCGAGCAGTGAGCTGTGTGAACTCTTATGAGCAACACATCAGAAACGGCAACAGAACGTCGAGCAAAGGGGCTAGAAAGGCTTCTCTTCAGTTGTTTTTTCGCTTCGTTCGCACAACGACTCACCTGTCTGCTTAAGGTTACATGTTGGTCGCTTCAAACCCTACATATTTCCGCACTTGACGCCCGCAAACATCAATATGTCGGTCAGAGTCCGCCTTATTCATAGCATTTTTGATACGTTCGTGCTTACATTCCTTCCTATCTGAAAGGTTGGCGCTCAGTGCCTCACGGAATGCCCGAAAGGCCAGAGTCTGACGTAACTAAAGAGCGCCCACCAAGCATGACCGTTCGGCAAAAGGTGAACACCATGCATTCGCAAGCGCATATCACGAGCCGGGCTTTCCATAGTGTTGCCACTGGGGTGCATGGAATCGTAAAAGCGCGTGCTTGGGCTACCCAAAAAGTAGGTGCTCACGTTTATGTCGGGGCGATCACAATTTTTTTGTTGAATTTTTTTTTTCATTCCGATGCACCCACCTGTGTCACTTGATTGTAAAAGACACACCATTTTCAGGCTGCACGAGCTTCCGTATGAAGCATAATCTACCACAGCTGCCATACATATATGAGATCCTTCACGAATCTCACTTTCTGTGTTGGTTCCGGGATGATTGAAGTTTTAAACGCCGTATGACATGGCAATCTTGAAAAATGTATTTGCTTTACTAACATTGCATGAATGGGGACAACTGCCATGTTGGCCTAGTGGTTATGGTGGTCGACTGCTAAGCCGAAGGTTGGGGCATTGAATCTCAACCGTGGCGGCCATATTTTAAATGGAGGCAAAGCCGCACGAGGCACATGTACTTAAATTTAGATTCATGTTAAAGAGCCCTAGGTGGTCTAAAGTTGAGAAGCCTTCCACTGTGGCCTCCCTAATAATCAATCATACCAAGGTTTTTCGACGTTCAACCACAACAATTAATATTATTACAAAGAGCAACAATGATAGCATTTTATTATTATCTTTTACTCTCACACAGTGCATTGTTTGTGGGGTCCATCGTGAAAAACAGTGCTATGCTAAACCGACAGATGCCGCTCCAGCCCTGCTGAAAACTATGTTGATCGGCGACTGCATTTCAAAAAATCTCTAACCCTAGAATCGTTAAGAAGATAATTGCACGTTATCCATATAACGTACTAGAAAATGCAGCAGGCGAACAGAGTGAACGAGAAGCTGTGTGAATTAGTCTTCATACGTAACCTAAATGCAACATTCATGTCCCCTGCGTGTCTACGCACATTCAAGTCACCGAGATGCGGCAGTGTTTTTGAATTTTCATTCTCATAACATTAATAGTCGGACTCTGCACCAGCTCGTAAATGAAACATTTAGGGCTAAACTAAAGGTACTGTTTTATTGATGGGCGAAGCGCTGCGTATTTGGGAAGTGGTTCGCATAAAGTGAATATTTTATATTATAGGTAGCTCACGCGCTACAGTTATGTTCGTTTCTACATCAACATGTGATCTACAAGTCCAAACTAACACAGTGTTATTTCCAGCTGTCCTGGGCAAATTCGGATTATTGGGCGTTGCTGATTATGTTAAAAGTAATTGTCGAAGTCAAGATTTGCAGCCTCTCTGCAGTAATCAGGACTGTGCTTGAAGACATCAGACACCACGTGAACGCATACGTACGAAGGACAGGCCCACTGCAAGGAGGGAGGCTAATGTGACTTACTGGCATCAGTTCCACCCTCCCCACGTGACCCCGCCCTCGTTCGTGAACTAGAGCGCACACCTTTCTCTACTCCCAGGAGTCGTCGACAATGTTAAAGCGTGACACAGCTTTCAACCTTTCCTTCCTGACGTTTCGAGATAAACGCATACATTTTAATCATCTCCCACCAACACATCCCTCCCTCCACTTTTCAACGTTCAGAAAATGTCTGTCCTCGTAAAGTTTACTGTGTTCGACTCAAAGAACCCTGCGAACTTCGCGTTCTCCACCCTACTTCATCTTTTCAAGCACAGGCGTCGTACACACGGCCATATCAAACCAGCAATCTTATTAGTGACGCCATCACACCTTCAGTTAAGAACACATCAAGTCATCTCATCTGCCACGTCGGCGGCCGGTAGCTGAGCGTTTTATACGCGGCCTCTTGAGGCTCATTCACACCAGTGAACATCAGAGGTAGAGCGACTAAGTTGGTTCCAATTAAATTTTTCAGGACACTTTGCTGAAGGGGACTGAATGGCGGGCTTTGCTAAAAAAAAGTAAGATTGGTTTCACCAGCTGCTCAATTATGCAGTCGACAATATCCCGAGTCCCACGTGAATCCGTCTGATCGGGATTTAACATCATTGCATGCTACCAAATGGGAGGTTTTCTTGGTGTTGTGTGCAAGACACTTTGTGGGAATTGTCAAAGTGTTCACATCGGCGAGACCGGCAGCTTCAGAGAGCGCCTGCGCCAAAATCAGGACGATTTTGATAGCAAGGAAATGGCATCATATTCACTGGTGGAGCATGCGGCTACGACTTATCACCAGATTGACTGGATGAAAGCTAGCATAATCGGCGAGGAAAGAAATTGGAAATCACGCCTGAATCTCGAGTCTTACGAGATATAGGCATGATGTAGGCGGTATCTCGGTTCCGATTAATAATAATAATAATAATAATAATAATAATAATAATAATAATAATAATAATAATAATAATAATAATAATAATAATAATAATAATAATAATAATAATAATAATAATTGATTGATTGATTGATTGATATGTGGGGTTTAACGTCCCAAAACCACTATATGATTATGAGAGACGCCATAGTGGAGGGCTCCGGAAATTTCGACCACCTGGGGTTCTTTAACGTGCACCCAAATCTGAGCACACGGGCCTACAACATTTCCGCCTCCATCGGAAATAATAATAATAATAATAATAATAATAATAATAATAATAATAATAATAATAATAATAATAATAATAATAATAATAATAATAATAATAATAATAATAATAATAATAATAATAATAAAAATAATAACAATAATAATAACAATATATGTCAGGTTTTATGTCCCAAAACCTTGATATGAGAGACGTGAAGGACTCCGGAAATATAGACAATCTAGTTATCTTTAACGCGCGCTGACATCGTACAGTACATGGACTTCTACAATTTCACCTCCATTGAAATGCGACGCCCGCGACCAGAATCGAATCTGTGACCTTCGGGCCAGCAGCCGAGCACCCTAGTCACTGATCCAACGAGGCTGACCCGGTTTAGCGTGTTCCTTGTTGGCTGTACCCCTCGATATAAAAGGTACATACTTAATATAAATAAAGGAAATCTACCCTCGTCCTCCGCGTATTACTTGCGCCACCTTCTGAAAAATTATAAGACACTTATAATCGGTTGGCCTCCCTGTGAACAAGGCTTCCGTAAGAAAGCAAAAACGCCTTCTTTTTCAAACTTGCATTTGGCCCGTGTGTGCTTTTTTTATTTAATCACTGATGCAGTCACTCGACTACAAAATGAAACAGCGAGAAAGGCTGAACCAAAACGTTTCTTTCCGACTACATGCGATTTGAGTGCAATAGCACATTTTGCCCCATACCTGGTCGTACGACCTCCGAGAGCCGCTAGTGTGAATGAACCATTACGGTCATAACCCGCACACGGAGATAAAAAGCGACACATATAGGACTCAAGCTCTCTGCCATGACACACTGAAAGAATCGCGGACGCGTATGGCCCGTATATTCCTCACACCTGGAATAGCGGGATAGGTGGCAACTGCATGCGCCGAAAGTTATAGCCACCAGAGGGAAAGGGCAAACTGGAATCCACCAGTTCGTAGCACAAAGCTGCAAGGAAATGCATTCGGATTTCTCAGGAAGTAAGAAGGCTCCTTAGTTTGAATAAAATTCGTCCTGGTGCGGTGATCGAGACCGGTACTGATGTTTTCCGAACTGGTTGCTCCACCAGTCGAGAAAACCGAATGTTTAGAAATCGTCCACACGTGGTTGCATTAACCGACAACTAAAAGCGTGAACGTGGGCACTGGCAACAAGATATCGATTCTGCCTGTCCTTGCGCTTTCAGCTTCCTTCAGTTCAGCGCGCTTCCCCAGAACTGTCTAGCCGTAACTACTATACGGTATACAACCAACACGAAAATATTCGTGCAGCAGTCATTTATTAAAAAAAAAGAAAAAAATGTTTCTTCATCTCCCTGTTTTCCTTCTCAATTTCACCCTTGACAATATATCCTGCCCCGTCACATATAAATCGGTGATCTGAGATGTCAGAGCGCTTGCTGCCTACAGGTTAGGCCCTATATTAAAAGCGCACGAGCCATGGGGCCAGCAAAAATGCCCGTTTATATTTCTGTGACCACAGTTTGCCAAGAAACTAAGAGCTGCCTGTCTTCTGCCATTTCAATGAGGTTTAGAAGAAAAAAAAAACTTGACATGACTGCGCTTCATGGAGTCCGCGCAGCTTATATATGGCACCTGAAAATGTGCCACAACAAAGGCTGCTCTCACGCGAATACTGCGTATGAGGTAGGTTGGCGTTATACTGAGGGAAATAT
The DNA here is from genome assembly GCF_043290135.1 of Rhipicephalus microplus. Classification (NCBI taxonomy): domain Eukaryota; kingdom Metazoa; phylum Arthropoda; class Arachnida; order Ixodida; family Ixodidae; genus Rhipicephalus; species Rhipicephalus microplus. The sequence goes on along the minus strand of NC_134710.1, from coordinate 58,967,317 downwards.
TTTAAGCCAAACGAATTTGTATGCATAATCATTTCATATGCGCTTCGCGAGCTTTTCGTATCACTGTCACGAAATCCGTATGTTTGTCGTAATAATCTCCTAACTTTTGTACAAGGAAGCAGAAAACCTGCGAAATACGTGGGCTGCATGCGACATGTATTAGTCGATAAAAAAAAGGTAGCAGTTCGGGGCACGATGGAAGCTTCTAGAGATGTAACATTGGGAAGCACGGGGTGTTACGGGGAGCCGGCGTTTCGACAAGCGGACTTATCTTGTTCATGGTTTTGAAAAAGAGAGAAGTCTACTTATCGATGCGTCGCTTCCAGTGACATTCCATGGTCAGAAATGTCACACGTTTTCGGAGAGGTGTTTGCCGTGATGTGTTGAGAACACTCAAGCAGGTAGAACTTGCCTGTAATAATTGTTCGTCAGCTTCTCGCTTACGAATGATACTTGTTATTAACAAAGACATACAGCCACAGTTTGATCATGATGCTTTCCTAGTATTCAATTCTTCTTAGTGCTTTGCCGCATAACGTCCTTGTGGCGAAAGACTGCATCTCTTAAGCCTTGAAGGAAATAGTATTATGATGGGAGCAAAGTAGAAGCGCGCATGCGTACTCTGAGGAGAAAAGCATGTAAGCACTCACGAACTTTATTTCAAGTAGTGCGGAAAGAAATCAATTAGTCCGTGGTGTCCTCGTAATCACTGCATTTAGCTATTCCTAAATTTCAAGATTAGACTTCATAGTTATGTTGATCTTTCACGGTAACTCCATGAAAAACGAGAAAATCGCATATACTGCTTCACAGGATCGCGACTTAAGTGTCCCCTATTTGATAAGTAATTAGAGACCTAAAAGGCACAAGCAGAAAAATTAGGCTGAATTTTCAAAGTAGATTCATTTTTAGGAGTATTTGCTATTGACTGGATGCATTCAATAATACAGGAGGATAGCTTGGTGGGCTTGATCTCAATGCATCATGGAAGGCTAACAGCGCAAATATAGATGGCGACGAAGGATGAACGCTCAAGACATAGCGCTCAACCGTTGATTGATTGATATGTGGAGTTTAACGTCCCAAAACCACCATATGATTATGAGAGACGCCGTAGTGGAGGGCTCCGGAAATTTCGACCACCTGGGGTTCTTTAACGTGCACCCAAATCTGAGCACACGGGCCTACAACATTTCCGCCTCCATCGGAAATGCAGCCGCCGCAGCCGGGATTCGAACCCGCGACCTGCGGGTCAGCAGCCGAGTACCTTAGCCACTAGACCACCGCGGCGGGGCATAGCGCTCAACCGTAACCCATACTTTATTCTTTGGTGGAGTTATATAGGCCTACCCAGACATTGACTGCCCTCTTAGGCCAAGCACCAACAGAAGATAAAGTACGAAGACAACAGTCATCCTTTTTTACAGCGAAAGCTCTTATGAGATCCTAACTCGGGTCATGCGCAGTTGTCCGCCGCCGCCGCCGCCGCCGCCGCCCGTAACTACATCGCGCGAAATTAGAAAAAAAAACCTAGCACCAATAACACAGTGGGGCTCAAACCCGGGTCCACTGGGTGCCAGCTCAGTATTCTATTACTGAGTCACGCCGATGCTTGTGACTTGTTGGCAAAGTTGCCTTAGGCGGGCTTGATGACGGGAAAGCAGTTGCGTTAATGCGTCTTATAAAGCGTTTTAAAACAGCGAAAGAACAACCAGCCGTCGAGCACTGCGAATAGCGCCTAACGAGTGGGTAGTCCAATGCTCCAACTCATTACGAAAGCTTGTTCTTGCTCCCCTATTAACTGGGGCGCACATCCACTTCAGGCATGATTCCTCATCGCCGTCAGCCACTGCATGAACAAATGGCCCAAAATTTCTTGCAAGTGTTTAGCGGATACTCAAGAGACAGTGGGATTGGGCGTGTTGGTATAACATCATAAAGGGTGCTTGCCAGCGCAAACGACAGGGCAGGAGGGGACAGGAGAAGATACGAGACAGAGCGCTGAACGACATCATTCTTGCATACCAGCGGTACATACCCGCTTGTGGGTATGTATCACTGTCTGGTGGGAAGTGTTTGACGACGTACGCGACGGGATTGTGAAGTTATTTATGTCTTGACCAGTGGATCATATTCTTCAAACCACGGGCCCTTTCCTGACTTCTTCGCTCCAGCCTCATGTTGTCGTTCAGCGCTCTGTCTCGTATCTTCTCCTGTTCCCTCCTGCCCTGTCGTTTGCGCTGGCAAGCACCCTTTATGGTTTAGCGGATACCTCGCTTCTCAGAAGAATCACGAAAAATAACATAGCGAATGCCAGCCTATACTACCGAAAACATCCTATTATAAACGCCTAGTGGGTATCAAGCAAGTGTGCTTGCAGTTGTTACCCAATGAGTGTTTTGAAAAGGCTCTGAAAAGCTGCTCTTCTAGCTTTCGCTGTGGCTGTGCGGTGCCTTCCGCGCATGCCTGATGTTTTTTTTTGTTGTTTTTGCATACTGCGTAAAGCTTGTCGACGTTCCAAAATTCTATCTCTTTCTTTTTGTGAGGGCCATAGAAGAAGTGCTCACGCAATGTTCTTTGTGGTGCCCCATTTCATATGCTTCTATTACTTGGCGTGTCAGCTTATCATTTTCTGATCAACGAGTACTGCCTGAAAAGCGCTTCACGAGCCCAACTTCTGCAGTGCATCGTCGAATGGCCTGGAATGAATGTCTTCCTAACTAGACTCTCATGCTCCTTGAGCCTTGCGTTCAGACACCTATACCGGATTGTCTAATATACCTTTCCCAGAAGTCAAGAGCAGCGAGTAGACAACACCTTCTTCGCAGTTAATGAATCCCTCCCTGTGTTTTCGTTTTTCTGCACATCCTGCTTTCTTGATGACGTCAGCGTTAACAAGCGAACAGAGCTTTGACAGTTTCTTAGGGGCGGAGAAGATTAAGTCTGCACCAGCATGTATGCATATCTACTTCAGATTGTGCCTGAACTTATGCATGTACGGCCCTACAACAAACGTTTTATTCTTTTTCTTTATCGGCTGGCCCTGCTGGTAACCACGCTCCGTCTAGTTTATCTGGAAACGAGCCACCGAACGAAGCACACCACTAGTCGATGCACTGCAGAAGTTGTGCTTGTTAGCTGCTTTTTGCGCCGTGCCCGTTCATCAGAAAAAGATGAGCTGACACGTGAGGTGATAGACGCGTATCATCACAGAGAATATTGCATGAGCACTCCTTTTGTGACCCTCTCACAGAAGAAGAAATAATTCTTGAACGTGAACAAGGCTTAGGAGTATGTAAATAAAATTGGAGGATCCTTAAGCTTCGCCTTTAAGATTGATTGATTGATTGATTGATATGTGGGGTTTAACGTCCCAAAACCACTATATGATTATGAGAGACGCCGTAGTGGAGGGCTCCGGAAATTTAGACCACCTGGGGTTCTTTAACGTGCACCCAAATCTGAGCACACGGGCCTACAACATTTACGCCTCCATCGGAAATGCAGCCACCGCCGCCGGGATTCGAACCCGCACCCTGCGGGTCAGCAGCCGAGTACCTTAGCCACTAGACCACCGCGGCGGGGCAAAAAGAAAATGCTCGAGCCTGCCAGGATTCGAACCTGGAATCTTCTGATCCGTAGTCAGACGCGTTATCCGTTGCGCCACAGGCCCACGGTCTTCGCCTTCAAGAGTTCACCATGATAGTGATATGCTGTCTTCAGTGCGTACTTCCAGTCTTTAGTGCATACTATTTTTTTTTTGTAAGATGTCACTCTACAAGCTTAAATTGTGGATTGCTGGACTATCATCGATAAAGTTGAAAGTGGCTTGTGCCAGGGAAGCTTTCGCATGTGGCTGCATTCTGTGTAATGGTTAGCATGCCTTAAACCACGAGCACTTATGCTCGTGAAATGTTTTAGAACTTGAAATACACTCACTACGAGATATTAGGGGAATACGTGCCGTAACGTGTGTGCCTTTTGGAATGGGTGACTGGCATTGAACCACGCATTCGTTGTGATAATCAGATGTTCTGACGCCCGATGGCAATGTCCCCTTGTACCACGCAATATTCCTGCAATATTACAAGTTCTATTGTGAAGCCTGAATACAGGACCCACCTGTTTGTAAAGAACGTTATTTTCACTGCATTTCCAGGCAGGGGCAGTTCTTTTTACTGTATTTCCACCCATACGCGTGGCTGTATAGTAGATCACCTGCTTGCCACGCGAATGCCCCGGATTTGATCCTTACGTGGACCCGAAATTTTTATTATTTATTTCATTTGCGTCTTTGTCGGTTTTTCGGTCTCGCAGAAGATAATTTTCCGCTCATCAACGCCGAGGGCAAAATTTCTGAGAAGCCGGCGAAATTACGGCGCGTCTACTTTTTTCCGCGCGTCGACCTTTATTTTTCATATTCCTTCTCCACTTTATTCCCCCCTCCCCTTAGAGCAGGGTAGTAAACCAGATGACCTCCTTGCCTTTCTCTCAATATATTCTCTCTTTCTCCACTGACACAAGCCATTTCATCTTTATTGATTACATTCCAGTAATCCGCAATTTGAACTTCTCGAGTGACATCATGCATTAAGAATTTAGGCACTGAATGGTTGAATTACGCACTAGCGATAGGATATCGCCATCATGTGGATTTCTTAAAGACGAAACTTAACCATCCTTTATCAAGAGTTGAAGGTGAACTTTTTGGTATAAGACGATTTGAAAGAAAAAAAGTTCGGCCGATCCCCCGTACCTGCGACGGTACGTGACCGTCGGGACGGCTGTATCAAAGGAGTAAATATGTAATGTTTATGATTGGGTTGGCGGTTACCCCGCCATGGTGGCTAAGGCACTCGGCTGCTGATCCGCAGGTCGCGGGTTCGAATCCCAGCTGTGGCGGCTGCATTTCCGATGGAGGCGGAAATGTTGTAGGCCCGTGGGCTCAGATTTGGGTGCACGTTAAAGAACCCCAGGTGGTCGAAATTTCCGGAGCCCTCTACTACGGCGTCTCTCATAATCATTTGGTGGTTTTGGGACGTTAAACCCCACATATAATAATAAGATTGGGTAGGCGGCACTGCAACAACTATTGAAGTTTCACGAAGATTAGCGTCTCTTTGAAAAGTAGTTCCGAGACCTGGCGTAGCTCTGTGGTAGAATGCTTGACTGGCACGCAGAATTCTTGGGTTTGATTCCTGCTGGGACCCTGAAATTTATTATTTCGATTCGTTGGGGGGTCAACGCTGCCTATGTCAGGTTTTTATTAACACTGAAATTTGTCCTATGCCTTCGTTGGGTCGACGCTACCGATGTCGGGTATACTGATTAACGCACACGCGTTAAAATTACCCATCATGTGTTTGTCGTTCATATGTATATACTAAGTGTCAATCAGCTGTGGCACATACTTGCATACCAGCGGTACACACCCGCTTATGGGTATGTATCACTGTCTGGCTGGAAGTGTTTGACGACGTACGCGACGGGATTGTGAAGTTATTTATGTCTTGACCAGTGGATCATATTCTTCAAACCACCTTACCCTCTCATGCTAATTTCGGTTCACACCAAGTTTAGGGGGTCACCACGAGAGCACCCAAACGTAAGCGGCTATATAGGTAGATACGCTGAAAGTCGCTGAAGTTCGCTAATAAATGCTTCGCATTTAAAAAATGAAAGAGATCCCACGCATTGTGGAAATCGATTTCATGCGAAATAGTAAGCGAGCAGCTGCCATGGCCTTTTTTATTTTCTACTTTTTGCTAAGTCCTACGAAGGGCGTCAACATATCTGTAGTGCGCATATTGTGGGCTTATTATGACACGTAGACTACTGAATTGGGGTGTAAAGGGTAGCTCATGGTGTAACGAATACACCGGCTCTCACGTTATAGCACAGATGCCGCTAATATCAAAATAAAATCTAAACAGCGTCCGTTGGCGCATTCCATTGAAAATGGATAACGGCAGCTCACGCTCCTATTACTAGCTTGCCGAGTCATGGAAGTGAATGCGCACTTTTTAAAATTTTTTATATAGAGGGCACACGACACTGAAAATATAATCGACTTTAGACACACACCCCAAACATAGTCGATGTGTTAACTGTTGATGATACATTCATATACAATCTCTACCACGTGATTGCAAGCTAAGGGTAGATGCTCCCCGGTGTACAGTGTTAGGTGCCCGCTAAAAAACTTCAAAGGCTCGACACTAATCGGGAGTCCCACACTACGGCGTGCCTCAAGATCAAATGGTGGTTTTAGCATGTAGAACCCCAGCAAACATTATTTCTCGTCTCACCTGTATACAAACTTGCTTAAAAAGTTGTCTCTTTCAAGTTGTGGTACCGATTGGTGTAAGTTATTAACCACGTGTAGTGCATACATGCATACCACTAGCCGCGGTAGGCGGGTGTATGCCACACGTGACTGGAGGGTGACGAGACTAACGGGACTAACAGTTAACTTGATGCTTTTTTGTCGCGTTTTGCCCCTCTGACATGCTTGAAATCAAAAAAGAAAAATTCACTTAGGTCCCGGGCATCAAATGAAGGAAAATTTTGGTGGTAAGTAGCTAGAAATATAAAATAACAAAATGAATAATTAGCTTGTTGTACAGACGCCGATTTAGCTTCATGCATGGGTCCGAAACTTGATTGAGCAAAATTTCATACCTTTTGACAAATCATTTACACACCGACACTATCCGAGTAATTTTGCCCACTCGAATGCGGTGTTCCATGATCAAACTTTATACATAAAAAAATAGACAAGTACCAACACTTATCACTGGGAAAGAAAACAAAAAAAGTACTTTTTGCACTAGCTGCAGACGCCAGCAAAGTCAAAATGTCGAGTTTAGCCCCGCGTCTCATTATACCCCACCCTATTATACACCGGGATGGCGTAACACGTTCTGGTCAGTGATAGATAGATAGATAGATAGATAGATAGATAGATAGATAGATAGATAGATAGATAGATAGATAGATAGATAGATAGATAGAAACTGTCAAATGGCTGCATTTCCTTCCCATAAAATTTTCGCATGTAAAACGTGTGTTTTTTTCACGTCCAAGTTTTTAGTATAACGCTGTTTTTTTTCTATACAAATTTGATTGTGATAGCAATAATATAGGCCCTCCACGGCCATTTTAGCCAGCATGGGGGTTCTTATAAAGTCCAAGCACAATGACATTGATCCGGCACGTCTGATGTTCCATGAGCGAGTGAAAGCGTGCGAGTAGCCGGTAATCATGGCTCAAGAGTAGAGGAAACGAGCCGCCCGGCTGTCACGGTGCGAAAGCACGTGTGTGTGTGTGTGTGTGTGTGTGTGTGTGTGTGTGTGTGTGTGTGTGTGTGTGTGTGTGTGTGTGTGTGTGTGTGTGTGTGTGTGTGTGTGTGTGTGTGATAGAGAGAGAGGGAGAGGTGGGGTATCCCGCAAGAATGGCTGAGATTGGAGGCTGGGATTGCGCACTCATCCACCGGGCGTGGTAGCGCACCACATATCTTGAGAGGGCTTACCGGACAGATTATTAGATGTACACCTTTGTACGTCTTGTGTACTCACTGCTCAGTTTGGTTGAAGAGATTGGCAGAACGACGCTTGCTGTAACGACTGTGCTTCATTACACCAGCATTCCTTGAACTACGCCAAGTCGGAGGCGAAAGTAGTCAGCTGCCAGGTTACTTCGTGTAACATTCTAACAAGTTGCTAATGCATTCTCGACTTCGAACTTGGGGAGAAGCTGCGAGTTTATCAATGTGGCCCCAGTGGTAATTGTACGAACTCTTTAGTTCATGAGGTATCTCTGCCATTCACCAGCCAGCTGCGATAATGATACTTCCAGTATCAGGACTGCCTGAAAATTGCCATCACTAGCGCAATATTTATTTGTGTATACAAGCCCAGTATACCATAAAATGGACGTTTTGTCCTGTTAACCTCTGTCGCATTTTTCTGTCAATCTCTGCGTTTTCTTCCTTTGTATTGTTTTAAACAGAGTGTATACGAGACAACGTACGCTATCATGCTAGCCTGGGGCGTAGCCAAGGAGTCACACATTTTTTTCACCATGCATACATAGCGCAAAATGACCTTTTGCCTGCCTCCCCTTTACTCAAAACATTGCCCCCCCCCCCCTAGACATAATTCTTCATACAACCCTGGGGCTAGCAACGTGATGCACTAAAATAACGAAAGTATTTATGTTGATAAGGGCTCTCTGGGTCATAATACGGAGGCCAATTAATGTTCCCGAGCGTTGCTGCGTCGCATCTTCGAAATAAAAGGTAAACGGTTAAAGTACCATTACCTAAACTGACACGTTCTCGAGCTACTCTCCAGAGGTGAAAATTGGAATTGTGCCAACTTCTATTGCTATTGTCACAAAATGATCGAACGTAGAAGTTTGTTGATATAAAGTTCATATAAAGTTCCGAGATTTGACATCTGTCAATGATCTCTTAAACGCTTGATTGTTTGTTTGAATGCATGTACCTATTGTCGAACATTTTTTCCTAAATAAATAAATAAATAAATAACGAAAGGACGAAAAAAAAGAAATATGACAGTTCCAATGCTTTTCATATCATGTCTATTTGTTAGCTGTTTAAGTGGCGATGGTAGACTGCAGTACTGTAACTACCAACACTGATTCTTTTAGTTTGTGGTTAGGCTGACTTATTCGTAAAAAAATGTTGACCAGTTTTGACACTTGGCATTCAATTCACGCTGAGCATGATGACAGCGTAGCCAAACCATGAGACCAGAAAAATGCGAAGAAAAAGAATGTCGTGGAACCCATTTGGCAAGCATTCTTAAGTCATGCATAGCAGTTTACTACTTTCCCTCGAGAGTAAAGCGCACAGCAGCCGCATCTTTCCGGTACTATACGTACGGAGCACAAACCTGAACGCTGACAAAGAGTTTTCAACTTAAACTGAGGACAACGCAAGGAGCAATGGAAAAGAAATTTATAAAAGTAACCTCAAGGGACAAAAAGAGAGTAGACTGTGTCAGGAAACAAATATGTGTTGAGGACCTTTTAGTCGAAATCAGGAAGAAATAGACGTGGACGAGTCGTGCGGATCGTATAAGCAAGATAATAATAAAATAATGCATGGAGTTTGATGTCCCAAAGCCACGATGATATTAGGAGAGGGCTCCGGAAATTTTGACCACGTGGTCTTCTCTGGCGTGCACTGACATCGCAAAGTACACGGGCCTCTACAATTTCGTCTTCATCGAAATGTGACCTCCATGGCCGGAATCGAACCCACGACCTTCGAGTCTACAGCCGAGCACCATAGCCACTGAGCGACCGAGGCTGACGCGTTGGCAGCATAAACACTGGTCATCAGGAGTAACAGACTGGATTCGAATAGAAGACAAACGCAAGAATGGGAGGCAACAAATCAGGTTGGCCGATGAATGTTTGCGGGAATAACGCTGCCGCAGCAAGAACAGAACCGGGTTGACTGAAGAAACGTGAAAGAAGATTTTGCGCTGCAGTAGGCGCAGTAAGGCTGACGACGACGACGATGATAGTTTCACTATTAAAGACTATCCGCTAATGGCTCCCTTAGGAACTGCTCTAGCGGAAGAAACCCGGCTTGAATTCACAGAATGTTTTTTACGGTAGTTATTTGCAAGAGAAAAATATTTGACAATTAAGTGGCGGGACAAACTATGAGCGAATGCAGCGAGTCCACACAAAAGAGAATTTACGAGTGTAGGGCTTTGTGAATACAGAGCCTGGCAGTTGGGATGTAGACCTTGCGGCTTAATGAGCAGAGTTTCATGCAAAAAGTTTTTGTCGCTGGCTCCAGTATTTCTGTGATACTTTGTTCGCTGCTGTGCATCGCCTGTGTCTTTATTTATGAACAACCTGAGTGCTGCTTTCTGAATGTGGATCCAATAATTCACATATCTGATAAATTTTCTTGTAATAATAATAATAATAATAATAATAATAATAATAATAATAATAATAATAATAATAATAATAATAATAATAATAATAATAATAATAATAATAATAATAATGTCGTTCAGAAAGGCATTATTCCGTTAACCAGCCATTTTCTTTTGCAATACCTTCGACGTCACAATTAACTGGCATGTGTTCTTCGAAACAGTTGGAGCCAAGATGCACAAGTGCTTTCTTGTGAAATTAGACCATGATTAACACGCAACTTTGCAATCTATAAAAGCTACCTCTAAACGCAGCTCAATGCGCACACCGCCGTTATAATCTGTGTAACGTGCCGCGCCGCGGTGGTCAAATGGAGGTACTCGGCTGCTGACCCGCAGGTCCCGGGCTGCGATTTCAATGGAGGCGAAAAGGCTGTAGGCCCACGTGTTCCAATTCGGGTGCACGTTAAAGAATTCCAGGTGGTCGAAATTTCCAGAGCCCTCCACTACAGTGTCCTTCATATTCATATGGTGGTTTGGGGACGTTAAACCACACATTTCGATCAACATCTGTGTACCTTAGCAATGTTCACATCCACATTATATATATATATATATATATATATATATATATATATATATATATATATATATATATATATATATATATATATATATATATATATATATATATATATATATATATATATATATACTCTAGTGTAGAGTATACATTATATTATTTGTACGTACTAGTAATCTTGTATATTTTGTAATACATAGAAGATTGCAACGTATAGGCAACTAAGCCTCCATAAACAGCTCTATCCGCGCCACGTGTAATGGCAGGCGCATACTGAACATTGTCACAGTCGTTTAAGACGAGGCATTTGCAGTGCGCTTCGATGAGAAGTTCAGGATGATGTTATCACATGTAAGTTGATATAAAATGAGTTTCTGGCCAAGCAATGTATGGGCTGTGCCTTCTATTGTCTGAAATGCGTGTGTTTCCGAGACGCACACGCAAATTAGTCTCCTTCTAGGAGGCGTTGTTCGCACCGCAAAGTGCACACGCCCCGTGGCCAATTGCAAATACCACTGCCTTAGAACAAAGTGAGCAATGATGTGCTCACTCCCCGAAAATGGCAATCGCCACGTCGCCCTCCGCACGTGCATTCTTCGCCGAACGGCAGCAGTCCGAATGCTAACGCGTGTCCGGCGCGATCTCCGAGCGAAAAGGCCAGCTTGCCGGGTCATTGCATCTCCCGTCGAATAAGGGCGCCATTTCGCTCGCGCGGCGACATCGTCCGCACAAAGCTTCTGTCGTAAAGCCTTGACTTTTCGTGGTGAGCGGCCGTGTCCACTTGAAGGCGGCGTCAAAGACAAAAGCGTCCGTCATCGCCCGTGGAGACCAATCTCGCTCGCGCGTTAAACCCGCCCATCGGAGGTGTTTCAATCGAGCGCTTTGCTTCTCACGTCGTCTCGAATGATGTTTACGTTCTGCGGATACCCGACAAACCCCGCGCACGGCCTCCGTCTTTTTCACGCACAGATATGCTTTTTTGTTTCCTGGCGATGCATTTCACACTGGCTGAACTTTTGTCTTCTTTCTCGTGGTTCTGCCCCATCCCCGTTAGGCTGAGGTATTTGCGTGTGTCTTAGTCGTCAATCAATGACAACATTTGCCGAAGTCGCTATAGCAGTGCCAACATGCGCGTCAATAGCGAAAAATAAGTATAACCTTTTGCTTATCGTGAGTTTAATCCTATCATTGGAGCGAGGCATGCGCGGCTCGAGCGCTCATTGGTACAACTTAATAAGCGGAGGCGCCACAGCTACGCCAAAGAATCCCATCGAATAAACAAACTAAATCATCCGAAACTGCTCGAACGAAAGTGGCATCTCATAAAGGCGACTCGCATTCAATCAAATGATGCTTTTAACCCGGCGATAAGCCGAGTTGACTGCCGGAGTATACACAAACAAACCGAACTACACATTCGCAATAGGATGGGGCATGAGCCCGTTGCAACAAAAAAAAAAAAAAATGCGCAAATTACTCAGAACTTGCCAGTGGTGGTGAGATTCAAAAGGGCTGGAAGTGCGACACTACGAGCTAGTCATCTTTAAAAAAAAAAATCTAAACCCGTTTAGAGTACGGGAGAGAAGAAAAACGAGCCCCGCCACGGTGGTCTAGTGGCTAAGGTACTCGGCTGCAGACCCGCAGGTCGCGGGTTAGAATCCCGGCTGTGGCGGCTGCATTTCCGATGGAGGCGGAAATGTTGTACGCCCGTGTGCTCAGATTTGGGTGCACGTTAAAGAACCCCAGGTGGTCGAAATTCCCGGAGCTTTCCACTACGGCGTCTCTCATAATCATATGGTGGTTTTGGGACGTTAAACTCCACATATCAATCAATCAATCAATCGAGAAGAAAAACGAATAACATGTTCAAAAATTGGAGTCGTTTCAGTGTTACCAGTACAAATTTTGTTAATTGTTAGAAGAGACACGGTTAAATTACACCACTAGAGCCCCGTATAGCGAATTACGCTATACACGTGCACGTACACGCGATCGCACAGAGAAGAAGAGAGCGAGGTGTTGTGGCCCGGCTCGATGGTCTCGTATAGTTATGGTGCTGAACCGAAGGTCATGAGATGGAATCCCTGACATGGCGGCTAAATTTATATGGAGAGTAAATACTTCAGGCCCGCGTATTGACCTTGTAGGTGCACGTCAATGAACACCAATCGATCTAAATTTCAATACGTCTATACTCAATACGTTGATAAGAAGGTCTCAATCACGCATAGATTGCAACCACGTCTGTAACTATCGGCCATTGAGACCCGTCAATTTCTAGAATTGTGAGAATGCACACGTGTCTTTGTAAACTTCTCCGACATAAGAAACCTGGACTTCAATCGCTCGTACAGGAGTAAATTTCCATGTCATTGTCATATATTCAACGATGATTATCATTCCAACAAAAGGAAAATCGCTCACATGATCCGAGCATTGTTCTAGATAATTCGCAATAGTGGCATAATAAAGGTAGTCTAAACTTTCTTGTGACACTTTTATCAATATAACTGTCCAGGTTTCTTTATGGGTAGACTATCGAGCATCTGGTTACGCACGTTGTTACATTCGCTGGCGAAAGACGTCATGTTCATTACAGAGGCCTCGATACAGAGCATTGGGTAATTCGTATACTAAATTTTTATGCGTTGTAGGACTGACTTGAAACCATTAGGGCTGCCTTCGGGTCATTAAACATGACTCATAAAATAAACATTTATCAATGACGAAATTAACAGCTGTAATTCCAGAATTTGTAGACACATGCACATAGCCGCATATCTTACTATAGTAAGGGACACATAACTGAACCGGAAATAGCAAACAACATCACATCTACCAAAAACGTTACAGTTACCAAAAAGAACTCTCGGCTCGATACAACACAGATCCAGTGAAACATTCTGGTGAAATTGCAGCATCAGATTTCAAAGCGTCTGGTTTCTCGGAGTATTTGATATTTCATAGTCTGGCCCCATTTGTTTGCGTGGTTTGTACCACGCACTACAAATGCGTGGTACAAACCACGCATTTTGTAGTGCGATACTCAAATTTCACCAAAATGTTTTAGTAAGTCTCTGCGTGAAGAACTTGGAGTCCTTTTTGATAACTTATTTTTTTTTGTCAGATATAATTATTTTTGTGTGTTTCCCCTTCATTTATGTCAGGGCGCCGTTCAGCCTCCTAGAGGTTGTGCACGTACGAATGCCACCCAATTGTGGGAGTGATGAAGTGTTGCATCTTCTGCTGTTGTCGATATCTCATGTGGAGCAGCTAGAACGTCATTACGACAGGTGTGGTTTGGACAACAATGGCAAATCTGGAAGTCTCTCAGAATAACAATTAATTTGTGTCAATGTGCTATCAAATGTCGCCCAGAGCAGTCTTGCTCCGGCCGACCCCTCTGCCTTTTCTACAAATGAATTTCTTTCCCCCTTCTCTCCCGAGGTCCCTAGGAGGAAACAACAACCATTGTTTCATCCTGAACATTCCCGGAATTCGAGGGTCGTGGGGCATACTTCTTGTAGGAATTCACAGTAGGACGACGCCTTACTTGTGGTGTAATACTTTATAGAAGGCAGCCTTGATGGGGCACAACAACTTCTCAATATGAGGTCACTGCAATCGGCATCCGATGGACGATACCAATCACGACTTTTTATCGAGTTGAAGCTCTTCGGTGAGGTTCACGACGTCTACATGTGATAAATCATCATATATCCTAGAGTGTTCTATTGACATATTCCTCAAAACCTGGGGCTGAAGAGTAAAAAGCACGGAAATGCACAGTTGCGTCCCAAAAAAAAAAAAAAAAAAAACTGGGCTCAAATGATGTGTTTCTCATTTTGCGAACAAGGATTTTATTGCCTGGGCAAGTAAATTGAGACTCATCTTGAAATAAGAAAAGTGGTGTCTGAAAGTTTCATGTCACTAACGGTAGGAAAAACGAGAACGCTGAGTCAGGTTGTATGAAGCGATTTGGTGGCTTACAGAATATGAGTGTGGTGCCATAGGATTGCGTAGGACTGCTGTATATTTGCAAAACGTCCGACTGGACGGTTTCTAACTAATTTCTATCTATTACGTGTCAATGCTTTTCTGCTTACTATGGGTGCCCGCGATATACAAAAAAAAAAAAAACACGGCGTGACATTCCCACTTGTGCGCTATAATTGCAGTTCTTCTTAAAAGTTTTCCGTACACACGACATGCTTCTTTCGCGGCAATTCATGGCAGGGTTAAGCAGGCGTAGCGGTTGCCACTTGTGCTGCCGCAAGGAGCAGGTTCGTCATCGCGCCGCCAATTCCATCGTCGCTTTCCTCTCGCTTTTATGCCGCAGCTCACGCTGTGAACCAGAAAAGTACCAATACCTAATTATGCTGCCCCCCTCACTCTTCCCCACAAACAACTCCCGTTCCTTCCTGTCCTCTCCTCCACATTCTAAGAAGCTCCCTCTTTTTTTTTTTGACTCCTCTGAGACTGTTCTTATAGAGAAGCCGTCATCATAAAGTGGTTGGTCCCCAAAACTTCTTGTCGTTCTTCATAGTGAACATCTTGCAGCGGAGGGAAGGGGGCCTCCATGGGGTTCAAATTCATAAAAAAACAAGGTGCTGTTTAATTCTGCTACAAAAACTGCCAGCATAAAGTATGTCCGCTATGCCTATATTATAATTAGCAGCACGACCACCAAGCTGACTGTGTGCCCATAACATTTTTACTAAAAAAGTATTATTGTCTAAAAGATACACATTGTAACTTTTTAAAACAATATGCATTGCTCCAACTCAATTCCGTAATCGTTCGCAAGCATTCAGTTAATACGACCTTGAATATTACGGGGCACCACTAAGCTCCGTTCGGGGAACACATTAGCTGGTAACAAAAAAGTCATATTGTAGCTCAGTTGGAGAACAACCGATCGCCACAAATTTTTACTACAGACCTCATATTTCTAACTGCTTAATGCCACAGAACGGTAGGAAATCAAGACTGCCCTGGCGATAACACCAAGTCCATTTGCCAAAACATTGGCTGCATTGGAATTCCTCGTTCGATTTCTCTTCAATATCATGCAATGTACTTAGAAATAAGTAACAACTGGACTATATCTTACATATTTGCCTTCCCTATGCGAAACACCAAATCTGTAGCTGGAAGCAGGTCTACCTTGACCTCGTTATTTCTTATCGTAAGTCCTAATTTAGCTATTTTATGTAAGTGATAAATATTCACCGGAATAAAGTGAACAGTGCTGTCCTCCCGTGGACCCACACCGTAATGGCTGTCCAGTTTCACAATGCTCTGACAAACCCACGCGCCGACTTTTGACACGTTCGAACAGAGACATACATGCTGGTGCGTACGCACAGATGCAGATGTGGGTGTCGATTTGGGCTTCTTGGTATGGTAGCATGATAATATATGGTAGCGCAGACAAAGGACACGAACAAGGGAAGGCACATTCAAGACAACATAGCGCTGTGTTGTCTTGAATGTACCTTTTCTTGGCCGTGTCCTTCGTCTGCGCTACCGTATATTATCACACAGACGCAGGTACGCATGGTACGCACGTACGCATACATGCACGAATACATAGCCCACAAGCGTAACAACACACATGCGTATACGACAACCATTTATTTGCACGCGGCAACACAGTGCACATGAACACATAAACGCATACAACGACGATCACAGGGTGGACTAGTGAGCGCATATTCATGCTTCATGAAGCACCGGTAGCCGACGTGGTCGCGCATGGACGCATCTGCTGGGTGCCCTGGCATCTGCTATACTGTCCTTAGCTTCGCCATGCACATTTTGAATGCAAGTGAACTCTGCTTCGTAATAGTAATAAGTGCTGGTTTTCTTTATGTCCCCCGATATTATTTTGTGAGGGCTGCAGTCGTATGGGGCACCGGAAATTTCGACCATCTTGGTTTCCTCTACGTGCACCTGAATCTATGTACACGGGCTTTTAGGATTTCCGCTGCCATCGAAATGTGGCCGCCATGGCCCGTATTCAATCCAGCGACCTTTGTGGTAGCAATGGAGTCGTGCTATAACTGAATCGTGCTAGAGTAATGCATCCCTCTCACAATAATGCCAGCCTTGATTCTGTTTGAAGCTTATAAAAGGGTGGCTTCACTCACTTGAGCCCCAATAATACCATATAATCTGTGTAGACGCTGTTTAATTTTGCCGGCATGAAAAGAATATATTATATAGTATCGTTACCTCCAGCTGTCTGTCAAAAAAAATATAGCTACTTTCGCTCTAAGCAGTGCAGTTCGCAGAACTAAAATAAGGTAATTTATCTGAGGGTGGCGCATCCGCCAAGTGCTCACACACGAGTGCAACAGTGGCTTCGTAGCTGCGACTCTTGCCCGTGAAACAATGCAGTCAGTGAAGCTATAGTTTCAGCACATACAGCGTTGGCGCACATTAAGTAGACTGAACAAATCCACCTCTCTAGGCCACCTTGAACATGCGCAAGCTTGCTTCGATGCGCGGCCGCGCTGGCGGTACTGGCGCTGCAGATAGCACTCACTCGCGTGTTCACCCCAAGTGTGTGCATCACTGTGTAGTAATCGCGGCTTGAAACAATAAAATTGAAGGTGTAGTAATGCACTGACTTTCATGTTCACTGTTTTTCATTCTGCGGGCCCATACCATAACGCGGAATACGGAATACTATTACCTATTGGTTCCCGTGAATAGGCATTTCGAAATACATCCGTGTTTCCCGCGTGGGCAGCACCGGTGGCGCGAAGCGCGACGACACGGAGCAAGCGGGACAGTATTCCGTTTTTCATGGTGCGGTTAGGCTCACCGGTCATATCGGTGTGATTTGAGCTCAAACGTTTCTATCAGAAGCAAGCTTATCTTTAGAGGTGAGATTCATAGTGATATAACAAGGCTACTTCCAGCAATTGCACTTACCATGGTAATTTCAATTGCTCGAAATAGCCTTCTTTCGGCATGCTTGCAATTGGGCTCCATCGTATCGCACTGACGCAGGGAAATGTCCTTAATTATAACGACTGCAGTCATTATAAATAGTGGCACTTTTTACGGGGCATTTCAAACCGTGAGTACTGTACGTACAGTCCCCCAATTTATCATCTCACTTTTCTGTGCGCTAGCGTTATATTATGAAACCAAGTCTTGACCGAGTTATAATGTACTACAGAACAGGGGAGTGCCTGGAATGAGCTTCGAAAAGTGACACCCTAACAGGGTTAATCCGCTTGCGGCGCTGTGGTCGGTGGTCTGCAATAGGTCGTCATTTTAACAGTTACGTACGACACGGTTAAACTGGTTTTGCGCTTTGCCCCACGCTCTGCTGCTGACCCACAAGTGGCGGGATGGAATCCCGGCCGGGGCGACTGCATTTTCGATGGAGTAGAAAAGGCTTGAGGCCCGTGTATACTTCGATTTAGGTGCACGTTAAAAAACCCTAGAACTTAAAGAGCACTCCACTACTATATCTCTCGTAATCATATAGTGGTTTTACGACGTAAAACCCCAGATACTATTATTATTAGTTTTGCGCGTATGTTGTGTTCTGAAGAACGTAATACAGAACGTTACACCGAAAAATTGATTAAATAACATTTAAAGATACACCCACACGCCCCCATGCGTTAGATAGACAGATGAACGTGGTTTGAAATTTGAAATTCATTTGCAATTGAAATACAAGTGCTAAATTGCATGTGTTGAATACAAATACAGAAAGATGTTTCAAAGTCTCAAGACTGTGAGTGAAACCTCATGAATATCATTAAACAGAGATACAACGCAACAGTACATAAATAATGACATCTAAATGTAAAGATATGTATGAAATAGCGAATATTAGTTATACGAAATGCGTAGAACTGCGCTGATATGGAGTCACGTCCTTCAGAAGGAACAGCCTATAACATACGTATACGATGGGCTCAGCTGAGTCGGCTTCGTGGGCATGTGCTTCTCTCGACATGCTTGCAATTCGGCTTCATCGTATGGCGCTGACGCAGGGAAATGTCCTTCGCGCACGTAATGACTTAAGCAAGTTAGGTGTGAAATTGCAACATAAAAACGTTAGTATAAGTAATAGGTGGCTGGAGCCGCAAAATTGCAACTCGCGGCGCTGTTCACGAGTGAGATAGCCAAGCACAATTCATTTTTCAATGCAGGAGTGGCCGCCAGACCGGCGGAAAGCAGCCCATTTTACTGTTGGCCCTTATGGAAGGAAGCCTTTATCTTAAAGAAACGCTTGTTCACTGTTTATCGTAAGATGTGGGTAGGCGCATCATCTTCTTTGAATTAATTTATGAAATATATACTTTTTTCGCAAGAATGTCGAGCAACCATATCTTTATCGTAGTTGCACCTAAAAAAGCTATTTGTCGGAGTGCTTTGCGATGTTGACCTATGTTTTGAAAAATAGAATGAGTTTGGCCCTTCCGAGATTGGTATGCCCAGGAAAAACAGTGCCGCGGGTCACTATCTTGCCGCTCCGGCCACGAGCGAACGGGGCCAATCGTTTTCTCTGGTGACTGTACAGTGGCGGTCACAATTTTGCGGACGACGGGACCACTTGTCAGAAAGTACCACCTCGCTTTCTGATGCCTGCCTGCCTGTGAAGCTCGTGATCGTGCATAGCAGACGCGCATCCCTTTTTACCTGCCAGCCTGCCCGTTCACTCTCTTCAACAGCGCGCATCGGAACGCCAGTAGAACTGCAAGGTGTCACTCCTGCTGTCGCCGCGGAAACGCCAAGCGATGGTATCGTGATGGGAACACGTAATTTTTACTGACAGTTCTCGGTGTGTGCCGCATTCTACGCTTCGGTTCCAGACACTCCGGAGGACACTTCCACAGAACAGAGCGAAAAATTCCAGCGTGCATGTCTTCCAAGAATGAATGCTTTTTAGTAAATTCATCACGAAAATAGATTCTCGAAAAAACTGACGCTGCAGGCTTGCTTTCGGTGGAGCGGAGCGTCTGGGACTAAGGCGCAGAATGAGATGCGTGCTGAGCCCTGCCAGTAGAAATTAGAGGTTTTTAGTTTGACGTTTTTGTGGTCCGCCCCGCTCCGGGAGCACCCGCGAAACCGCAGCGGAGCGGCGGCTGATTTTTCTCTTTTAGTTATTCGTTGGCGGCAGCGAAGCGGACCTTTCGCAGTTGCAGCGCCCTCTGGTCGTTTTCATCGTCGGTAAACAAAATAAAAAACATTTTTTTCACTTATACAAAGCAAAACAATAACGTATAAATTATCTTTTCCCGAAGAATTTAGAAATCCACTTTCAATGCATTAACCGTCTATTTTTTTGACAAAAAAGCAAGCTCCGACTTGATAGTAACCACTCAAAAGCCAGCAAGGTTCCGTTCCAGATCCATTGCAAGCATTCTCTGTGTGTTGTTTGCGCTTTTGACGCGTGTGTGGTGGCGGCGTTTTTATTTTTCACCGTTGAAACTGTGTTTGCATAACCATGCAAGCACTCGCGGAAAGCGTGCCATCTCCGGAGACAGCTATCTTGAAATGAGCAAAGTTACTGCACGCACGAGAGATGGCGCGCGCGTTGTCCCCCTTCCGCTTGCAAAAACGGCAGCGACGCACCGCGCTCCGCTTAGGCTGCTCGTAAGCGGACCGTATTCCCCGCTCCGGTAACCCGCTTAAGGCCTTAGCGGAGGGCGCATGCGCACTCGCATTCCCGCTCCGCTTAGCTGCAAAGCGGAGCGTAAAAACGTCAAACCAAAAACCTCTATTAACGTCTTTTCGTGACGATATCAACGCTCGGTGTTTCCGCGGCGACAGCAAAAACGACACATTTAGCTTCTTCTGGCGTCTCGGTGTGTGTGCTGTTCAAGATGATGAACGAGCAGGCTCGCAGGTGAAAAATGGCGCGCTTGCGCAGTGCGCGCTTTCGAGCTTCGCAGGCAGCCGTCAGAAGGCGCCGCGGTGCTCTTTGACACGCTCTCGCATGGTCCACAAAATTTTAACCGCCACTGTACATGCAGAAATACCCGAACTCACGCATGACACACGAACACGCACGCGCAACCACAATTTTCGATGCAGACAAAAATGCCTGAGGCCCGTGGGCTTTAGGTGCGTGTTAAAGAACACCATGTACACATGGTTAAAACCTCCAGAGCCCCCCACTGTGGCCTCTCTCAGAATAACATCATGGTCTTGGGCATTCAACTCCAAGAATTATCGTTATTACGCACGCACCACACGTTAGCGAAAGTACAAAGATGTGCACAGGCACTTAGCTTATTCACGCACACGTGCATATACATACACGCACACCTGACCTACACGTGCAGGTACATGAACGTGCCAGCGCATACAGATATATGCTCATATTCACACCTGCATACACGCACACACCACCCCGCCGTGGTGGTCTAGTGGAGGTACTCGGCTGCTGACCCGCAGGTCACGGGATCGAATCCCGGCTGCGGCGGCTGCATTTTCGATGGAGGCGGAAATGCTTTAGGCCCGTGTGCTCAGATTTGGGTGCACGTTAAAGAACCACAGGTGGTCGAAATTTCCGGAACACTCCACTACGGCATCTCTCATAATCATATGGCGCGTGGTTTTGGGACGTTAAACCCCACATATCAATCAAATCGACGCTCACATGCACTCGTACAAAACACATAACTGACACTTACGTGATCGCATGACACAGGCGTGTGCGCAGGCGTGCAACACAAACAGCTACACACCATCCCACTCACGCTCCCGGCTCAGTCACACAAGTGCATGCGCACACATGCCACATTTAAACGCCGGCACAGATAGTGGCAGCACGCGCGTGCACGCACAAACAGCCAAACACGCTCTCGCTGGCATACACACACCATGCGCACATGCGTATGCGCATGTACGCACATAAGCACAGGCACACGCACCAGAACACATGCGAAACAAACATATACACGCGTCCATAAACGACCACACACCCCTGCACCCCATCGCGTGCACTCACAGGACGGCTTCTACAGCAGCTTCATAAACTCCCATGGTGCTTCCCTTTCAGTCACCACTGCAAACTCAACGATGAAAGCAGTCGAACTTCGGACCATAGCAACTTTCATTCCTTAAGCAAGAACTTTTCTTCATCATGTAGACGACTGCTTCTCGGTTATAAAGAAAGACGCGCTAGATGCGTTGTCGTCCCATCTGAACTCAGTTGTACTAACACCACCTAGACTAGCTCAAGGCCTCTCCATATGCATCGTGACGTCACAATACTTGCCCGCACCGTTCGCTCCACGGTATTGCGAGCAGCCGACGGTCCCTTCTATTTATTGTGTTCGGGTTTGCGCATGGAGTGAAAATATTTTAAGGAACGCTGGAATTTCGTGTACTGGCTTACTAAGACCGAGTGATTTGTTAGTTTTACAGCAGGAATCGCAAAAAAAAAAAATTCGTCCGCTTTGGAAAAAATGGGGTGTTTTTGCTCGCACTTTTACGTGTGCGATTGAAAATCGCACGAGTATTTATACACATACACATTTTTATATATTCAGACAACTTTTTTGTCACCTTAACACAAGAAAAGCGTGTCAAACAGGCTATTTCGTAAAATGCAATGTAAAAAAAGGGGGGGGGGGTACAAATATACAAGCCCTAAATTTCTCTTTAAAAAATTGTCACTACACCACGTGAACTTCACTTCTTTTTTAATGTGCTTGCTTTGCCCACAGAACCTTTTTTTTTTGGGGGGGGGGGGGGAGGGCGTCATATTGCACTGCAGCATTTCTCAGTTTGCGAAAATTTCAACAGGTTGTTTGCTATTGTGTTCATTATTAAGGGTATTGCAATTTCTCACGTGTAGTCATTGATTGACTAATATGTGGGGTTTAACGTTCCAAAACCACCATATGATTATGAGAGACGCCGTAGTGGAGGGCTCCGGAAATTTCGACCACTTGCGGTTCTTTAACGTGCACCAATATCGGAACACACGGGCCTACAACATTTCCGCCTACACCGAAAATGCAGCCACCACAGCCGGGATTCCATCCCGCAACCTGTGGGTCAGCAGCCGAGTACCTTAGCCACTAGACCACCGCGGCGGGGCGTATTCATTGGAGCATGTCTGTATTTACACAGAATATCTCAACACAGGTATTATTGTTGATCGAACAACACTTGGTTGATTAGAGTGAGAAAGGAACTCTTGCGTGAAGCTTGCGCTAGTAAGCTTTTCAACTGCAAGTTTTGTAGTTTGTACCATGTGAACAGTACAAGGCTTAGGAAAATTCAGCCCATCTGGGGAAATGTTTCTAATTATTTGAATATTTTAGGCTTCCATGTCTCTATTTTGAAAAACAAGAGCGGCGCGGCATGATTTGCATGACAGCTTTTTAAGGGCGACATACGCGCAGTAGCCAGTGACATAGGCAACAGCACCGATGTCATGTTTTGCAGCGGTGCTATCATCATCGGTTATCATGACAATACCGCTAAAAGTCATGTTCTCTTGACCGTTTTGTACAAGTCTCTCAGCATGACTGGAATCTTCCTAACGTGGAAGTGCTAGCAGTTTCTGCAGTTGAGGAAAACTGTGGCGCAGCATCTTCCTTCAGGTGAACTCTGTCATTTTAACTTCATGTTGTTGCAGTTGTCTCGTCGCAGTGCGTCAACTTTCTTACGGAGTCATTCGTGTGGAAGTGAAGCTCGCATGCGCATTTTTAGCAAAACATGATAAATAAAATGGCAGTGCAAACGTGATATTCCCGAAAATCCCACCAAATCAACTCACTGCTGCTTTACATTAAAAGTTAAAAATATTAACTGCACAACTTTTAAAGCAACAGCGTTAAAGAGCTTATTTTGTTGACCGAATGGCATTGACTCTAAAATGCTATCGTCTAAGAACTACATGCGGCCCAACCATGAATATATGAATTCACTATTTGTAGTTGTTGCTTCTGTTTACTTACCTTCGAATGGGCGCTTGGAGTGTAACCCTTCTTCGGAATGGCTCGCAGCCCCTTATCCTTGCGACCAATGTCCCTCGGAAAGGAAAACACATGAACCATTGGCACACTGCCATAATTTTTTTGAACCTAGCACACTGCCGAGTACGCAACAGCGGCCCATGTAACTGGAAGCACCCGACCATGTGTGGCTCAACGAATTTCTCACACGAGGAACGTTCCAGCGTTCCTCAGCAGTTCACTTCACGATGCAGAATCACGCAATCACAAGTGCCCAATCCCGAAATGTCACTGGTCAACTAATCCACCGCTTCAATAAAAATTAAAAAAAAAATACACTCGCAAGAAATTAAAAAAAAAACATTTGCACTCCGTGCAACTTCGCGACGGCACAATATATTGCCGAGCAGACGAGGTGAAGGGCAAAACCAGCAAAACTAACCAAAACAGGTTGTGTTGAGCAGTACAACTAGTTTGACGTAGATCGCTCGTGTGGAGAGGATTGAAAAGGCCTTGAGCTAGTCTAGGTGGTGTTAATTGTAATGGTTATAAGTTTCACGTATGAAAAGGATGACGTCGTGGTGCAACGTGAAGGGACAGGAGTTCGTTTCAGCGTGTTTCGAAAGAATACGTACGCACACAGGAACTAAACTTCGGTTTTATTCACCCTGCATGCTTGCCACAAACGCTCCTGCGTCTCTTCACTTATTCAGCTTTCGCAGGAAAAGTGTAGCTCCCCAACACACTTGGAAAGAGGATTGAAATCAGTGCATGCGAAGCTTTCAAGCAACGGCTACCCTTTTTCTTTCGGGAATTGAATGACGCCAATTATCCCAGCCACGTAACGGCGCCTCCTCTACGTCTGCTCATCGTAAGCGAGCCCTGATACTATATGCTACCGGAACCAGTGAGGTCTTATAGCACACTTGCTTCGTTCCGTTAATGTACACGTGCCACACGTGTCAATGAAAAAAAAAAACTGAAAAACGCACTCATAAGCGGGAAGGACAAGCTTCCGAATGCCAGGTTTTTTGGTGCTGTGTGCAGTACTCTGTGTACAGACTGTTATCAAGCGTTCATTAGTGAAGGCGCTTTTCAGAGGCGTCTGAAAAAACCTAACTGCATGGCTTCTTCTCGAATCCTTACTAATCCGAACTACCGAAACCACGCTGAACCACAATGTTGGCACCGCTGCACCGTCTGTTTATGCTCGCTGTTAGCGCTATATACCTATCCGCACTTACTTAATCGCCATCCTTCCTTCATCGCGTCATTGTGAAAGAGGGCCCCCCACAGCAGCCCAAACATCTTTAATTTTCAAGTTATTTTAGTATTTGGTCCACGTATTCATTTTACCTTTGACTATACACTCACACAGTCGCACAAATGCATACATATTGACAGAACACGCACATGCATGCATGAACATCTGCAAACGCCTGGTGTCACACACACCCCCTTAAAGACTACCTAGTTGAGGAACTGAAAAACTGAAAAGCACCATGCTGGAAGCACCATGCTGGTTCTAGAAGGTGAATAATCGGCATTGACGACCTCCTGTCTGATTCATCAATGAAATGATTGTTGCTCCGCTCAGTTTACCAACAAATGACAGACAGTTAGTTGTCACTGTTGTTCTTCAGGCAATTATTTGCCATCAATTCTCAGATGGAAACAGGATGAAAATAGGCTGAGATCAATCCTCGAGCGATGAACAGTCATATACAAGCTAATCAAAACGGTGTAACACTTGACGATGTCGAATGCGACAAAATGTTAAAAGCAGCTTTTGCGTCAGACTTCGCAAATGAAAATAGCGTCATTACCTTCTACAGCTACTAGCATATTGCTAATGTCATTCCAATGACAACGTGCAATTCCAACGATATTTTGCTTTTAATTGACAATCTTGAATATTGTTAGCCTATCTGCCTATTTGCGTCTACTGTTTTCACAGTAGCTTTCTACTGACATCACAGCGCATAAGTGGACAGTTGTAAGAGTTATTGTCTCCAAGAAATCAGGTAGCAAGAGCTCCCCACCTGACTAGCGGCTTATATTATTAACAAGTGCGCTACTTGTGAAATAATGGATACTCTTATTTGTTCACAAATCATGAAACTTTATACACGACTGTTTTCATCCTTCACAGCATATATTTCACAAAGTTTTTTTCTAAAACACAATGGAAGCTTTCCTATGTGATATCCGCCCATAATCTACGATATAACGTACTGACAGAAGCAATATTTATGAGGCTTGTAGGAAGCATTCGATAAGGTACCATCTTAACGAATATTACTACAAACATTAGTGTCAAATGTGCCTGCTGACATCTTCTGATCAATTGAGGCATACCTTAATAACCGTTCATAGCTCGTCAATATTAACAACATCTTATCTCATTCCCTTCGAGTAACGTCTGTAGTTTTTAATGAATCTGTTCGCGGGTCTCCCCCTATCATAATTATATATTAACGGCATACCTGTGCACCTGTGCATGCATTCCTGCAACATTCGCATGTTTACACATGTCTGCGCCTTTAACACATAATTGTTAATAACTCTCAACAAAATTATTTTCCGGAAGATACTATCTGCTTGCAACAATGGCACGATTGCTGGCTACAAATAATCACTAAAACAAAAGGAAACGACAACAAAACATTGAAATGTAAGGAAAGTATTTGCAGGCAAAGCGTACAAATTTAGTGTATTCACACAGATTAATAAAACAAGATTAAAACCGTGTTTATTTTCAGCATGCATATCACCACTTTGCAATAAAACATAGCTAACAAGCGAAAACCCTATTTTCGGTCAAAACTGTCATGTCGACCTTCAGACAGGATGTGGCCAGGGAAATATGGGTGGGTGTCTGACGGCATACCGGGAGCCGCGTAATGCAGCCACGTGCGCCACATGTGGCTTGTGGCCCACTGGTTGATGTCCCCTGCATATTACACTTTTTTTCCTCGATATTTCATCGTTTTAAGCCTTCAAGGACCAACTCGAGGCATTGAACCCAAGGCATTCATAAATTCAATTATTAATTTTTTTCAACCACGAGAGCTATTGTACGGCGAATTATAAAAGCCACATCTTCGCTCATGATTTAGATTGGGATTCAACAAGGTTTCAGGGAGCTGACTTGTGTACATTAAACACTGTTTCCAATAGTTGGACTTGATGCATGCCATGGGTCACGCCGATAAGTCAGAAGTAAAATCTGATCATCCATTTCTCTCATATGACATAAGCTAAACAAGGACTCTAAGCATGTTGACAACAACTTCGAACGGCTTATCATTCTTTCGTAACATACCGAAACTAACAACATTAGGCCTTTCGATTATATCTCAAAAACTATTGTAAGTCTATTTTAATGGAGGAGTTCTGTTAAATCACTTCGCGATGTCAGCTACGCATGTGGCGGCGGGAGCGAGGTTGGCAATTCAGTCAAGTTTTCCTACAGACATCCTAAATTGTTTACCAATCTTTCAAAACAGTTTAGGAAGTTTTGCGCACTAAGAATATAAATTTTACTGTAAATGTGTCATATCCACGGGCTTCTATGCATGGACATTACAATATTTTATTTTAATACGAAATAATGTCACCTAGAAATCGTATTCACAAAAATCTCTAGCAGTGCATACGCTAATAAGAGAAATTTTAAGCAAATACTGTCATCGTAACTATAATTAGAGAGTTCGTTAGGCTAAACACATCATCACCATCATCGCCATCATCATCAGTAGCAGCCTGACAACGTCCACTGCAGGGCAGAAGCCTCTCCCATATGTTCCACCAATCAGCTCGGTCCTCTGCTATCTACCAGTATCTGGTTGAAGACGACACAGCAAGCCATGGAAATTAAAACGATAGGTGTAAACTTAAGAGACAGCATGAGAGCGGCGTGGGTCGGGGAACAAACTGGGGTTAAGGATTGCATACTTGAAATCAAGAAGAAGAAATGGACATTGGCCAGGCGCGTGGCGCGTAAGAGGATAACCACAGGTCCCCAAGGGTAACTGACTAAATTCTAAGAAGAGGCAAGTGCATGAGGGGGGGGGGGGACAGAAAATTAGGTGGGCAGATGAGATTAAGAAGTATGCAAGTATAACGTTGCCAAAGACCTATATCACCTAAACCATGAGTTTTTAACAGGCGGCCTGGCCCGCAGGCCATATTTGATTTTCACTGCGACTTTGGTATACGATTAAACTTCTGTGCCTTTTTAAAATGGTATTCCCATTATTCTCTCGCCTATTGTGATAAATATTGCTTTGTCTTGAGGTGCTACACAGTCGGTACTCGCCTCCAGCATATTTTCCTGAGGCACCCCGTGCGGTCACTATGTGCTGAAAGAACACCGTAAAAAAAAACTTTATTTCGGAATTTTAACAATTCTGCAGATCTGCATACATGCGATTTTGAAGCCTTCAATAAATCCCCTGTGAATATGACCTACATATGAGAAAAGTAAATATATTCATAAAATGGCAACTTTGGCTCTCCTCCCTCCCCCCCCCCTCGCTCTGACTTACCTTGTTCAGTGTCTTCGCTCCTGTTGGGCTAAATTTCGGGACCGTGGCCCGATAGCTGAGATGACTTTGAGACCCCTGACCTAAGCACAAAAAGCTTCATCTAGTGCTTAGGTCACCCTCCTAAGTAAGTTTTGCAAAGAAGTTCGATTGCTCTTGCTAAACAGTGATGGCAGTTGAAAACAAAGTCGTTCGAACTACCTTATTTCAGCGTCATAAAATCATAGGCCTTTAGAAAAATACAGAGGTTTGTAAAGTAAGGGTCCACACGAAACGCTCCTGTGCTAAAATTTTGGTTAGAGAGAATTGCAGTCAACCTTGATGCAAGCATCTGCTATTGAGGCCAAAGGCAAACATCCTACCGGACAAGCAGTTTTCTTAATTCAGCCCTGATTATAAACTAAAATAGGGTTTAGTAATCACTTTTATGAAAAAAAAATGTTCTTACCTTTTCATTCCATGAAAAGTATTGCAAGACCTCTTCTGCTTTTTGGAATTGCAGTCGTGCACATTTAGTTGACCTATATCCAAGTATTTTAGTTAGTATGAGCTTCTTTATTATACTTATGAACCTGTTTTTGTGTTAACTCAGTCTAACCTGTGGAAATAAATAAGAGACTAAAGACCAAACGAAATCGCAGTCAATAAAGGTGGTAGAAGAGTACATAAGAAAATATTACTGTGTTGCTTAACATATATGTATATTTTTGTATATTTCAATTTTGTTTACTCAATACTTCGGACTCGTAGAACATGAGGGTGAAGTATTAAATAAATAAAATAAAAGTATGCCGCTTTCTAAATTTTCAATTTTAACTTAGGAACAATAGCTTCTCCTGCGTATATGTAGCTACGGCAGCATTGAAGACCCGATGTAACAGTAACAAATGTATTCGACTTCAGTTCGGGTCTTCTTCAGAACTTGACCACATTAGAAACGCCGAACAAACCTTCTCTTTCAGGTTTCTGTTACTGGGGTTTTTCTGCTCACACGCAAATTTATATCTATGCACACATATATACATATATGAAGAAGCTTTTTTTAATGGGCAAAGATACTTCGGAAAACACACAAAGAAGCGGTTAGTTTAACTTTATTGATCAATGGTTTTGACTGGACCGGTATTCTTCATTTCTCTTAAAACCCCCGACGAAGACTGGTTCACTGGTCCAAACCCTGGGCAAATAAACTTAACTGTTGCGCCGCAACAGATGCATATGTACGATACTGTGGTTGATTTCTAGTAAGCTCAGCACTGAGACGCAATCTCATCACGGATTAGCAAGTACACCGGCGCATTCAAGACCGTGCATTCAAGGCCGTCACTAATAGTGCTCTTAAATACTTTTAGGTACTTCCCACCTTAACTTATATGTGAGGAATATTGGGAACGTAGCTAGGGAAATTCTTTTTCAAGCTGATCACGTAGAAACAGATGATGGTTTTTCTTAATAAGAGAGGAAAGAAATGAAGCTTAAACATTAAACTGTGTAGCCTGACGTATCGGTTGGCCGTAGTTCATCTTATAATTTTTACGTGCTAATAGATCAAACTGACACAGCATTTGCCCAGATATGACAATGGGCAACGTATAGCTTAATTGATATATAAGGTTTAACATCTCAAAATCACCGTATGATCATGAGAGACGCCATAGTGGAGGGCTCCGGAAATTTCGACCACCTGTGGTTCTTTAACGTGCTCCAAAATCTGAGCACGCGGACCAACAATATTTTCAATCCCATCGAAAATGCAGCCGCTGCAGCCGGATGCGATCCCGTGACCTGCAGGTCAGCAGCCGAATACCTTAGCCAGACCACTGCGGCGGGGCGAGCGAAGTACAACTTGTTAACCAGAAATGCAATCAGGAGCACAGCAGTTGTACCGTAAGTAAAAAAAAACAAATTGCCGGCATTATACGACGAAACTGTGAAGGTGTTCTGGTCAATCTTATATAGTGAAATAATACTTCATGAAACGAGATCATGGAGGCACGATATGTTTTCACAAACGTCTCGCCAAAATTAATGCGTTCTGCCATTCAGTTGAGCAGAGTTGCGCATATTGCTCGTTTCTAAATCTATACACATACTACTCAACTCCTTAATTTGTCGACATATTAATTATTGCAACATTGTGGGGAGACGGCCTCAGCAAGTGACCTCGACAAACTTTATACACTGAAAAATAACGCTATCGAATATTCTCTCATCACGACAAATATCAAAGCCTGATCAAGACGTATTTAGTACTAATAGAATAAAATATTCACCCTTCCCAATTTCAGTAACATTTCATGCTATAGAAAGAACAAGTACCACTGCCTAAATAACGATAGACGATAGTTTAACAATACTGACCTTTTCTAACATCTGTTGAGGCTTTGTCTTATGCACCAAACACCTTTATACGTGACTTGATAACAAAGCCAGACGCCAACAACGCCGAACAATCCTAATCTTATCAACACCAAAATTTTTGAATCACTTGCGAAAAGAAATTTTCAGAACACACATCTGCTCGAATTTTCCCAGCTTAAACCTTGCTTTTGTGCGATTGATGTGTTGCCATATACTAGTACATAGAGATGGCTCTCTCTAATAAACACACACGCACACACACACACACACACACACACACACACACACACACACACACACACACACACACGCACGCACACACACACATACACACTTTTTTCAATTTTTATTCAGTGTTTCATTGCAGCCAAGCTTTTTCTTTATGTTTAGTAACTGTGAACAAACTTAAGGAAATGCTATGCCATCGTCTCATGTCTTGCAATGATGCTATATAGTCTCAAGTCTCGCGCTGGTGTCACGCTGGTCCTTAGTTTGAAAGGCTGCACATTTGGGACACCAACACACGCTTTCCCATCAAAGCCAACGCCATCGACGAGCTAATTCATCTGTCTGAACCAGCGAGGCTAGCGCCGGGAGCTAGACACACCACGCTAGAGGAGCAAACAGTAGAATAAGAGTACAAAGGAGACCGGAGATCAAAAAACACATAATCGCAAAACAAATCATATAATCACAAGAAAAGACAGAAAATGATATAAATTATCACATCATCACACGTAAACAATAGCAAAAAGCAGATAAACCCCCATAAACTCAAAGGAACCGTGGCAATTTAATACTTCGCAGTTCGTACAGCTTTCACTTAGAATGGAACTAGTTTTCTTTTGTTACATTAAATGCAGCTAAAGTAATAATTGTAGTTTTATTTTTTCGACAATTGGATAGTCATTATGCCACTTTTTCGACCTGTAGGAGGAGAATGAATACGGGGCCCATCAAACTCATTGCAGTGCTTGTCCTCCCCATTCTACTCCTCGCGGTGAAAGTAAACTGTTCTCATTATTAGCACTGAAGTTCACCCCTTACTCGGAGCAGCCGTCCTGCCAGTAAAAATCTGCAGCGCAAGCGGATAACACAGTTCTGCACATCGCACACATTAGAACATCTCAAGCAGCAAATTTGATATCTTGGTCCATGCACACGGTGAGCTAAAAGCACGAAGTCACGCCTGAACGAGGACATCCATATGTAGACGCAAGAAAGAGTGTTAGCGTGGAATTAGTAAGTGTTATCACATAAAAAGGAACAACTAAAAATAAGCTTTTAGTTTCCTATATTAGTACCTTATATTTTGCTTAGTTTTGATAATTCGCTTACTACAGTTTTCACGACCATGGAGGCACCTGGAAAGAAATGACGCACCTGGAAAACTGTCGTGAAACCACAACACATTTAATATTGGAATTTATTGTAACCTCTCTGCAACTCTGCTATACACAGAATTTACATTAAAAGCCAGCATTCAAGGGGTTGTGGCTTTATAATAGCTAGGCCTCAGGGCGTATAGGAAGCAGCCGCAAGTGACAATGATGTTAGAATAACCCGTGAAATAGAGTAGGAGTATATATACATAATGGAGCTTGATTGCTGAAATATGGTGACTAGAAGGGCACTATTTGTAAAATATAAATTATTACATTCTTGTTAATTTTTGAAGCACATACTCTAGTTTGCGAGTTGCCACTGTAAGGCACTTGCTAGAAATCAGACAGTGGAGCGAGTTACCCTCAAAGAACATCCACTTGAAACGAAGTTTGTAACTAAAACTACAGTTTCGAGATATGCACTGTTAAGGTCACTGTAAAAATGGAAGTGTAACACACACACACACACACACACACACACACACACACACACACACACACACACACACACACACACACACACACACACACACACACACACACACACACACACACACACACGAATATATATGTTTGTTTTGGGACGTCAAATCCCACATATTAATCAATATTTACCAAAGGTAATTATTAAATATTTTAAATAGGATTACTTCCGTAATTAGTAGTCTGTACTCCAATGCTCGCACCAACCGCGTGCTTTTATTAGTTAACATGAATTACCACATTTTACGACATACCGCTGGTGATCCTTCATGTTGCTGTTAACCTTCATATGAAGGACACTTACATAGTAATAATAAATATTGCTTGTGCTAGTCATCGAACATCAGGGAAGATAAAATTTTTAAGATGATTTTTAAGTTTGGGTATGGAATGATCGGACTTCCTTTGTTACAAATGGCGTGTCTTTAGATTATTTCTCAACATTATTTTTAAATTTTTTGCCATCCTGGTAGCATTAAACATGGTGTTATGCATACGCATTCTGAAAATTTCATCCTGATTGTTCAAATGAGTTTTTTTGTGTGCCTTGTAATATGTCATGGTATCAGCTTTCAGTTCGGCATAATACTTGAGAATAGCTACAAGGTAGGCTAGTTGGTGTTGATTGATGTTCAAAGTGTGCATAGTAAATGCAAACACGAGACGGAAAACACATGCAGCACGCAATGATTGCACTCGTTGCGTCATCTAGTGTGTTTTTCCGTCCCGTGTTCGTATTCACAAAGTGTACTATTAAATATTGTCTTTTAAATTGCCATCAGTATGTTTTTTCAGAACTACGATATTGGTTGCTATTTTTACTAATTATTGTATAATTCATTTTTTTCTATAACACATTTTATTTGCAAACATTATACAATCGATCTATTTCTAGCCCTCCTGTGAAACTACCTATTGAAAATAACAGTTTGAACAAATTAATTAAGGCAATGGGCACCTACAGGCCATGCATACCACACACAAATTTACTACTTTTACACCGTAAACTAAGGAAGGGAATTTCAGAGGGCATATTCTTTTTGTTTGACACAATCTTGATAAAAAACTACAAAATGGTTTCATTATCTGCCGGTGCTGGGCAAATAAGTTGTTTTTTTTTTTATGAACGCCAGCTCTTCCTCCTCTACTGCTGGTTGTGGGAATGAATCCCGTGCGCGGAAGACGCATTTCCGCGGGAAATGAAAGAAAATCCGTGTAGCTATAGATGCACGTGAAAGATCCTCTGATGTTCAAAAATTTCTGGAGCTTTCAACGGCGCCTCTCACAATCATACCATGATTTTGGGACGTAAAGCCCCAATAAGTATAAATATAAATCTTACTTCGTACTTTTCTCATTCATTCTGGCAACACTGATCTCCCCTTCTGTCCACCGTTAGTTGGGCTAGCTGTGTGACGCCCCTGGCACTCGTGTCGTAGAGTTAACATTCGAGCGTTGTTTTCTAGCTTTGGTGAAGATTTCTGTGTTCATAACTTCGCCTTGATTCAAAAGAAGTTTACTAACAAAAAATGGAATCTTACCAGCACTTCAAGAAATCTTGGAAATCCCAACGGAAAACGTAGCTCAAACTCTGATAACATTGATGATGTTTTACGTCCCAAAACCACGATAATATTATGAGGGGCGCTGTGGGCTCTGGAAATTTCGACCACCCTGGGTTCTTCAACAGGGGCCTGAATCTAGGCGCACGGGATTCGGCATTGCGTCTCCACCAAAATGTGGCCGCTGAGGTCACGATTCTATCCCGCAACCTGCGGGTAAGTAGCCGAGCGTCGTAACTACTTGTCTACTGTGGTGTGCGTAGGTCAAGATTTGAATGGAGAGCTACATTCGGTCCGCTTACACCGAAACGTCGTCGCACAACAGTGGAATATCAAGTGGCTGCTCACGCCCCGCCGCGGCGGTCTCTAGTGGCTAAGGTACTCGGCTGCTGACCCGCATGTCGCGTGATCGAATCCCGGATGCGGCGGCTGCAATTTCGATGGAGGCGAAAATGCTGTAGGCTCGTGTGCTCAGATTCGGGTTCACGTTAAAGAACCCCAGGTGGTCAAAATTTATGGAGTCCTTCACGACGGCGCTCTCATGATCATATGGTGATTTTGGGACGTTAAACCCCACATATGAATCAAGTGGCTGCTGACGTGTTACTAATTTACATCAAACAAAATTGCGTTGGGGCTATGCAGAAACAACAACGTCAGAGCACGCGTTCTTCGAACAGCTTCTGATCGCGCATGCCTGCAAGCTTCAGCGCATATTCGGAGACGTTCAGTGGCGGCTCTGCGCGTGAGTGTATACTTGAGTCACATGTACTGGCATTCGCATTTACTTGTAGTGCAACCTTATGGAAACTATAGTGCCTGGTTGCAAAGTAAATCTTCCCTTTGTAACACGTCTTTTTTTTTCTTTCAATAATCCATGCTAGTGTGTGCGCACGCAGTGTTATCGTTAATAAAAGACAATATCTGCTATATCATGACTATTTCTGGACACATCATTGACTACACGTCTGAATGGGCAGTTAAGAACGACGGTGACATTCAAAATGCACTTGAGCTACTGTTAGTTTAACATGGAGGCTCCCTCTGCTGCTGTCCCGGAAACACTCGACAAAAAACTTTAAACTCGGTGCCTTTGCCATCTGACCAAGCTCATCTGTTGCTGTGTGCAGTTCCTTATGTGCCTTAACGCAACCATGTTCTTGTCCGTTTCAGTTCCTCATCATCCACCTTGTGCACTATCGTTGCTGATGCACAAGCAGCGAAACTGTTGACGTTCATTTATGTTGCGACTGACAGCTAGCCCGCAATAGGAGCTGCATTACGCGTAGCACAAGTGGTGATGAGGTCAAATTTCACGTTGCGAGGTTGCCAATCTCCAGTTTACTAATCCTTTCGCTTGAACGCCTCAAAGAAGAATACGCCCAACGGCTCGGTATACGGCTAGACTGTTGCAAGAGACGCTGGTTTGCTGCAGCGATTCACATGTGAATTTCATCGGTGACAGTGAAGTGCCTCGGGTCTCGAACATGCTTTCGTAAACTTCGTGACAGTGAAGAAAGACGTAATGGCAGAAGTTTTACGCGCAAATCCGCGGCATGATTACGAGGTGCGCCGTAGTCGAGGGCGCAGGAAATTTCTACCATTCGGAGCTCTTTAAGGAGCACCTAATTATGGGTTTACATACAGCGGCTTCTAGAATTTTGCCTTCCATTGAAAATGCGATCGCCGCAGCCAGGGTCGAATTTGAGACATTCTGGTCATTCGAAAAGCACCATACCTACTGTACCATGCACCGCGGGGAGACAGTAAGGAAACTTTCCTCGCCACATTTAATGTGGCGAGGAAAGACGCAAAATTTCGACCACCTGGGGTTCTTTAACGTGCACCCAAATCTGAGCACACGGGCCTACAACATTTCCGCCTCCATCGGAAATGCAGCCGCCGCAGCCGGGATTTGAACCCGCGACCTGCGGGTCAGTAGCCGAGTACCTTAGCCACTAGACCACCGCGGCGGGGCAACGGGCCCCAAGTGATACATAAAACGCACGCCTTAAGCAAATGATGAAACCAGGGGAAGTGCATGCGTATATGGTGGTCACCCAGCGATTCCCGTTCGTTGAGTTTCCACTGCTCCGTTTATCACACCGACGAATATCTTAATGGTCGGGGGAAGCATGTAGAATTTCCCCGGCACGAGTGGAATCTCATTAGAGATATTCACAAACACGACGTGGACAACACGCACACTAACTTTTAATGTTCTTGATTGACTTCCTGCTTGATACGGCAGTTGAGATAGGTGTCGTCTGTAGCGAGTTTCATCAGGTCATTTCCACTTTAAGATGCAGCGACCAAGCACCGGTGAGGTGCAGGGGGGAGGAGCAGTCGTTCGTTCTGCGAGGTGGTGGCGCCCTGTCCTTTTGGGCGGTACCGGGGTCAGTCCCACGTGACCAAAGTATTATAGCAATTCTAGGTTACGTATTGCGATTACTTGTTGAATATTGTGGGTTATTCTAAATGTTATTAGTTTATTTTACCATGGTTTTAAGCATTTCTAGGCATGTTTTAGGCCTGTATTAAGACCTTGAATTGTGAGCATGACCACGCCACATGAGATCTAGTCCTAAAAACAACCTGCAAGCTTTATTTAATTTATTGCCATTTTATTTATTGTACCTTCATTGCACTGGAGGCATGAGAGAGGGGAGGGGTAAGCGGGAAATAATCAGCATCATGAATCATCATTTATTTCACCCTTAAGGGTTCCTGACGTGCATTTCATAAATTACACAAGAGGGGAGAACATTTTACAAAATACAAAAAAAAACTAAGAAAATAAAGTATTACAAATATACGAGCAACACTTTTGCAGGATCTGAGAATAGACGCAAAAAGTGTACTTATACAAATATAAAAATATGTGCGCACAAAATTTCCACGTACAACGTACATCAATTGGTTAGTAGTACCATACAGCAAGAAATCAATACTATAGGGTAGTAAAACAATATATTTTGATAATATTAGACGTGGCTTCACCTAAAGTTGAAATAAAACAATGTCAGAAATGAGCCTATGGAGCAATAAATCGGGGGCTAGCTGCTTTTACCAAATTTCAAATGCGCCAGACCGACATTGGTAAAACTTCTCTTTTGGCAGATGTATGGGCTCAGTTAGTTCACTGTGTACATGCAAATCATGTCAGCGAATATGAACACAATGACATATTTCTGCAGTCATTTTGTTACGGGAAATTAACGTTACGTGTTAGTAGATATCGTTACCTCATTGACAAAAATAGCCAGCAAAGTGGCATGATATTTAGAACAACCTTGATAAACCCTTTTTTATACTTTTAATTAATTTGTATATCCCAATTACATATTCTTTTCAAATATAGATCCAGAAAAGGAAGAAAAGCGCACCCTTTGCGGGAGGTCGATAGCACTTACATCCCTATCTCGCGGAGTTTTTTTTTTTTTTTGCTTCTGCTTTTTAGCAAGAACGTACTACTCTACCATTATAAATTTTATTTTTATTTTTTTTTTCAATTACGAGCCGCATGCGTCAAATAGCGGAATTGTTTTCATCGCGACGTGGCGGACTCCAATCCAATGTGAAGTGGTGACAGGCTCTTCACGAGATTATTGAAATGATAATTTTCCATGACGTTATCGTAATCAAAAATAAGAAGCTGGTTTGCGAGACAACAAAACTTTTGTGGTCACCAGTAAGTTAATTGTCGTCACGGAGGGAACGATGTCGTCTCAGTAACTACATCTACTTAATTTCGTTGTGCAC
Source organism: Rhipicephalus microplus (assembly GCF_043290135.1). Lineage (NCBI taxonomy): Eukaryota > Metazoa > Arthropoda > Arachnida > Ixodida > Ixodidae > Rhipicephalus > Rhipicephalus microplus. Next base: position 58,929,761 of record NC_134710.1, on the reverse strand, counting down.
GACAGCTTCGCCACGATACTGAGTGAAATTACAGTGAAGCCATCTTTAAAAAGCAAAAAACAACCAGGGGCGCATCGAATAATCTCTTGGTTTGAGCGTGCACGACATTTAAACGATGCAAAACATAATCAAAGCTTGGGTAGAGGCATCGCATGAGTGTAGGTGTACTAACTAGGTATGAATGTCATTCAAAGGTCACACATCAGTGTCTCTGGCGTTGGTTGGTAAAGCTGTACGACAGCTTCGCCACAGTACTAACTTTCTTCTGGAGACATTAGTGTTGACCCTAACGGATTTCGCTATATCTATGCCCAAAACAGTGAATAACTGCTACGTTCTAAGAACAACCTTCAAGCTTTATTTATTTATTGCCATTTTATTTAATGTACCTTCAATGCACTGGGGGGAAGGAGGCATTAAAGAGGGGATTGAGTAAGTGGGAAATGATCATCATCATCATTCATCATTTATTTCACCCTTAAGCGTTCCTGAGGTGCATTACTTATATAACATAAGGGGGGTGAACATTTTACTAAACACAAAAAACTAAGAAAATAAACTAGCACAAATACATGACCAACACTTTTTGCAGGATCCGAGAACAGACGCAAATAATGTACTTATATATATATGAAAACATGTGTGCGAAAATGTCCACTTACAACGTACAGCGATTGGTTAGTAATACCATACAGCAAAAAAACAATACTGTAGGGTAGTAAAACAATATATTTCTAACACCTATATATACAGACTAGTTAGGTAATACTTGGAGCAGAGGGCTGTTAAGTACGAAGAAACAAGGCAACATGATATTAAGTTCTGGACATGGTATATTAGCTACAGTCTTGATAAACGTCTGGTATCATCGATGGGGACCAAGTCATTGGGAGGTGATATTATTGCCAGGATGTTTTGTGGATAAAGAAACGACTGAAGGTGTCAGCATTTCCTGTTTCAAGTCTGACTTTCTAGCGATGGTCGATATGCTGTGATACGTAATGCTGCTGAGAAATGAAATGATTTTGATGAGACGTATGTTTCATAGAACTCACGACACGAAGTTAAGCATGCCATCATTCGACGACATGCTAGGGATGGGAGGCTTGAGTTATCCTTCATTTAAGTTAGGCGGGAGGTGCGGTTATAATTAGAATAAATGAATTGAACTGCATTCTTTGGAACAAGCTCAAGCGCAAAGATGAGTTTTTTGTGATGTCCGGCTCTCTAAAGGGCACAGCGTTTTTGAAAATGCTATATTGAATATTTAGTGGAGTTTGACAACTGTAATAACCATATGTACATACATGAACATTCGTAGTATCCCTTCAATTAACGCGAGCGTAGGCACGAAGCAATGAATATTGAAGGTATATCGGGCGCATGAGCAAAACCTGTCGACCGGTTTATGAAGATCTGGTGTTCATCCTAGTAGTAAAACCTCTTCGACAGTGACACACAGGTTAGGCGAATCCCTAAATATCTCTTGGATGGGTAGCATGCATTTCGCTTTAGGCTATCACAGAGATGCGAATTGCGACATTGTGAGGCCTGATGACAAGCGTTACTGAGTAACCACGCTTCTTGAACTTGAAAGGCCATAAAATGTAACAATTTTCGCTATTGGCTGGTTTGCATTCAAAAGAAATTTGGTGTTCTGCTGGGCCGCGTGAAGGCGAGATAGATAAGAATAGAAGAAAGGCAGAAAAGTTGAGAAAAGTTACTCTTTTAGCCAACCTAACAGTTCCCCGTTTGACATCACAACCGACCAATCAAAACGGTGTCCGTGAGAAAACGCAGCAGCACTTTCGTGTCCTTTCTGAACTGGGACGGGAAGACCCACGGTCCCATTACTATGTATAATATGGCGGCGAAACAAAGCCTTGTCTTCGTAACTGTCTCGCATGCACGCGCACATCATCGAAAGCGCCGTGAGTGAAAGCTACTTTGTGAAACAAAGAGAAACCTTGTCTTGCAATGTGCAGATAAACGTGCCAAATTTATGCTCGCCGTGTGCCTTCATCATGTGATGTCTACCCGTCTAACTACTACTGGACAAGTAGAAGAACACTGCTAGTTCATCCGTTTTCAGCCTTTCTATTGCACCATTTTCATAACAGCAAAAATAGGGACAAAACTATTGCACCAGTATCGATGCTCATTAGCCAGTGAAATGGGCACTTCTACGCCAAAAGCCAATCATGTAACGCTGATTGCAAATATGTAAAATTAGAGATGAGCGCCATGCATCTCTAGCACAATAAAGACGCTACAGACTTGCACTTGACACGAACGATTATATTAGCGGACGTATGGAACATGCGAAATTTCTTTGTCCTAGCAATTCGCACCATCTGCAAGCCCTTTATGTGCAATTACTCCACCGAAAATATCGAGAAAATAACTTCAGTGGTTGTTGATATCTTTCTTGCTTCTTCAGCAAGATTGAGAAAATTTGGGGCAGCGAGTGAACTATCTTCATATTTTTGTTAAATGGGAAATACCCTCAATGACGATATTGTAAAGTCAATCCAGAGATTTTTCTTGCAATCAGAGGTATTTTAGGGGGTCGGGGTCAATCTTGAGATCAACGGTTGGCTTTGTTTGGCAACACTGGGATATCCTCACTCCTCGGTAGATCTGCTAAGTGAATGCACGAGTGTGCGAGATATCAGTGCATTGGCATAGACCAAACGAGCCAATGTATAGGCTATAATCTTCGCGAAGACTGCTTTTTGAGAGCGATAACTCTACTATTCCAGGTAAAAACCTCGTTCCTTGAATTTAACCTTCAAGCTCAGCCAAGGTCACGCTATTGTGTTGTCTGAGCTGTGTCAGCGCGGCAGAAATTTACTTATAGCCCACGAGATGGCGCGAAGCTCTTGCTGATGAGTTGGTGGCGACGTTTCTGCAGCGTATCAGCGCCTTGATGGCGTGCGTCGCATTGCGCGTCGTCGTAACACTGGCCAAAGAACTTCAGCGAAGCGCTAATCACACTGAACAAAAAAAAAAAAAAGCGCGCTAGCATGCCTTTCTACTAGCATGGAAAACCTGGTGTTTCGCGTAAGACGTGCGGCAGCTTCACGCCGGTGATTTGTCATTTCGCAAAGCACGGATACGCTACAACAGCCGCGCAGCGGTTAGCTGCTGTGTAAAATAGTTTTACCTCCGTAAAAATATTGCGATTAATTTAAACCAGCTTCATCATGGCAGGCTAGTTTTCACATCGTGTGAGAGATGCCGTAGCTGGGCGGTGAGTCTCTGGGATAACTTAGCCCACAATGGGTTTCCAGCGAACACCCAAGGTAAAGCTTACGTCATTATTTTTGGATTTTAACTCCACGCGAATATGTCCACATGAGGCGAATTCAAGTCCTTGTGTTCAGTAGCAGAAAGTGATAGCAACTGAACTAGCTTATTCGGTTTCAATTGGGAGGCGAATTTCATTAAAAATTGAAAAGCACTGTGGCGTTTTGACTGTTCGTCAGGTTAATTACAGGCAATACATAGGCTGGACTTTCTTGTTAAGAGAAAGAATAAATTGAAAGAAAGGAAGAGAGGTCAACCAGAAATTATAGCATGCGGTTTGCTTCCCTGCACTAAGAGGAAAGGGCAAATAAGGATGAGAAGAAAAGCGAAAAGTAGAAGCACGAAAAAAAAAATGAGTGGGGTAGCTATAGTCTATTCAGTAGCCCACAACCGCGCAAAAAGTTCAATATGGCCTCGACTGATTTTCTGTGCGAAGACGGATCGTGACGACATTCGAACACTGACTGTACTGATAAGGGTCTGTCATCATGTCGGTTTAACGCAGCATCTAGTGGCAGTCTGTGCGCGCTGTAGCCAGTGCAGTGACCCCGAAGGTGATCTATCATTTAATGCTGCTCCAATGATTGCAAGCAGCACTGTATTCCATGCCGATTCGGTAGGCAGAAAATTTGGTGAAAGCGACACCAAGTCACAGTCGCAGAGCACCGTTGTCTCAAATAGAGAGAGTCCGCACGGAGACCGAAGTCGACGAGAATGGTCCAGCATATGCAGTCGCGTGTGCCGTAAACTTGCTGTATTCCACAAGTATTTTACGTCTTCATTAGCAATCTGTCATATTTTCATGGTAGCATCATTCTTTGAAAATGGGATAGATTCTTCTGCACCGTGTTCGTGCGCCGATTCAGCAGCTGCGTTAAAAAATTACATGCGGGGTTTAACGTCCCAAAAGCACCACTGCGTTAAAAAGGGAACAATAGCTATAAAGTTGCTCTTTATACGTGGTACCTCTAGTCGGAAAGAAGTTCTACCTATTACTGTTTTTTTTACTTCTTTTAGTCATTTTCACGCTACATTACACCCACTGCACGACTAAGGCCTTTACCGCTGGTCTACGTTAGCTTGCGTGAGCTGATTTCATTTTATCCCTTCGAACTTTGTAAAAGAGTACTAACAAGCTTTTTGAGACAGCAAGAAGAACATTTTTCATGTTTTTTTTTTGTAATATGCAGTACTAAACGCTCTCCACACACCGGAGTCTGAAAACATGCATAACTTATTTTACTTTGATTTTAAAGTTCCAGCGACTGAGCATCTGCACGCCAGGCTCGCCACAACGGACATTAACTCGATGAGTTAATGGAGTTCCTCTGAGTTCGTGAACTGTGCCTCTTGAATGCAGCAGAAATTGCAGAAATCAGGGTCACCGAACGACAGTTCACCGATCACTGTTTACGTACATCCCGAGCATCTGCTGCTAATACGTCGTGGGTCGAGTTGATGTCACCCCTTGACGTCACACTGTAATGACACGTCACTGAGGAGCCATCCGCTCAAACCCAAGTACATTTTTAAGGCAGCGGTATTAAAATGCATTCGATAAATTCCCAGACACCGAAATACTGTTAGGGTTCCCAGCACCAGTGTTTTTATTATTAAAAGCAACAATTCTCAGATATTTAAAATTCGTCTCAGTATACTCCTTTAATTCTGTCTCTCAATCTAACTCGCTGCCTTCCTAGATTGCATTTTGCATTCCATGGTACCCAATACGTTGATCTGAAGTTCTCAACTGACTACGGGTTCTCAGTCCTACTTTACAAGACCATCTATTACTACACAAGTAGTCCCTAAAGGCATAGTGAACAAGTCGACGTAGTGATGTACACGCATTGCACGGTAGAAGTGGTAAAAGAATGTGTCAAATCCACTTGGATGGGTACTGCTTAGGAGATCTCTACAACGTATTTTTTTAGAAAATACAGATGTTTCTTTAAAAACCATAAGGCAGTAAGGCTCTTGTCATTTTCGCACATGATCTCATCATCGAGGCGCAAATACTTGGCTGTTAATGCATGATGTAACATGCACTACATTCATGCACTACATAAAATAACACAACATAACATAACCATAAATAACTTAAAATAATATAGCTCACCGCAACAGAAAATACACTGCAAAACAGCTGACAGTTGCATACTTCACTCGAGGCATTTGAAATGCACTGACAACTGTAGTTTGACAGCAGAACCAGATTAAATGAAACTTTTTTTTTTGTTTTATTGCACCTTACCTTGCCATCGCCAGTTCGTGCGTCTCATGAATGCAGTACGCGCCCTAGAAAGCTCACTTCCCACTCTCTTGTAGTTCTTTGTCACCTATAACTTGCCTCATCATTATGTATTGATTATAATGACATGTCGGCGTTTTTATATAGTACCAACTACCTCTTTTCACATATAAATGGATTAGTGAAGATTCCAGACATAAAAAAACTACATAACATCGCACCAGCTTGTCTGTCAAAGCATAGCAATTACACGTAATCAGCACGGTGTTCTACTTTTTTAGATGGCACGAGCAACCAGTGACACTCTTGATTCTGTTCCAAGCACTCCCGTTCGACCACTTACTGCCACGTTTCTGAATATTCCGAAAATTTGTTTTAAAAATAAAACTGTTACAAAATCAATGCTTATGATTCAAGTTCACAGTTTTACTGGATGCATGTGACATCGGAACATAAGCTTACGTTCAATAATGACCGCTTACATGTCAGAAAATTAACAATTACTGATTGACTGAACTAATTGCGATAGCAGATGCTTTTCTGTTGAGCAGTTGAGATTGTCTTGACACCTGGCGGAGAATATTGCAAACAACGCGCTTCTCTTGACGTAGCTCCCGAGACCCACTTCGCAGCGCGCGAAACACAAACTAAACCAAATTAATGCACCAGTACACAAGAACAACGACGTGCAAGGGCCGTTACCGCACACCTAAGTAGGTTATTACACGCGAAAAGTCCCAGAAATTACGGAGACCATTTTAAATGTTCTGGAAAAACGATTGTGGTAATTTAGTGGACTGAAAATAGCGAATTTGCAGAATATTTATGAGAAAAAAAATTCTGATAACTTGGGAGCCTTCCGAATTTCGCAGAACGATCTCCGAATGCCGTTTCTCAAAAAAGTTGGGCAGATCCCAAGTATCGTGGAAATCGACGTTATGCGAAACATGCGGAAGAAACGTGTTTTATAAACGTATGTAGTATTTATAAAATTGAATAGCCAGCATTCCAACTACAATTGACGTTTCACCAACATTACGCCTGAATAGTGTATTTTCCCATAGCAGTGTCGAGGCCTGGCGTGGATCTGCGTAGAATACTTGATTGCCACGCACAATGCTGGCGTTCGATTTCTGCTGAGGCCCTTTTGCATTCGTCGGGTCAACGATGCCGATGTCAGCTTTTTTCTTAACGCTCTCACGTTAATGTTACTAATTGGTGTGCCGTTCCTGGGTATACATAAACTGTTAGTTATATGTGGCACATACCCGCATACCTGTGGACCAGGTGTGGGCCGTCCAGCCGGCCAGGGCCGTCGCCGAGGACCTCGGAAAATGTTCCTTGAACGATGTGTTCCTAACAGCCTAGCCCCGGGCACAGCAACAATCATTGGACAAACAAAGTTCATTCAACTCAACTCAATACGCGTCACACGCGTCTGGCGATGCGTTCGATCACGAGAGCACCCAGACGTATGCGTCTAGATAGATAGATAGATAGATAGATAGATAGATAGATAGATAGATAGATAGATAGATAGATAGATAGATAGATAGATAGATAGATAGATAGATAGATAGATAGATAGATAGATAGATAGATAGATAGATAGATAGATAGATAGATAGATAGATAGATAGACGCCGAAAGTGCCTGCAGTACGCGAAAAAAATGCTTTCATTTAGAAACATTCTTCAGAGTGTACCGTTTCTTGCTTCAATACCAAATTTTGTTTAGATATTAAGCGTCTGCGTAGGTTTGCCGTAGCTCACGGATATTACTACAATATTTCAGCCATATACGCCTCCAAAAATTTTGCTACAATGTTCTATCTCTTCTATGCACAAAATGCCCAAAGTCAGCTATGCGCTAAATGTTGTGAGAATTCGACAACATTAGACCGCCGGAGACTATTTTTGTTTTCCATTAAGTGTGCAGTCAAATGGCAATATCTTGTGAAGTAAGTTAGAGTCGTAAAAATGTGTGCGCGCGAAAGCCGTTATAAATTAGTATAACAAATCTGCATTGAACTATATAGTCTATATTAAAGGCTGTTTAGAAATTTTTTTGCTGTGTATTTCTTCGTCATCTTGATCTGATTACTGCTCTAACTATGCGCAGTAACAAATAACTTAGGCAGGACACCACAAGACACGTAAACAGAATTTTAACAGCAATACATGTATGAACTATATTACACTTAGCTTAGAGTTTTCACGATGCTGTATGTATGCAAGGGGGGGGGGGGTCTGTGGAAACAACATATACTGCATACAAATCTTTGTACAGAGACGGCTCTGACCAAATGTAAAGCTCAGAAAATGCAGATTTGTTGTTTTGCAATACCACAGTAAATATTTGCATAGCGCGCTCAGTTACATCGGCACTAGCGTGAAATTCAGATACCCTGCAAATTCTAGTGACGTCACGCAGCTGTAGTTGTGGTGACGTCAAGTAAAAAACATACACATATGTACAGGAAAGTTGAAACGCAAACATGACGAGCGCTACAGTCCTGTTTACGCATCGTCTCTCTTGTGTGTGCGTTTTCTTTTGATTTTCACCTAAATTTCTAAATCTATAGCACCTAATGTAGCGCTATTGTGCTTCTTTTGTGGGTATTTGAAAGAAATAAAAAAGGCACTCGCCATGTACGAAAAAAAAAACCATATTTGACGTTCTGGGGCCGCTGCGGGTCCCTTGCTCACAATTGTGAACATGGGACCCGATTGTGAACAAGGGACCCGTAGCGGCCCCAAAGCGTTAATATATGTTTGTTTTTCTTCGGACAAAGTGAGTGCCTGTTTTATTTTTTCCAATAAACACCCCTCGCCTAACGAGTTTTCGTCAAACCTTGGACTATGTGGGTCTTGATGCAGTTATAAATACAGTGCTGTCATCATCATCACCATCATAATCATCATCCTAACTACGCCCACTGCAGTACAAAGGCTTTTCCCATGTTGCACCAGTCAACGTGTTCCAGTGCTTGCTGCTGCCACTTTATACCCGCAAACTTCCTAATCACATCTGCCCACCTAACTTTCTCTCTCCCCCTAACCCGCTTCCCTTCTCTGGGAATCCAGTTAGTTACCCTTAATGACCAGTGGTTATCTTGCCTAAGCCCTACGTGCTCGGTCCATGTCCATTTCTTCTTCTTGATTTCAACTATATGATGGCCTTAACTCCGTTTTTTCGCTGACTCTCTCTGTTCTCTTCTTGTCTCTCAAGGTTGCCCCTATCATTTTACTTTCCATCACGCACTGCGTCATCCTGAACTTAAGTTGAACCCTCTTTGTAAGCCTCCAGATTTCTGATCCGTAGGAGAGTGCCGGCAAGATGCAGCTGTTATATACCTTCCTCTTGAGGGATACAGGTAGATTACCATTCATGATTCGAGAATGCTAGTCGAATGCAATCAATCCCATTTTTATTTTTATAGTTACTTTAATCTTATGGTTAGGCTGCGTTTAGGGTTACTACCTGTACTAGGTAGACACAGCCCTGTTCAAGTGCACTGTTCTCTTCTGAGGTTGTTGTACATTACTTCCGTTTTCTGCAAAATAATTTTAAGACCTACATTTCTGCTCTCCTTGTCTAATTGAGTAATGCGTCCCCGTAGTTACTCAGCAGTGCAATGTCATTGGCGAAGCACAGGTTATTTACTAAGGCACTCTCCATTAACTCTTATCTCTAACTCTTCCCAATCTAGGCCTCTGAAAACCTCCTGTAAGCACGTGGTGAATGGCATTGGGAAGATGGTATCCCCTTATATTACACCTTTATTTATTGGTGTTCTGTCACTTTATTTATGGAGCACTATGGCGGCAGTTGATCCTCTACAGATTTCTTCCAGGATGTTTACACATTGAAACGCCTAGAGTTGCAGTTGGAGTTGCAGACGCCCTAAGGCAAGTGCGACACAATCGGTTCTGAGCCCGAGACACTTCCACCTCTATGGCTAGAAGCGTCCTACTGGCACCAACACTTACGTAACATTAACTCTCGGCGGAAAAAGCACCGTCTCGGTGCATCGGATCGGTGAACGTGACGTAGGGCTTGAGTCGAGAAACATGCACAGTCTCAGTAGCTGGTGAGGTGGACGAAGGCTTGGGGGTTAGCGGCGAGATCTCGTATGTGACTTCGGTAACTCGGCGAAGAACGCGGTAAGGCCCGACGTAGCGTGGCAGGAGTTTTTCACTCAAGCCAACGCGACGCGAAGACAGCCAGAGCAAGACCAAGGAGCCAGGGTTGAAACTCATGTCGCGGTGGTGACTGTCGTAATGGCACTTTTGGTTGGTCTGAGATGCCAGAAGTCAATCACGGGCAACGCGACGTGCCGTAGCCGCGCGAACGATGTCATCGTGAGCGCAGTGTGTGGCTGAGTTTGCGGAAGTAGTGAGTCGAGAGGCAAGAGCAGGTCACGGCCATACAATAGGTAAAACGGAGAAAAGCCTGTAATGTCGTGACGCGACGAATTGTAGGCAAACGTCACGAATGGTAACGTGCAGTCCCAATCCAGGTGGTCCTCAGACGCGTACATGGATAACATGTTCGTGAGTGTATGGTTCAAGCGCTCAGTAAGTGCGTTTGTTTGCGGATGGTAAGCGGTGCTGAACTTGTGAGACGGTGCACAAGAGCGGAGAAGGCCATCGACAACTTTCGAAAGAAAACATCGACATCGATCAGTTAGTAGCTGACGGCGGGCACCATGGCGTAAGATGACTTGATGGAGAAGAAAGTCAGCGACATCGGTTGCACAGCTGGTATAGGAAGGGCTCGCGTAATGGCATAACGTGTCGTATATAATCAGTCGCTGCGGCCACCCACTTGTTACCCGCATACGACGTTGGGAAAGGACCAAGGATGCCCAGGCCAACACGAAAGGAGGGTTCGCTGGGGATAGGTATGGGCTGAAGGTATAAGCAGGAGAGAGAGAAGGCTTTTTGCGGCGTTGGCAGAGTTCGCAGGAAGTGACGTAGCGCCGAACCGAGTGGTATAAGCCAGGCCAGAAGAAACGTCTGTGCACACGATCGTAAGTTCGGTAAACACCCAAATGGCCAGCGGTGGGAGGATCGTGTAATTGCGAGAGGATAGTTGGTTGAAATTGCTGAGGAACAACGAGATGCAGTTCAGCACCATGTGGTGTCATATTGCCTCGATATAAAGTACCGCCATGCAGAACAAACATACGCAGGGAGCCGTCCCGTGGTGTTGAAGTGAGGTGTTGTATAAGGGATCGCAAATATGGCTCATGGCGCTGCTCGTCGGTCATGTGTACGAAATCGCTAAGCGACAAAACACAGGTATCTGAATCAGTTTCGGTGGTGTCAGGTGGTTAGACGAGATAGCGGGAGAGGCAGTCGGCGTCCTTGTGTAGCCGTCCAGACTACACTGGTAGGACACAGAAAAGGTGTATTCTTGAAGGCGTAAAGCCCAGCGTTCGAGGCATCCCGTAGGATTTTTAAGTGAGGAGAGACAACATAAGGCATGATAGTCTGTTAGCACAGTGAAATGCCGTCCAGACAAATATGGGCGAAACTTATGCTATGCTATGGGTGCTCTGAGGCTAAAAGAAGGCGGCTAGCATAAGCGATTACACGATTGAGCTCTCCTTGTCGCTGGGACAAAATAGCATCAATACTATGACCACTTGCATCCGTACGAACTTCCGCATGTGCAGATGGGTCAAAATGACCCAGAACTGGCGGATTCGCAAGTCGACTCGTAAGCGTGGAAAATGTCTGAGCTTGCTCAGGTCCCCATGAAAGGACTGTCCTTTTTAAGAATATCGGTGAGAGGACTAGCGATTTCGGCGAAGTTCTCAATAAATTGTCTGAAATAGGAACACAGCCCCAGAAAACTTTGGACACCAGAAGGGGTACGAGGAGTTGGAAACTCGTGGACTGCACGAACTTTGTTGGGTTCAGGCTGTATGCCAGTAGTGTCCACCAGGTGACCGAGGACGCGTAACTGACGACGGCCAAAATGACATTTCGCAGAATTCAGCTGTAGGCCTGCTCGTCAGAAGACGTCAAGGATGGCCGAGAGCCGGTGGAGGTGGCTGTCGAACGTCGGTGAAAAAACAATAACGTCGTCGAGATAACACAAGCATATGGACCATTTAAAACCACGTAGAAGAGAGTCCATCATGCGTTCGAAGGTGGCCGGGGCATCACGTAGTCCGAAAGGCATCACTTTGAATCGGTAGAGACCATCTGGAGTGACAAACGCCGTTTTCTCGCGATCTCTGTTATAGACTGCAATATGCCAGTAGCTAGAACGTAAATCGGTTGATGAGAAATAACTGGCACCGTGTAAGCAGTCTAGTGCGTCATCAATACGCGGAAGCGGGTAAACGTCCTTTTTCGTGATCTTGTTCAGATGACGATAATCAATGCATAATCTCCAAGTATTGTCCTTCTTTTTTACTAAAACGACAGCGGACGCCCATGGGCTGGAGGAGGGCTCGATAAGATCCTTGGACAGCATTTTCTCGACCTCTGTTTGTATAACGTGACGTTCTGCCACCAACACACGATAGGGACGCCTATGGATGGGCGGAGCGTCTCCAGTGTGGATCGGATGAGTAACAGCATGGGTTTAACCTAGCGGGCGGTTGTCGAAATCAAATATGTCTTCGTAAGTCATCAAAACGCGACGGAGGGCGTCAGCGTAAGAAGGTTGTAGGTCAGCAGCTACTATTTTGTTGAACGTCTCATTAGATGGCATCGTCGGAGCCGAAGGTTGAGCAAACGCTGATGGTTATTCATGGCTTATATAGCTCGCATACCACGGAGTCGTCCAAAGGGACAACACAGCAAGAGATACGCCCTCGGGAAGAGCTTGTGGTGGCGACCCAATGTTCAGGAGACGAAGCCAAGCGTGGCTGTTGTTTAGCGTAATGACGGAGCTAGGGAGAGCTATTTGACATTCTATAGTAGGACGGTGTACAGTGGAGAGACGACGTCAGTATCATCCTGAAGTGGGGGGCAAGGTGACATGGGGACATAAGTCGCCGCGCCAGGTTGCAGCCGAACAAAGTCAGAGGAGCGAAGTCGAGGCTGGACATCTGCGCTGGCGTCGGCACAGCACTGGGGCAACTCAAGCCTCATAATCCCGGTTGAACAGTCAATGAGCGCAGAACGAGCTGCGCAGTCGTCGGATATCGCGGGGGCACAACCAGTCGGCACGAAATCCAGAGAGCGAGTTTGCGGTGGAGCTCGCTCTCTGGGTTTCGTGCCGATCGGTTGTGCCCCCGGGATCTCTGACAACAGCGCAGCTCTGGTTGACTGGCTCGCCCTGCGCCATCTCCTGCCGCCGACAAGAGCTCTCGCTGAGTAGTGCCCCCTCCTCGGACTCTTGCAATCATGTCCATCTTTCCTATCTTCTCCTTGCTTCTGGGAGTCGCTGTCCCTGCGCCACGCTCTCTCCTTCCTCCTCTCTATCTCTATACCTTTAATCCTATCCTTTTAATCCCTCCTTACCCCCTTTCTCGTGATCTATTGTTGAGGTGTCGCACTGTGATGCAGACAGTTACGGAGCTCACTTTTATCTTCTTTTCTCTCTTACGAATCACATAAGTAAAGTGAAAAAGTCCATTCCGAGGATCACCTCGAGAGGGCACTCGGCAAGCAGAGAACTAACGTTGAGTGGTCGGCGATACTGGCGGTACACATTCCCATGACGCGCTGCCGTTGGCTACTCGTAGGACAGGTGGGCGTTAGCACTTTTCGAAGACGGCTTTGAAAGTCGGCGCGCATGACCGACATCTGAGCTCCAGTGTCAATGAGGGCTTTAACGGACACATAATCAACAAAAACTTCGATTAGGTTTCGTTTATGGGTGAGGGTCAACAGAGGTTTTGCAGTCAGAGTCGTCAACGCAGTCTCACCTCCCGGGGCTGCATTGGTTAGCTTCCCGAAGAACGCCCTGGGTAGGGTGGTGACGGGGGTCACCGAGATGTAGGCGAACGGGACTGACGGCGCTGCGGAGAGGGCGAACGGCTAGTGATGAACCGGAGAGGAGCGGCAGGGTCAGCATACGACGATTCGGCGTGTGGCGACAGAGGACGAGCTGAGCGTTCGTAGCGATGGTCAGTATATGGTCGAGGCGATGAATTCCAGCCGCTACAGCAGTGGCGGGAGATATGGCCGATCCGGGAGCACACGAAGCAGATTTGTCTGCTTACGTAACAATACGTAACAATATGTTTCATCGACACCCTGATTCCACAGTGTCTGCGTGACTGCCGATATTCGAACTGAATAAAATACCTCCTCGTAATATATGAAGGCTATCTGTAGTGGTTGGGGTGTATTATGAGCATTTCTCTATCATCTGATCGATAGTATGAATGTGGTCGATTGTTGAGTAGCCTGTTCTAAATCCTACTTGTTACTTCGGTTGATTGAATTTTATTGACGTCTTATTTCTGTTGGAAATTACCTTTGTCAATAGCTTGTAGTACGACGGAGAGCCAGCTTATCAGCCTGTAATTCTTCAGGTCCTTGTCATTCCCTTTCTTGTGGATTAAGATGATGTTAGCATTCTTCCAAGATTCTAGTAAAATGCTAACATCATCTTAATTCAGCTTAATCGTGCTGTATGCTGCGCTAATTTCGTTTTAGTGTGTGTCTCGGTTCGCTTCTAAATTCTGCCCATAATTCAGCTGCACAATCCGTGAAACCTGAGGAAGTGCGTAGACGGGCAACCCAACCTTTCCCTTGGAAACCGCATACTTGCCCCCGCTTTGGCAAAGAGAGGGAATAAACTTTATTATCAAGAAATGGGAGTGCGAATGGGGTAGCCTATTCGGACGGGGGCTAGGTTGGAGACCGAGGGGCCACAACACTAGCAATCTAGCAACCGCGCACTTGTCGAGGTGGTGGCACCCCCTCTTGCGTTGCTGGCGTATAAGTTAGATCTTTCAGAATCGTTTGTCGTGATTTTAGGTCAATTATTGTCATCATAAAGGTTATTTCTCCAGTTTATATTACTAATTTTATTTATTTCGCACTGGTTTTGAGCTTTGTTAGTTTTGTTTAAGGCCTGTGTTGCCCACTGCGTGATTATGCGACATGAGACATTCTTCATTGTGAGGCATGAAAAAAACATATCCTCAGACAGTGAATTGACGGCTGGCCGGGCCCTTAAAATGCTCCACACTTTTAAAACAATATGTTCCATTCCGAGTAAAAGCTGTACGAACAACCGCGGAGCACTCATTCGCCATTTTCCCCCTAGTGCTTATCTTGTGTTAATCCGCTGTCTTCCTTTGTGTTATTTTCTTGTCTTTATCTGCTCTTTCATGATCTTTATTGTTTGCATACAGTATGCTGCTCCGAGGGCAGTGCGTCCAAAGAGTGCTTGCAGTGCTGGACACTAACGGACTCCCAAACGGCTTTGATAGTGGCAGACATTAGCAAAGGTTGACTTTCAAGGACACGATAGTGGAAACTTTTATTGTGAATCGATCACAAAATGCGGCTAATGGCAGGACAAAACGCCTTCGGATTAGCCGCGTTTTGTGGTGCAATTGTAACATGTTTGTATACAAGGATGACTTGCACATTATCAGTGAGTAGTTGTTAATAAAATTTTATATGAAGGATATCTGGAGAGAGAACAGGAAAAAAAGTAATGTAGCGAAACATGCACTAAAAGAAAGTGGCAGAGAAAGAGGCGAAGAAGATGAGATTGAACGATGCGCACACACAAGAGCATGCAGCTCGTCATTCAGGTCGATGAACTCGAAAAGCTTCAAGTGCACGGGAATAGCTCTTTCTGACAGCCGCAGTTGTAGCCACGGTCCCAGGATCTTCAACACTGACGACGTTCTGTAGTTCAGCCAGCTTAACGCATCTGAATAGAGAATCCCCGGATGACACTCAAGGCAAATTCATTCCTTTGTTCTTCTGAAATAGAATAAAAACAAAGCAGAATATTTTTTTCACATCTTTTCCCCAAACATGCTTCACCCTTGGATATGTTACCGAAATATTGACTGTTAACTTATACAAATCACGCGCTCTTACGAGCTCTTGTCTGCACCAAGTACATCCTCACTCTTACGAGACTTCGTCTAAACGCCTTTCAAAGCACGCAATCGCGAAAATTTTCATCAAACTCTTCTTTTTTGTTATCAGTAAAACACAGGGTCCTAGTGGGCTCCGAGCGAGAGTGCATTACTGACATACACCTATAACCGATTGAAAAATCGACGGTCATAAAGCCTTCAAGCCCGCTAACATTATCTGCAAATAAAAATACCTCTTTTACAAGCTGGTACCGGTAAGTGAGCCCTCGAGACGCTTACTAGTACCTTTGAATGATGATACATAAACGCAGAAACTACATTAACCAAATATTGCTACCTTTGACAGTCTTTTTTTTTCAGTACAATATGGTGTTTTCAACGTTGAAATTCTTCTATTCGCCATTGCCTGAAGATCGAATACTTGCAACTTGTGCAGAAGCAGGTGATTTCGTGCTATTAGAACATTCACAGGCACCTGCTTGCTCGGGCAGAAAACGATGAAATTTCTTGGTGATCCAGTCAGCTTCGTCACCTATGCTGCTCGAGTATGCCCCTGTAAAATGGAACCCGGGGCATGGACACCTCCTCTTTGTTCTTTGTGGCAGCCGTGATGCGTTGGTCCCTATTAAGTTGTTAATAAGTCTGCAAAAAGTGGTACAACATTTAATTAACTACACGTTATGGTGATCACTATGAACTTATAATTGAATGGGCACCTAAAGAAGGACCATACCTTCAGCTGTTTTTAACTTATGCACCTACAATAGCAAGAAGACCACTCTTGCCGTGAGAGGAGGCGAGGTAAGAGAGAGACAACAAAGGGAAGAAATACAATTGGCGATGCCCCACCTGAGGCGCCCGCACCTTATCGCCATCAACATCCCAAATTTCGACCGCAATCACTCATGTCCAGTTAAAGCTCAATTAGTAAAAAAAGCTGATTTACATTCCCGATGAGCGAGACACTCGGTCTGGCAAATTTTGAGAACACATTACATTTCTTGAAATGGCTCACACACTTAAAAATACCCTGAAATGATTCTTCACTCTTCCTTGCAAGCCTCGAGGTATCAGAACGCAAAAAAAGGTTCGTTTTTTTTTCTGCACTAGTAGTTGCGATTGTTCTGCAAATGAACGAAATTGGAATTTTGAAGGAATTCCGAGGTACTTAAGTTAGTTTAATACCCCTTTATTTATAGTATTAATACCCCTTTAAAAAGTACACATGGCTAAAAACGAAAGTGATGTGCGGTGCTCACGTCATACATGACGTACAGTGCTTCGTACGAAAACTTAAGTGGCCAGTGTTCATGCTAAAGCACGTAATGAGTACAGTTTCCGCACACATTTAGTCACTTGGTGTGTTGAAGAGGTACGTGCAGATCTTGTAGAATGTTGAATGGTCGTTTTGTGGAGACTTTATGAAATTCATCAGTTGTGTACATGAACACAATCACTTGCGAAATTCTTTTCTCCGAACGATCAGAATAAAACCCCATTCGCTAGAGGAACTGCCATAAAATTTATTTGGCATCAACGTTGACCTAATGAAATGAGTTAATTTCATCGATGTTTGCAGAGAATACTGGTAACAAACAACACATGAAATATTCGCACCACTGAGAACTTGAAGAGCCCTTAAAATACATTTGTGAATATACAGCGTAAAGGGACATGATGAAAGACGGGGACCTGAAATGTGCCGCTTTCTTGTGTCCTGTGCCGTCGCGTAGTTTATATTCAACATACAGCACACTAGAATAAAAAAAATCATTACAGATAATCAACGAGAGTACGGCGCACGCGAAACAAATACACAAGACATGTTATAAGATTCATGCTGACAACAACATGGTTAACATGTCATATCGAGGCCGCGTAGATATGTGACGTAGATAATGATGATTGCAAACATTAATTCCACCATTCCACCAAACATTAGTAAAAAGAATGCTCACGACTCTTTGAAAAGCGGCGTCTATATGTAACATATAAGTGACATAAAAAAAATTGTATCTCAATGGTGGCATTCCATTGACTATAAAAAACTGCGTAGCAGTGAACTTACGCGAATCTCAAGCCTCAGTACGTGGCAGCATGGCCATCTATCTCTAGGCATTTTTATTCATTCATTGATTGATTGATTCATTCATTCATTCGTTTATTCATTCAATAATTCATTCATTTATTCGTTCATTCATTCATTAATAGATATATACATCAGTTTTGTTATAAAGGCTGGGCCCCATAACTCGCAGAGGAGTTATGAAGGGGCCCTTATGTCATATCATGTTATACAAACACTAGAGCGCGCAAGAAGGGAGTATAATTGCGGTAGTATGAGACATTCTATTCAATCATTTGATGAGAGAATGAAATAATGTAGGTTAATTTTATAGCAGGTAAATGACTGGCATTCTGTAAGTCTATGGGTAGCTTTTCCAAAAATGTGATGTGGCACGTGCGATTGTAAACAATCCACATTTCATGCGAGATTTCGGAATGCTTAAAGTACTGGAGATAGTTGGTTGTATCGGGTATGGGTTGTTTTGGTAATTATTTTTCACAGAAGGATGCACTACAATACTGTGCGAGATTTTATACAGCAACACAAAAAAATGGTAATCAATGCAGCGTTTCACACTAAGAATATTGGGCATTTAAATGTAATCGAATCTGTACGTTTTAGGAAGAGAATAGCTCGAAGCGCTGTGTTCTGTGCTGTGATGATTGGCCATAAAGTGGTGGGGTATGCGAGTCCGTATTTACTAATGTCATATGTAACGCGTGAATGTATAAAACTGATATAAACAGTGCGTATAGGGTGTGTGAATGAAAAATGTAACGCAGTTTATAAAATATTGGTAGTTGCTTATAGATGCGTAGATATAGCGTTGTTTCATGTGTTTCAACTGATGAGAAGGTGTCAGACGATCTTACAGGCAATTGCTAAAGTGTTAGTACTACCTACTATGCCATTGAATTGAGAACGTGTTAAAATCAACAAACAGTAAAGTACAGCCGCGGCCACGTCTACGTAGAGCACGCGAACAGCCGGTTTTCGCTCTGCGGGGCGATACCTTGGGGCAGTATTAGGTTCTGACGTGCTCAGTCTGACAACTAAGCCGTGCATGCTCCTGATACACCTCTTCAGAGTCTTAAACTACCTCAGGGTTTCAGCCCGCAGAGCGGAAACAGGCTGCTCGCGTGCTCTACGTAGACGTGGCCACGGCTGTGTATTATCAGTTTGAAACAAACACATTATTAGCTATGAACAAACCTACAACACAGATAGCAACGCTCTTTCAAACCTTGTTGCAGACAAAAACATTCCTCCGAATTTCCCCTGATTTGAAACGAATATTGCAAGCGTGCTTGGAGAAGCGTTTCACAGTTAAATGTTGTGGAAGCAAAGCAGACGTGCACGTAGGATGTGGCGCTCAAAATTCAGTAGTTCCGAAAAAAAAAAGCGAATATGCCTGGAAGCTTATAAGTACAACGTCATACTGTTGGTGTCCGATTCACGCTTGTGGGGCAGCGAGAATTATTAGAATTTTCGGCTACTTATATACTCGTTTTCCTTGCAGGAGCAGTTATATGCATTATCTAGTCAAGCCCTTCTTCCCACTACTCACTGTAGAAAAAAAAAAACATTCAGAACGGTACTTTAGCCGGATGATGAACCACATTACAAATGCGATAGTTTTATGCATGTTTGATTCGCAGCCCAGGCTTTCGGCGAACGAGCTTCACGTGACCAGCTCTACTGTGGACCAATATTTCGATGGCTAGGTTCACCACCACATTTTTCTGAAAATTTCTCTTCAGCAAGACGGCCATTATAACGATGTACGTATTGTGATTTTTACTGTATTCTGCCACGCATTCCTTCAACAAAGCTCCAAGAACATATTAGTGTATCTTCCAATACTTACACTGTTCTTCATTGTGAGAAGTGTGGCTGTCATCGATACTTTGGCGACACTATCATCATCAGAAAAATAAAAATAAAAATGAGCATAGATTAGGTGTGCGCATTGAGACGTAACGTGTGCCTTAGTAAGGCTTCTCTGTGGACGAAAAAAAAAACTTGAACAGAATTTCACATGTTTGAAAAACAAATATTCTTACACCATAAGATGACAACCAACCATATACACATTTTGACATATTGTAAGCGAACCAAGTTATTCAGTACCAAATCGAAATCATGAATGAAGAGCTACATGGATTCAATACCTGCCATATGTACGCATGGATAAGAAGTACTACATAAGAAATATTACCGTGTAGGTACTGTTTACATTCAATTGTAAGCCTCCTAGAATATTTATTTATTTATTTATTTAACAATACTGCCGATCTCACAAGGAGATTATTGCAGGGAGGGCATACATATGATACAGAAAAGAAACATGAAGCAATCATTTCTAGCACGCAAAACAATAAGCAATCGATACATGAGTAGCAGTAGTAGCGATGAGCAAGGTGAGGGTACAAATCTCTGCAAAACTACGAATTACAACAACTATAAAGACAAAATGTACAATGATGCAATCACGTTATCAATATACAGAGCCTGCATACGAATTACAAAAAGACAAAAGAAAAGAAAAAGAACAACAATTTTCAGAAAAACTCCTCAGCGTGTACCTTTGCTTCTACCATATCTAAGAACACATTCAAAGATGAAGTGTTCGTAACAGAAGGGCTAAGTTGGTTCCAATTTCTTATGGTTTGCGGGAAATATGAATATTTAAAGCAGTTTGAAGGAAAAGTGTATTCATTAAGTGCTTGAGAGTGCCGGTAACGTATTAACCTAGATCAAATGAAAGAGATTAGTTTTGACGCGTCGGTGTTTATGTCTCCATAAATTAACTGGAACAAAAACTTTCGTCTTGCTATTTTCGCCCGACTTTGTAGTGTTGACAGACCAGCTTTGTGTAATGATTCTGTAGGAGAATCCATTTGCCTATATTTATTATAAATGAACCTTACTGCCTTCCTCTGCACCCCTTCGATTCTTGCAATTCGTTCCTTTTTGTACGGAAACCAAACAATATTGCCGTATTCTAACATTGGTCTGACAAGCATCTTGTATGCCAGCAGCTTTGTATTTAAGGGTGCCAGATGAAGGCGTCTTCTCAAAAATAAAAGCCACTTTAGTGCACTTGAGGTTATATTGTTGACATGGGTTTCCCATCGAAGATCGTGCTTTAAAGTTACGCCTAAATATTTATGTTCAAATACGCGAGTAAGAGGTGTGTCATTAATAGTGTACGTGAAATCAGATATTGCTCTCTTTCTAGCTACAGTAAGCGTAACGGATTTCTTAGCATTGAGAGTCATTTGCCACTCCTCACACCAACAAAAGACAGACTCAAGTGCATTATTCAGTACATGGTGATGATCAATGGAATTAATTTCACGGTACAAGATACAATCATCAGCGAATAGCCGGATGTTAACATTCAATCTAGAAGGCAAATCATTAATATACAGCAGAAATAAGACAGGACCTAATACACGGCCCTGGGGCACTCCCGACGTAACAGATGCTAAAGTGGAATTTTCGTTATGAATATGCACGAATTGTAAGTGGTCAGTCAGATAGTTCTCTATTCAATTAACAATAGGGCCTTCACCTATTGTACACTGAAGCTTCCTGATTAGTTTCTTGTGCGGTACGCAATCAAAAGCCTTTAGGTGGTCCAATAAAATTACGTCTGTTTGTTTCCTATAATCTACACATTGTGATATGTCATGCGTTAGTTCTAGTAGCTGTGTGACTGTTGAGAGACCGCGACGGAAGACATGTTGACAGGGCGAAAAAATAGATTCCTGTTCAAGGTACGTGTTTATATGTTTAAGTACTGCGTGTTCAAGAAGTTTGCACACGGTCGAGGTTAAGGAAATGGGCCTGAAGTTAGACACCTGTGATGTGCTACCACATTTGTGAATTGGAATGATTTTAGCAATTTTCTACTCTGCAAGAAGTGAATACGTCGTTAATTATTTTTTGAAGGTGTGACACAGGTATTTACTGTTCCACTTCGCATATCTCTTAAGAAACAAATTGGATATGTTATCAGGTCCAATCGCTTTCTTTGTGTCAATGTTCAACAAAAGGTTTAACAGACCTGAATCTGTGATTTCGAGTGGCTTGATCAGATTTCGGTCATATGGGAATATATTCGGTTGTTTTCCATTGTCGATGTTGAATACTGACTAAAAATAACAGTTAAAAAAGTTTGCAGTGTTTCTGTTATCCTCGCTGTCAGTGGCGGGGCTTTCATGGCGTTTTGGGTTCAGGTAACTACAGAACTTCTGAGGTACGCTTTTCAAGAAGTTAGACAGAGTCTTAGAAAAATAGTTATTCTTAGCTGCCTTGATTTTTGATTTCATATCTTTTATAGATGCGTTAAGGGCGTGTTTGTTCGCGTACGTCGTCTTTAGCTTCAGGGTTTTACGTAGCCTTTTTACTTTTCGTTTAGTGTGGATTATTTCGCGTGTAATCCACGGATTTGTTTTCTTTGCCTTTTTCGTCTTCACTGGTACATAATTTTGAAGACTGAAAAACACAATGTCCGTGTATTTTTTCTATAACGCATCTACATCTATAGAACTGTTTGTAGAAAGTTCTTCAAATGCGATGAATGCAATGCTGAGGTAATCGATAATACTAACGTCATCAGCGTTTGAAAAATCGTAAAATGTGCTACTACTTTCAGCACCAGGCACATGGGTTTGTGAGCGGATGGTGCAATATGTTATTTCGTGATCTGATACACCTTCCAAAATTTGTAAATTTATGTTTTCAAATGGAAAGTGATGACTGAGAAATGTCAGATCAAGAATATTTGATGCGTTTCCCTTAGTTCGCGTGGGCTGAGTAACTATCTGATTTAGGTTAAAGTGCAACATGATATCGCTTATTGTTTCTGAGGATGCCGATGGGAAGTGCGTGGCTTTCCAATCAATATCGGGTCGGTTGAAATCGCCCAATAAGATTAGCTGGCCGCATGGCACATGACGTTGTAGATAGTCATATAGTGAACGGGTGACGCTACAATCAGATGAGGGGCAGCGGTAAACACACCCCACCGTGACCAGGTGTTGGGTCAACATTAGTTTGCAGAAGATAGCTTCAACATTTTCTACATCAGGAAGTCTTAAAAAAGAGATACCCTTTTTTATAAATATCGCAACACCCTCGCTACGTGTCTGTCTGTCTTTTCGCACTACTGAATAATTTGGTGGGGTCAATTCAACATCCGTGATATCATGTGTTAGCCATGTTTCTTTCACAGCAACAAAATCTGGTTCAAGGCTAATTAAGACCGATTCTAGGGAATCTACTTTGTTAACAATACTGCGTGCATTTGAATTTATAAAGTTTATTTCACAGCTCGTCACGAGCGTAGAGACTTCGCTTCGCCTTGCTGGTTTTTTTTTTTTTCGAACTGGGGATGCCCGACTGTCCCTTTAAAGGTACCACACTTTTTTGACACTCATCTCAGAAATACAACTCTCCATTTATTCTTAGTTTGTCATAAGTTTGTCATGAAGTTTGTCATAAGAAAGTTTGTCATAAGTTTGTCATAAGAAAGTTTGTCATAAGTTTGTCATAAAGAAACGCTGTCTCCAGCCTGCTTTTTTGTTTTACCATAGTTCCAGAGTTTCCTTCTTATGTCCCGAATACGAGCTGAAAAATTTTCACTTATGGAATATGTGGTCCCTTTCAACCTGTGGCAGTTTTTAAATACCCTAGTTTTGTCTCGAAAGTCGGCAAGTTTCAAGATTATCGGTCGCGTATTTTGGCCGCAGGTTTCCCAACTCTGTGAACTTTTTCGCAAGGGATTGGCTCCATTTTCAGAATGTTTTTGACGATTGTTTCATTTACAGCTTTTTCAAGGGAATCGTCACTTTCTTTTTAATTTTCAGTTACACCATAAATGATGATGTTTCACCTTCTGGAATGATTTTCCAGATCGTCGATCTTAAGTTCGAGGGTAGATATAGTTTTCTGCAATCTAGCCAAGTCACTAACACAAGCCTCTATTTTGCCATCTAATGCCGTAAGCAATTCCAACTTCGATTCAATTGCGGGTAAACGTTCTTGCTTGATTTCTTTCAGGTCATCAGCAATCAGTTGTAGTTGCTTCGAAAAAGTAGTGATATCGGGACCGGGGTTTGTTTCAATATCACCACATATTAACAGTAATGTTTTGTTAAAAGCAACATCAACACATTCACACAACAGCTCAACAAGCAGCCCTGGGCACGGCACCCTTACAAAAATTTTTGTTGAGTGTCTGCTGAATGCCTGTATACAATTCTCAACAGAACAACCAGAAATCCTGATTAAATTGTGATGAGTTTTTTTGATGAGTGCTTGATGAGTTTCTGCATGTATTTGGCCACCGCGTTTCTGATTACTCCTTGGTTACTGCATTTGTGGTGCGTTCTTGATTACTGCGCTTCTGTTGCGTTCTTGGTTACTGCGCTTCTGTTGCGTTCTTGGTTACTGCACTTCTGGTGCGTTCTTGGTTACTGCACTTCTGGTGCGTTCTTGGTTACTGCGCTTCTGGTGTGTTCTTGATTACTGAGCATCGTGTGCATTCTTAATTACTCTATTTCTGCTGAATCTATGAGGTGTTTCATTAAGTCACAATTCTGACAATATCATGCTGAATATGTGACAACTTTGTGTCAACTTGCTTCTTTGCAAAATTTTTCCTCGGATCAGAAATTTCACCCGAGATCATAACAGCTAGGTCCGCAAGACGGTACAGTTAAAGTTGGCTGGTAGTTATGCCATCCACTGCCTCTGCTGTGTACCCACAAATGTATGTAGGACTAGCATTTGCATGGATGACAGTAAGCAGGATGCAGTGTATTCAGCAAATCTTCCTTTAATATATTGTACATACATATAGTGTGCGCAGCACATCACCTCAGCTCTCGTGCCAACATCGACGACAAGCTATTTTTCAGCTGCAGTGTCGAAGTTACGAACTTGCTGCATGTGTAGCCTGCAAAAAATGTGAAAAAGTTGACAGTTTTAAAAAAAATAACTCCACAGCAGTAAATATTTGACATTGATTATCTAAATGGCAAATACTGTGCAGAATGGACCACTTTATGACTGTTCAAGCTGAACCAGGAGGCACTGCCCTACATGAATGGTGGCACATACATGCACCGTAAAACCTACAATAGGGTAAATCACAGTTAAAAACAAAAATTCAATTTGTTTTTAACCGGAATTTACAATATTGTAGGTCTTCATAGTTTTCATGGTTTAACAGAAGCTACCTTTTCATAAAGAGACTTAAAATATTTTATACTTAATTACTGCCTGCATTGCAGGACACCGTTCATGAATGGAATACCTAGCTGCACATCTTAGCGATCATGAGAACACACTGAACAAGGTGGAAAAAAAAGGGAATGTCACAAGAGCCAATGTTGCGACACATGGACTTGACTTGCCTTCCATCAGATCAACTTGTTGAAACACTACCTGTTCCAGATAGCAAAATTTCAACACTTGGGACAATTTGTTAAGTGCAACAAATGATAACGTAACTAGTCATTTTTACTAACTTATTTATTCACTACCATCTTGCAGCAGGTGACTTATCGAAGCTTGCCAGCCTGAACGAGGCTTTTCCCCCAAACTCGAGAATAGCACCCTTTTTATCCCTAACAAGGATGAGTTGGGATTATTGATGACGCAACAGCTAGTCAAATCTTGCATTTAGTAAGCACTTTCGTGACCTACAAAACTTTCAGCCTGGCATTTGCAATTTTGCCATTCTTTACAGAAGGCGTTATTACAACATGCCATCAGCAAAAATAATTCATACAGTGAATGTTATGCTAACAGAAGTCATGGCAATAGTGATTTGAACTAAGAAACAGATAAAAAATGGTAGAGCCACATTTTGCTTTCAGCCCCGCATACACACAACATCAAGACACAAATATGAAATCTGAAACAAGAATATGAGAAAAAAAATTTACATGGCATCATTAGTAACTCACCAATCACTGCGTTGACCCTGACTGGGTCCAGTGCCTCCTTTACTTCGGCATTCTTATTGGCGTTGCTGCCCTTGCCGAAGAGTGATTTGCCACGCATCTCCTCCAGAGTAAAAACACCCCGGAGAAGATGCCTGGCGAACTTTGTAGGCCCATTGCAGTGAGAATGGAGGCGCTCCAGGAGCGTTTTCTCAACCAAAACGCCTCCACCGATGTTAACCTGCATACCACAGAAAGCATCCGTTGAGCAAAAGAGCAGTTCCTTTCCACATAGCAAAGAACAACTATGACGTTTCAATTTTAACATCTGGGGTAAACAATTTTCGGCCACTGTTTCTTTTTTTTTTTTTCAGCTGCTGTTTGAAACCACCACCTCAATATCGAAACAGAAACTGTCTTTTTTAAGGTGGTGGTATTAAAGATGTAATGATGTATTTCTAGGCACCATGATACTCTTTTCAGAGTTCTCGACACAAGCGCTTTTATTTACAGCAAAAATCCAATATATTTAAAATTCATGTCAGTACTCCTTCAACAGGCATATTACCAAATAGCTCAAGGAGTGATCGCAATCATTTTTCGAGACACAAAAACGGAAAGATGATGTCGCAAGATGGAATTCCGGCTGCAGTGGCAACATTTTGATGGTGGAAAAATGCTAGAGGCCCGTGTGCTTAGATTTAGGTGCATGTTAAAGAACCCCAGGTTAGTGGAATTCCTGGAGCCCTCCACTACGGTGTCCCTCATAATTATATGGTGGTTATGGGACCTAACATTTATTGTTATTGTTTTATTTTCACCTCCCATGCTTACCAGACCTTTGCTTTATTAGGGCCAGCCTATTTCATTTTCTAGTTGTAGCTGGATGAGTAATTTACTATCATTCCATTTTATGAACTAGTGCTTTTTAAAAACCTATACAGATATCCAGCTACTTCACAAAGGAAAGAAACAAAATCATGGGGATTGCTTTTAAATTGGAGACACCATGATCGTGTATTGACAATAGCACACGCATGCACACAAGCACCAACAAAGGAATGCTCTTTTCGGAATGTCTTATTTCGTCTAGCATCATTAAAGGGGTCGTGAAAAGTTTTCCGAAAATTTTCAACTACATGTGTATTCGGAATTCTGGTCGTCCTTTCAATAATGAACACCGACTCGTTTCATCATACCAGTTCATTTAATAGTTATAAAATCACAATTTCGGTTTCCAAGCTCTCACGTCATCCTAAGTCAGCCAATGAGAATTTCCCGTCGCCGACAAAACATGACGACGACTACGCCTGCTCAGCCATAGTTGACCGAGGTTTGCCGCATCATACTTCTTCCACTGTCGCGCCGGAGGCGCCCATGCGATCCTAATGTAGCAGTTAGTAGATCCACTCTGGGTGTTTGAAGCTTGTGAACGCGAACATCGTTTGCACTGCGATAACTTGTACGAGACTGTCTGACAATGCACACGGTTGGCACATCCAGGACTGAGCCAACCAACCAGTAAGAAAAAACTACAGCACTGCATCGAGAGAGCGAAGGCAACACGGAAAGCAAGATGGGCAAGAAAAAACATGTAACAGAGCCGGGCAGGGCGGAGGCCCGGATGTACTTGAAAGCAGAACCAAGCAGATCACTTGCTGTAGCTGCACAATATGCAACTCGGTGTGCAAACCAGTGGAGTTATTTCTTTATTTTCTAGGTTTCCATAAATCTATCATTTTTGAGCAAAATAAAGCTAACGCTGTGTTTACAACTTGTATTAGGATGACGTCACACGTCAGTGCTTATGGCGGCCGGTGAACCCAAGACAACTGCGAGTTCAAACGGGCGTCATTAATTATAGACTGAATATTACACCGAAATATTTCAGAATCGGCATGTCTAATCCGTATTGGAGCAGAAAAAATTACAACCGGGCAGCTTTATTTTCTTTTCACGACCCCTTTAACAATAGAAAACATGCACAAGTTAACCCAACAGCAAGTGCTGCTGAAGTACCATGATCAGCAATGCTGCTATGTTCAGATGAAAAAAAAAATACTGGGCAAAATAAATATCATTACAGGGTTTTATGTGGAAAAACCACGACAACCGAGCACTGACAAGACAGACTGGGGCAGCAACTCCTATTTCATTGGTAGCGCAACACACACATTGTGAACATTCTAAGCTTAGGCCTCAGTACAAGCCCGTTGGGTACAGTTTCAATAGCCAGAGTTAACGTTTATGGCATCTTGAGATCAATTGTGCTGCACAAGATAGCGTGCCACAGAAGCAACAAAAATAAAAACAAAAAAAATTTTTTTTTTTCAAAATTAGGAATACTCGCCCTTTCGGCTTCAACAGCAGGAGATGGGTCTTTCTCAGTCTTCCTCAAGATTTTTCTCAACTTTTTCACCATGTCATAGGAGTCTAAGGGAGCACATGAATGCAATCACGTTAATCAAAATGCTTGCACAAGTGGTAATTAAAGTAAGGTTTGGTCTGCAGTAAATGAAATTGTGGAAGCAATCTTGAATGTTACCGAAGAAGAGCAATGAAAATTCAGAATGTTTCACCTTTAGAGCACTTTGAACAGCACTTTGTTGCTCTGCTACAAGGATAACGATGTGATTTGCAACAGTGACCTAAATAATGAACTTTTTGTGCTCCAGTTCTAATTCATCAAATTGACAAACACACTGAGATGGACAGTAACATATCCTAGAGAGAATGTGTAAAAAAAGAAAGACGTTTTGGACATTTGTTAGTGTAATTACAGTAAATGATGAACAATGAACTAAGGTGCTGCTATCAGTATAAACAACAAGCCTATTGGTGCCATACCTTTGTGTCTTAGTTAGTGGACCATCCCTTCATGCCTGCCTTACACAGCAGCTTTGAACAAAGGGTGTGGTGTTCTTGTGAACAAGAATGATATTAAGGTAACAAAATGATTAGAATGTAGAGGTGACATGCCTTGTCAACTGCAGAGTCCAGCAACAAAACACAAGTCGTGTTAAAGCATCTTTGTTCCTTTCATATGAACATTAGTTAGAATGTCATGAGTGCACATGCAAGAGTAGGAGTCCTTTATCCAAACAGCAGCACATACCACTGTCCACAGTTGTTATAAAGGGAATATACTAGTAATCACTGTACAACTTAATGCTCCTTAAATGGCGACATTTTCACAACATAATGTAAAAACAGTGCGTACAAAATGTTGCTGTACATAGCAAAGCAGAAGTTTGATGTACCACTTGTAATGTCTAAGGTAAATAAATTTTAGTTTTGTTCTTTTTATTATGAGTTTCAGCATGACACGGCATGCCAGTAGCATTATAACTACCTCTCAGTTTTCAAAGCCAAAGAAGTTCTTCATATGTCTAGTGTTTCTATACCTAGTCACCTCTATCCGACATGTAAGGTTGAGTCAGTTTATATATGTACCCGATTAAAACAAAGTTTCACTTTAAAGGGAGAAACTAGTTCACCCATAAAAGCATGCATAAGTGCAACTTAGAGGGAGAAACTAGTTCACCCATAAAAATATGCATAAGTTTAATGGCACAAAGTTGAATGTACAGTGTTTTTTCCAGCCTGTACGATCGGATGCACTCATCACATGGCCATAGTAGGTGCTGAGAGTTATGATGGGAAAGGTGGTGCACAAATATGTTTCACAACGAGGCACTCAAGGGCGAGGAAACATGAGGAACGAATAAGAGATCTTCGAAGGGTTCCACATAACAAACCTAAGAGACGTGTCAGTGACACATCGTCGTGCCTCTCCAATAAATAGTGAACGTTCCTTAGAGCCACAATAGGCAAACAAACAATTATCAATAGAGTGTTGGGGTTGAGGATTCGGCTAGTTGGTTCATGGTTGCAAAGAAGGGAAAAACGCGGCTAAATTTTTAACAGGACACAATGAAGCCCAGATGGCCTTCCTTGTGTCCTGTCGCATATAGGCAAATAAAAATCAGTTCAGTTCAGCACTTTGGTCGTCTAGTCTTCTTTAAGTCCTGTCAAAAATTCAGCGATGTTTTCCCCTTCTTAGCAACGGCTGTTTGCACATGTACCAGGTGGGTGCCAGAAGGTATGCATTGGTGTTTGATGTGTTCAACATTTCTAATTGTAAATGCGAGTTTGTCCTATTGCTGTCTTCTCAATGTTCATGTTTTCCGCAGGCGTTTACACATTTTACAATGTACGAACTGGTTCAGCTTACCACCTTGCTAGATGCAAGGTTAGGCACCTCTTGCATTTCCTCAGGCAGTTCCATGAAGGAAAAGTTTATAAAAAACTGAGTTTTGGCAGCAATGTGCACTGCCTAAATACAGATGGCCAAGCTAGTTTACAAATTAGTTGCACCATCCAATAGCCATTCAAGCTTGATCAACAAAAGAAGAAAAAAGGGCTAGAGGCTGCTTACCAAGCATGTTTTCAGCAACTTCTAGCCGCTTGCGCAGCTCCCGGACCTCATTTTCAAGCTCTTTGACCTGCTGTGAGGCACTGCAGGCACACTGAGCACCAGCCTGAGTAGGGAACTTTTTTTGAGTACATGGCTTCCTCTACTGCCACAGCATCCACATGGAAAATTGACTAGCACACAATAAGCTGCTCCTCTACTTGATCTGAAACCTACATGTGCAATTGTGAAAGCCTTGCATGCACAATTACAACCACAGTGGAAACCTGCGACTAACAACAGTAAAAATATGTTGCATATACAGACATTCAGCATGCACGACAGCCCGAACAGCAGGGCTATAGGGACGAACGGATATGACTGCTGGGAAACACAGAAGTGAATACAAATGTTTGAAGAGCGTATAACAAAGCAAAATGAACTCTCATTTCGCAGAATTATCAGCTTTCAAAGCTACAATACCTTACAACTCATACAAAACTCACAGTTGTGATCACAAGTATAGAGGCCACGCAAACGTGTGGCAGTTTGCAAGTGCGCACCGTCTAACGGCTGGTCACCTGCTGTCGAGAGTATGACAGTGCACACAGACGGCCATTCTTTCCAGCTGGCCTGCTTGCTGCAATCTATAGCGGAGGCTGATTATTGGAATTAGCGATTACTGCCACCAGTAATGCTGATGGCACAGCAGCCATGGTCCAAATCGACCCTTTCCTAATAAATGGAAATGTCTCCTAGCAACGGGATTCGAGATGCCTGCCAAGCAGGCAACATTTCATCGTTCATGTTAAAGGGAGTGCTTTATATATGTGGCTGTACATGCTGTCATAGATGTGCTTGTTGCTCTCCGAGGTCTCTTTAAGAGATTCCAGATGTGGCGTTGCAGTAGGCCATGGAGAAATAAATCTACTATTTGCTCTTTCCTTGACCAGCACTCGTGGTGGCATGCTTGCGGAAGCTTAACCGGCAATACACAAAATCCACTGCATACCTTTCGCTGTGTAAGTTCAAAGATAGTGTTTGTGCGCTAATAGAAAGACGTCATGGCACAGTTAAAATACATGAACATGAAAATACATCAAGTGAGTGGCTAGCACTTTTTCCATAGTGAAGTTATGCCAGCGATAGCAATCTGCAACGTTTCAATTTTATGTAGTTCGGAACCAGCTCAGAGATCGGACCAAGAAGTTTGAGGATGCTGCGCCGCTGCTTCATCATGCAAGACTACCGGTGGCAAAATCCACAAATGCCCAGATTCAGCCCACGTGCCAGCGTGCAGCAAGCAAGCAAGCAAGCAGGAAAGCGAGATAGAAAGGCTGCGCATGTGCACTGTGAGACTCTCGACAGCAGGCAATGAGCCGTTAGATGGCGTACGCATGCACACTGCCACATGATCGCGTGGTCTCCAAACTTATGATCGTGACTGTACATTAACTATATTCTGTAACAGTGGCAGGTCACACAGTTATTTTATATGTAGCCTTTTCAGTCTCGATTTACAATGAACTGTTTGTAAGTATTTGAAACAAGGATATTTTAATAAAAATGTGATACAGAAACTAGAGCAGAAAATATTGATTCATACAACAAACATTTAGGCCAATTTAGTACGCTCACCATAATTGGAAAAAGATTTTTTCAAGGCCCTTGGGGACTTAACGAGCCCCTCGCCCTGGTAAGTCACTAAAGTACAGTTGTAAACTAAATACTGCTGTCCAATAAACACCTTAACAATTGAATCAACTGGGGCAATTTACTTTGGAAATGCGCAATGTTTTTAGTGACGTGCACCAACACATTTACATTCCCTCAAACATAGTGGAGTCTTTCTAGCAACTGCATTTTTCTGTACTGTTTGGCACAACGAGTGTCATGGTATCAGCAAATGTTTCCTTGAAAGCGGTGAGATGCGAGTGCAGTGCATTCGGCACTCCGGCACTAAACTCTACCAAAAGGCAAACAAGAAGCCGCAGGTAGTTGTGTGAGCCATTTCAACTAGCGCTGTGTATGCCTGTCTGCGGACACGACTGACAGACGGCGCAGTTCGCACTGTATTCGTCGGGCGCGCGCACACACACACACACACACACACACACACACACACACACACACACACACACACACACACACACACACACACACACACACACACACACACAACTCGATGCGCTAGTCGTGCTTGGCCCGCACGGCAATTAAAGTTAACACAGAACTCACCTCGTTCGGCGCATTCTCCTCTCGAGGCACCTCCTCGGCACTGTCCGAAGCCGTGCTCGCCGACCGCACCAGCCTTGTTCGCCGGCGCTCCATTGTCCTTTCTAACCCTACATTAAGCAGTCTTTAGGCAACAGAAAATACTTTACAGCGAGAACTCATGAATAGTGGCATTACTTACCGAAGTCCAGCAACTCGGCGTCCGCCGCCGGCTCGCCCTCCTTCCAATTTACCGCTACCACGGTGCCGCGTAAATTTACAATGGCATTTGCGTCCTTCAGCAACTGCAGACTTACGCTGGTGTCCACAATCGCTCGGACGTTGTACACATCCCACAGTGAGGACGACACCCACTTAACTAAAATATGGCTCATGTTGTGCTATCTCTTCCTCAGTCTCACACCGAACGACCGAACTCGTAGCAACGCACAAGCTGTACACGCAGAGACCAAGCACTCGTTCCAACGTGCGCCACACGTGCTCCAAACAACAACTCCTACGTCACAGCAACAGTATCGGAAAGGTTTGAGAGGCAGTTTCGAATCGTTGTGTCGCACGTACATTTTGCAAACGTATTTGTAATAAAAATAATCATGAACGTGTTATTTGGTTAGTTTTAATTTAGTATGGTAAATAGTACTTATATAAAAATATATAATACTGCACTCGTTTTTTATAATGGAGGTTACAGACTCACACTGGGCCAAGTCTAGCCAATCCACAACTCTTTGTTCAGAACGAGTGCAGTGCAGGAGAATAGCGTAACAACGATAGATGTTCTCTGACAACGTTGCGAGGAGACGATCGTATTGATAACTCTTCGGTCCTTAAGGTTTTCTGGTCTTCCATGGAACGGAAGCGAAAATACAACCTATATATTTTGGACCCAACGCACGACGTTCCTGTGCGCTCCAAGCACCGTTCGAAGAAGACAGTTTCATTGGACGCTTCGCCGCTACCCACACTACAAAATGGAAGTGCTCAATCGCCTGATTTAGTCAGTGTAGTTGCAAGCGAAGAAACGCTCTGTGACCGCAGCCATCCTCCTGTGAACGATGACTCCGACTGTTCTGGCAAGTCCGTGGAAAGTGCGTGTATCAAGTCACCCGACCCAACTGATGTCGACTCGCCGAACACGGATACAAGCAGCGAAAGTTCGGACGCGGAAACGAGTGGAGATGAAGCGCACGCATGTGAGCCATCAGACGGAAACGCCGATATGGTGAGGCTTATACCAGTGTCACACGGTCACTTTCGATCGTAATTGGGCCGGATCTGGATGAAATTTCTTGGTCGTGATATGCTCGTTTACGCAAGCTACCGAAGGAAAACTATCATAGTTGACAAACTTTTTCCCGATCGCGCCTAATCACGATCAGGAGTGCACCGTGTGGCAGCGGTGTTTATTAGCATGCTTCTTCATTGTCGCCGTAGCTGCCAGTAGTCACTGAGCCGACTGGTAATGCGACTGTTATCTGCAGTGTAAGTGATGCCCGGCGGCGTTTGAATCATGCATGCGAACGCCGCCGAACGACTTGTACTCTCGTAAAGACTTAGAGCAAGTAAGCCGAAAAGCTCGCATATATCTATCTCTCGCTCCTCAGAGTGCTATCTCATACCTTTACAACCAGCGTTGGCTACGGTCTTTTGCTAATCTTGGCATAATTTTATTTTCACTTCTGTACAATGCGAAATAAATTTTCCCAAACAAGCCCCTACGTGTGCCTGCTGTTGTAGCACACATAATCAGCTGTGCAAACGCTTAGCAAATTAAAACTGACATAGCTGTGCTCATTTTTTTGCTGTTTCAATGCACTGCGTTAATGAGAACAGATTATCCCCTAACCTTCTTTGTTCCTGGAACCCATTTTGCAGTTCACCCACTACCCATTCGCCCTCCATCCGTGCCTGCACTCTTTTTATAATCTATAAATTCACAGCACCACCTAGTAAAAAATATGCTTTTTCACGTGGCATTGCTGTCCCTTTGGTATATGTGCAAAGGTGGTGTTTTACTGGTGAAAGCTTTAATGTATCAATGTGTATAGACACGGAGACAGGCATTTCTTTAATGGTAACAAAAATAGTCATCCATTGTCATAGCTGTAATTAAGCTGACGGGACATGCATGCTTGTTATGGACTACCATATAAGCGTGTAGTTTTTGTGTGCATGCCTGTGGTATAAACATTTTTGTTTCTTTGCATCTAACAGGACGAGGAGCTGTATCCAGGTTCGAAGATCACCAGGGCAGAGAGCATTTTGCTGATTATGGGCCACAGCCTCCGCCATGACGCGTCGAAAGAAGCCACCGAGAGCTTGCTTCAGTTATTGCGCGCTCATCTGCCGGAAAAAACAGAGCTGCCTTGTTCAAAGTACAAATTTTTTAGACATTTCAGCTCTCCTGAGAGTGCAAAGAACAGACATTTATACTGTAGCAATTGTTGCAACTACATTGGGACTGCTGAAATGGCATCTACCGTTTTTTGCGAGCACTGCAATGTGCATCATGACATCAGTGCACTGCTAAAAAGTTCATCATATTTTTTTTCATTTAACATAGAATCACAAATCTGTGATATTTTGAAAACAGCTGAGGTTGTGCGTGCTCAGTCGTCCCCCTCTTTCGATGTCACAGACATCACGACAGGCATTGGCTACAGAAGTATTCCCATGGGTCCTAATGATGTTTCGCTGACATTTAACACCGATGGTGTTCCACTTTTTGAAAGCAGCAAGTTTGGATTCTGGCCTCTCCTTGCTCAAATTAATGAGCTGACGTATAAAGACAGGGTCCAGAGGCTCGTCCTTGCTGGTCTGTGGTTTGGGCCCAAAAAGCCTGTAATGAATACGTTCCTCCTGCCTTTTGTGAAGTCGCTGAATGTGCTTTCTTCTACCGGCATGACATGGGAAGATTCACATGGGCAGAAAAAAAATATGAAGGTTTTCCCTGGCCCATGCACGGTGGACAGTGTCGCAAGATGTGAAGTTATGGGCATGACTCAGTTCAATGGGAAGTACGGTTGCGCATGGTGCGAGCATCCTGGAGATGTCATTGCAAAGGGTAATGGGCATTGCCGTGTCTACCCAGTCTCCACTTCTGCTATAAAGCTCCGTACTAATGAGTCATTTCAGCATCATGCCCAAAAAGCCAGAAGAAAGCA
The DNA here is from genome assembly GCF_043290135.1 of Rhipicephalus microplus. Taxonomy (NCBI): domain Eukaryota; kingdom Metazoa; phylum Arthropoda; class Arachnida; order Ixodida; family Ixodidae; genus Rhipicephalus; species Rhipicephalus microplus. The sequence continues at coordinate 58,894,323 of NC_134710.1, read as the reverse complement.
AGAGCAAGTGAGCCGTGGCATAAAGGCTACAAGTGTCCTCACGCTGCTGAACCACTTTGACTTTCCTACTGGCTTTGTGGTTGACTACATGCATGCTGTGTGTGCAGGTTTTGTAAAAGCTACGACATTGCTGTGGCTAAACTCTAAGAGGTGTCGTAGTTTTAAGCTTCGCCTTCACTTGAGTGAATTGAACGAGAAGCTGCTCAGCCTGCAACCAATCTGGGAAATATCAAGGCTTCCAAGATCACTGAATGACCTGAAACACTGGAAATGTACTGACTGGCGGAATTGGTTGTTGTTTTATTCGCCAATTGTGTTGGCTGGCTATGTTCCAGAAAAGAATTACCGCCACTGGGTCTTATTCGTTGACATAATGTACTACTTGTTGAGCGATTGCGTAGCCCTTGACAGGCTCAACATTATGAAAAATGAAATGGTAAAGTTTGTCAAAGAGTACCAGGAGCTATATGGCATAACAAACATGACATACAATGCGCATCTGCTGCTTCACCTTGTTGACACAGTGAAGCATTGGGGTCCACTGTGGGCACATTCAATGTTCGGATTTGAATCTATGAATGGAAAGCTTGTGAAAATGGTCAAAGGGACCAGGTACCCCGAAAAACAGATTATTGACAAGTTCTTCCTCATGCAAGCCTTACCTACGCTTTGGAGTAATGTTGCAAGAGAAAATGCACACACTCAGAATTTGTTCAAGGCACAAATGAAGGGCTACGAATTAAGAAAACGATCTGTGCAGAATGGGACCACTACATTCTATGGTAAAGCAGTGCGAAGTGCGGATGGCACTCATTTTCGAAAGATGAGCATCGGAAACGTTGCATATTGCACTGCGGATCTGGACAGATCGCGAAGGGTAAATTCATTCGTCATTATCAATGGGTTGTTTGGCCGCCTTCGGGACATTAGTGTGTACTGCTCACAGGGGCATGAACAGTGTGCATGCCTAAAGGAGACAGTGCTCTCTGTTCAGGTGTACATTGTGAAGCACAACATGCTTGAGGTGTTCTGCAAGGATGAACCCTACCATTTTGTTAAAGTTGAATCTACTGCTGAAATCAAGCGTGTGTCACTTGTTTCAGTGGAAAAATGTCTTGCACTGGCTTCCGATGGGGATTTGTTTATTTGCAGAGTGAATGAAAAGTTCCTTGCTGAGGCCACGTAGAGGCTGTATGACATGGCATATCATGTAAAAATCGAAGTATGAGAACCACGAGGGCTCCTTTACCACCTGGCAAGAGTTTAGCGGAAAAATCTGTGATGCGTACCGCAAAGCAAGAAGCAGCTTATTTTTCATATTTGCAGCATTGTTTGCCTTACCTACACGCAGTTCTCGTCAAGTGTACATTGATTGTGTTGTTCGTGGGCTTCGTTCCCAAGAATTAACGTCTAGTCATGCTAAAATTATGCCATTGCAATTTAATTAATGGTTATGGTAAAATATTATTGCACTGTACAAAATGAGCACCAAATGTGGCGATAAGTACCAAAATTTTATGGACACTATGTAGACTATGTTTTGCTTTAATCTATGATTAATCAACTTTACCTGTAATCGTTTATGAGCATTGTGAAAGATGGCTTGGCCATGTGCTTACCGATAACATGAAATATGGTAGGCATGCCGTGTCGTGACGATGGAAACCAGGTCCCAGGATTGCTGATTTGTAAAGATGCGTGCAGTGAGTACACTACTCTGAACTGCAGTTGTCCCGGGGTGTTATCTAGACATAAGTCCTCGGACGTCCTTGCTCAGCACATCATTTCCGCATGTACCGAGGGATGAGTATGGCATTAAACGTGGGCCGTATCCTCCCGCAGGATAATTTGCTGGTCGGACACTGCACTCCACGCATTCGCCCACAATGAAATGTAGCTCGAAACACCGTGGACAGCAAAAATTAAAATTGCACCACCATAATTCAGAGGCCGTACAATCTTTGCAGATTGCACCTAAATAAAATTGATTGGCAAATACATGTTTGTTGTGGGCATAAACCTCTCGTGCCAGCCTGAGAGCATCTCACAGCAAGCCAGCGTCGGGTAGAAGCAAGCTCTGGGGAGAGGGGATGTCACAGGCAGCCAGCAGGGACAGGCAAAGCGCAGTGACGTGTGCTAGCGTGCCCATGTGACCCGCCTGAGGGTAAGCGAGCGCTTCGCTTGGACATGTCCGAACACGTGGTTCCACTCTGACAAGCTGGCGTGCAACTTTCACCAGACAAAAGGCCTGGCAGCATAGCCACGGCAGCCGTACTGCCAAATAACGGCGGGCCACTGCACTCGGGGCCCCGTGGTTCTGCCACACGTGCTAGCTGGGTAAACAGGCGCCAGGGTGGCGGTTACTCTCGATTCCCACATTGTAAAATATGAAGATTGCTTCACCCTTTAACAAAACTTTGTTTTTCGTTACTAGTGTTTGTTCTCTCCTCACACAGTTGTGCTTCAATCGCAGCATCCATACTCCCCTTGTTGATACCACTGGCATGAGGTTCTGAAGTGCTTTTCGTCTGAAGCTTTGTGACCTATTTGAATCGAGCATCGAGGTGATCGATTCAAATATCATTGTGTATTACACTGCTAAGAAGCTTAGTTCAAAATGTGCTTAGAAATTTATTTGTTTTGGTATTTATGTAGTACTTCAAAAAAGTATCACAAGTATGTCACTTTTGTGTTACATATGGCTGTTTAATATTATGTCAACATGAAGGCTCTTATGTTTTCATTGTTTCCCATAATTAATTGATAAGCAGTGTACAGCTGAAGTCACTGCTCTAAAGTAATTACCTTTTGTGTTGCACACATATATGCAAAGTGCTCTGCATCTGTATAGTTTTTACTTTGTTTTACTTTCTTGGATGTGGTTTATTATGGCTGTGGGGATTAGCTGTTCCTTAAGTATAGTAAACTTATGGGTATCGTACGTCGAAATTGCTTAAGATATCAATCACACATGTGCTTTTCTGAATAAACTTGTTGAAAAGAAATGTTTTTTCTGTTCTGTTTCTGTTAGGTTTGTTAAGAACTCAATATGCGAGATTCTATAATTGGTCATTGTTAAGAAAATGTGAACTTCAGTAGAATTTACAGCAAAATCAATCACATTTACTTTTCCAGGGCAACTCGCAGCAAATTTTTCTCCCTTGTCAGGGTGACAGTTGTTAGCTGTTTGCTTTGCATGGTGCACCTTTAACAAATAGTATGCCCATGGGTTAAAAACTATTGAGGTATGTGAAGCCTTAACACTTAGTCAAAACCATCCATCACGAGAAGCACCTTGTTCTTATGTCCACACTTGCTTCCTCTTTAACTAATGTCTCTTACTCTCTTCACTCCTGCCCTTATATTGGTCAAACTGCTGCTTCGTCTTTTCTCTGTATGTATATTACAATTAATAAGGTTAATTTACACCACACATATGCATACATACATATACATAATTGTATATGTATGTATGCATATATAAGCACTCTGCATCCATGGCATGGAGTAAGAGAAATGGAAATTTCAATATGAATCAATATCGACCTCGATTTGTTTGCCTACATATCAGCAAAGGAATCTTATTTGACAATTCATTATCAGGAAAAGTAAGGAAGACTCATCTTCGCACTGTTCGGCATGCATGTTTGGGGTCCGACGTTCTAACACGCAACAAAAAATTAACTTGTGGTCTGCTTGCCAAGAAAAAAAAAACAAAACATGGCTGTAGCACCTGAATTGAATATCTGAATTTCATCAAGATAATTATGAAAAATTCTTGTAATTTATATTCCTATATGCTAGTGTGAGATTACATCTGCACTGTGTTTGTACACATCAGTGAATGCTTTAGGAAGCTTTAATATGTATCGTTACCAAGTGACCTCCCAAAAGAGGAGCCGAAATGATGAAAAGATTGAAAAAGAATTGATATTTCGCGAATAAAGTGAATAATCATGGTATGTGATATACCAAAGAATGTCCAAGTTGAAGAAGGACATGACTAAAGCTAGGTTAACATTATAGTCGCGCTCATAGCTTGACAGTGCAAGTGGGTGGACAGTCAAAAAATAAAAAAAGTGATCAGAATTGCATATTAGTGTCAGTAGTTCACACAAGCTGGGTTGCAATAGCGATGATGAGAGCCATGATGATGAACCTAGAATGATTAAGGCATGAGTTGAGTCAGCAGAGCATGAAAATGATGCCTGGTAAGTTTAAACAACTGTGAAGCTGGTTGTGATGGTTGTATAGAAAGGTACAGGTCAAATAATGGGATAAGAGTTATAGCCATGTTCACTAGATGACCGTGACTCAGCAAAAATGGTTGCAACTTCAAAAGTGGATCAATGGGTTTGGACATTGATACTAAGACAAAGAGATGCTGAAAAGGTATGGCAAAATCACAGTCGTGATTAGTAGCGTAGCCAGAAATTTTTTAGGGCGGCCGGCGCTCAACGATAATTTGTGTATGTTTGTGCATGGGTTTGTATGTGTGCGTGCATATATTCTCATGCAAAATTGAACATTTTAGGGGTGGTTTGAAGACTCCCCCATACCCCCTGGCTGTGCCCCCAGTCATGATTATGACACAGGAAAAAGTAGTTAGCACTCGGAACGAGGTGAAATGCGTTCCAGAGGTGTGCACAGAGTTGTCCTTCGAGGGGGGTGGGGGGTGTATGATATAAGTATTGCTATACAGTGCCTCCCCCCCGCTCAACCTCCTCCCTCTGGCACCGAGGCCATTTCTGTCAAAACGCGACGCTGTGTAAAAATATGCAGCAAAATTTGCCGCCCCATCAATGTCTGAACCAGAGGCGCATCCAAGGGGTGGCGTAGCGGGCCCGTGCCCCCCCACCCCCGAACTTTTTTTCTCAATGTGGTACAGAGCACAAAATGACACTCGACCACACCTTCCTGTCCGGACCCCGTGTTGGATCAATTGAATAGGCATGATAAACCACATAGTTCAAATCAGACAGCTAAATATTACTCAAAACAAGTTGGTCGAAATTATATATCTCCTCGAAGTGATATGTACTCAAACCCCACGGGTTTCAAACCCCATGGGGTTCAAACCCCGAACCTCTGGATCCAGAGGTTCGGGGTTTGAACCCCTTGGTCCATATTTGACTATGAAAAGTCTATAGGCTTCAACCTTCGTGTACATCTCTTAAGCGATATAGCTAACTTCTACTAGGAAATATTTCGCACAAAAATTAGGATCATATACTGAGTATTCTCTGCTAAGTGGCTGCTGTGAACTTAATGTTAAATGTCTTTAGTGTTTATACATCAGGTTTACATGCTGAAAATCTGCGTAGTTTTTTCTGCATAATTTGTGAAGTGTATTCTCTGTTAAGTGCCTGCTGCCATCTTGATGATAAAAGTCACTAGCTCTCGAGTTTATGATTACATTCTGATGTGTCATCAAAAACATATCAAGATGTAATCAGAAATTCAAGAACCATTTTTGTAAGGGCAGCACAACCAAAAACACGTTATTTGGCCGAAAACACTTGTCATACCGTTTTCTCACCTGCGTAAAGAAGGTGAATGGATTAGTCGGATGCATTCTGGCGGTCCTGCCGTGCCCTTATATCTGTTGATAGATGTCATACGCGAGGTGTATAATTATCAAAGTGCTCTAGAATTAATCCATTGCATGTAATCTTCCATACGACTTGCCCCTGATTTTGGATTTTTGTCATGAACTTGAAGCTTCCCATGATCTTTGCTCTTCTATTTTGTCACTCTGCTAGTAACTCTGCGATGAGTACTTTCTTGAGGAGTTAAAGCACCCGTATTTAGGTACTTGTCATTTTTTTTTCTTAAAAATATTGCGAATAAGCATAGGAATCATAAAAAAATGCCAACGAAAGGTAGTCTCTTTATGGCAGAAATTTGGACATGTAACGGCTCACGTCTGAAAGCTGTAACAGATGATGAGCAATCACCGCGTTGTGCTGCTCATTTTACACTTACGCACAATAGCTTCAATAACAATAAAGACAAAGTAAAAAAGAAGCTCTGATCTTAATGAAGAAATTAGTACATCGCTAAATAATCTGAAATCACTATAATGCACTTGCACAACGTTTTACACACTACGATTTCAATTCGCGAGACGATGCTAGTCTCACTTCGTCAATGAATACGTCTGATCTACGTGCGAAACTCGTACCTTGCGGGAAATAAGACCTTCAGTGAGCGTTATTGTAACGCACTTATTACTAAGCATTGCGGCGTAATAAGACTAGGACACCAATATTAATCCCTCTTACAAGAATTAGTGAATTGCGCAGATATCGTGCTAAAGTAAAGTAAAGCGTTGCTAAACCCTGTGCTAAACCATATGCTAAACCCAATCTTCCAAATGTTTTTAAAAGCAGCCGTCGGACGCAATAAATTTTACAAGTCTTTTTTAGAGCAACAGGCATTATCAAGTGGCGTAATATAATACAATCAAGTGATGAACTATGCATAAACTTGTCATTTCTTCTCTGTGCAATATATTGCATTTGTCAATTAACTGATGAATAAAATTGAAATTGATGACGAAGGAACTATAATGCGCACGCAACTGACCCTATAAAGAGTATACAAATCACGATATGATTATGAAAGACACCGTAGTGGAGGGCTCCGCAAATGTAGACCACCTGGTGTTGACAGGTGTTCTACATGTAGACCACGTGCATTGACATCACAGAGTATACGCGGGCCTCTCCGCCTCCACCGGATCGCGACTGCCTCGACCGGGATCGAATCCGCGGCCTTCATGTCAGCAGCCGAACACCATATAGTCATTGCTCCACCATGGCGCACTTCAGATTTCGCCGTTCAGCAGTAGGTCGAAGGTACGATTCCAGCATCGGTGGTCGCATCTACACGGAAGCTGAATACAAGATTGATTGATTGATTTGTGGGGTTTAACGTCCCAAAACAACCATATGATTATGAGAGACGCCGTAGTGGAGGGCTCCGGAAATTTCGACCACCTGGGGTTCTTTAACGTGCACCCAAATCTGAACACACGGGCCTACGACATTTCCGCCTCCATCGGGGAAGCTGAGTACAAGGTTGGCCGTATATAAAGACTGAGGTGCCCGTTCGAAATTCTCAAGTAGTCTTGTTTTATTTTATGCATATTGCGCGCACATGATTATAACGCGACCTCGTATGTAACAAGAGAAGCATTGGATTTTCTTAAAAAAGCAAATAAATGCCGTCACGATTACGGTAAATATAACGTGAGCACGAGCCATTTATAAGGACTATTATAATATATGGCGCAAAAAAGAAAAATGAACGAAAAAAAGGAGCCATATGCAAATTTCATAAATAACGAAGACACTTGTGCTTATTTATCGTCCCTACCCAAATCCCATCGGTGTCTACGAGCACTTCGTAGCCCTGTCACCAGTCGACGCTCATTAACAGACAAGTATACTTCATGGAAGCGCGCGCTGCACGACGGACAGCGGTAGTGCCTCCCATGCCTTCACAGCCCACTTCACGACTGTGGAAGCACATGCACTTCGCCATCTTTACATGCCGCTGTGATGACGCAGCGATCGCGTTAAAAAAAATCGCATTTCAATCGTAGCATGGTTGCGAGTGCAATGGCAGGCACTTTCTCAAAACAGGTATTGACAGAAAAAAGAAACTCGCGTTATTATTGTAATAATAACTATTACCGCAATAAGTATCGTATTAACAACCGTAATAATAGTAATAATGACTCAACAATGTTGACTCTCAAGACTAGACGATGTCAGGACATATTTTCATGTAGGCCTCTGCCTTGATTGAATATAGTGGAAGTAGCTGTTTTCCAGTTAAAAAAAATAACTAATGAAACACTTTGCCAACGCGTCAATAGTTTCTATGTATACCAAGAAAACATCTACATATTTATTACACTGTAAAACAATACATTATTCTAGTCTTCCGAATCAGATCATTGTTTCGGTACACGAAGGTCCAGGTTAATAACGTTGCGAACAGCGAAGGTATGTAATAAACGACTATAGTCGTTTGCTAGTAAGCTAGCTTGCTAATAAGCTTTTCAACCCTCTCGTTTCAAGTAACAAACAGAAAAAAGAGAAGTTTACACTGACTGCGTAAATCTTTTTTTTTTTTAACAACGGAGCTCGTTGATCTTAGGGAGTTATCTTGGCTGATGCTAGGTCGTTGCTTGGCGTATTAGCCCAGAGAAGTTGGGGTGGCGCCGTCTGGCGGGATGCCTGGATGAAGTCACGGCAAGGATGCTTCGACGCCTGCCGTGGCGTGCCTAATATAACATGTGCTCGCATCGTACGCTGTTCCGCTCTTTGCGATCGTCTTTTTCTTGACTCAAGCTTCAGATGAATCGCGAAAACAGCATCAGCAATGCTCCTAGTAAAACGGATAAAAACTTTTGTTCAGTAGAATCACCAACGGTTACCGTGCTCCGCCATACGCTATGCTCAGCTTTGTGTTGTCACGCTGCTAAATTTGAGTATGGGTTCAATTCTCGGCCGCGGTAGCGACATACCGACGCGAGTGAAAAGCAAGAACATGTGCTTGTAAACAAAGTTATTCTTGATTGATTGATATGTGGGGTTTAACGTCCCAAAACCACCATATGATTATGAGAGACGCCGTAGTGGAGGGCTCCGGAAATTTCGACCACCCGGGGTTCTTTAACGTGCGCCCAAATCTGAGCACACGGGCCCACATCATTTCCGCCTCCATCGGAAATGCAGCCGCCGCAGCCGGGATTCGATCCCGCGACCTGCGGGTTAGTAGCCGAGTACCTTAGCCACTAGACCACCACGGCGGGGCAATAAACTTATTCTACAGCGTGTCTCGTATTCAAGTCATGGTTTTTACACATAATACAGCATGTTTACATTATTACGCTGCTCTCTTCCCGAACGATTGTTTTCAGAGGTATGATGTTCTCACTTCCGAAAGCTTTATTTGTATCAGACACGTGCGACTATTTGGCCGAGGATAGCTTTTTTTTTTTTGCCTGTGTACCAAGCTCTACGCATACTTGCAAAAACACATGCAGTATGGAGGCTCACAAAGCATCTCCAAAGTGCTTGGCCGAGAATTCTACAGCAGCAGTTTTATTTGTTTCTTTGATGTATTCGCTCACTCGTATAGCAGTTTGACGCTTTCCTCACAGTAATTTCGGGGCTTCATTTCACTAAAAAAACGAGTTGAGGATAATTGCGAAAATTTCATGCAGCATCGTAGCAACGGCGCTGTTACACCTACACCCGCGCTTAATTAACTTGTATGTGAATATGACCTGCAAGACCAGACACTGTCTCATTGAGGCGAACACCATTTAGATATTACGTGAGCCGCGTCACTCACAACGCTCATTTAGAGCTTCAATCGGTTAGGAAATGACTGTTAGTCATAGTGATCCCACGTGAATTAAACATTACCGCTTGTGATGCGGTGTCCGATAGGGCCAGCAGTTCAAGCATATGGGAATATACGGCCACATAATTCCTGTTTACAAGCTGTTTAGAAGAAACATTTACGGAATTCAAGTACACCAGCATTGCAGAGTTTCGCGGAAAGTTTCGTGAGTGATCGTATACATGCTGGATATATTAAAAAACTTGTTAATGGTAGATCATCTAAGGTCTCTTTTAACAAAACGCGCAACTTTGTTAAATCACCCAAATAATGGGCATAATATCTGCGATGTATTAGTTAAATTTATTTTACTTGTAATTTTTCAGGACACGTCTTCTAATCCCAGAGTGCACGCCAAGTTGTAATGAAGTTAGAATCATCAGCGTATATACTTTTCGCACCTGTTTGTTGGCGTAGGCAGTGACAAGAACGAATGCCTTGCTGTAATGTACGACCATTTTCACAGTGAATCTCCCACTTAAGCGGGAGCTTGCTTTTTAGATAATGGCAACTTTCTGCAGCTCACTGAACTTTCGATAGCAGTGTAAAAATCCGCCTTCTACCTTGGTTGGTAGGTTTTCATAGCATCTGTCAGCAGTTATCACCACCTCATCGCGTAAGAGCGGGCACACGGCGGGTGCCAAAAAAGGCGATACTCGGCCGTGGAGCGTGCAAGCTTGGGCAAGTTGGTAGGACATAACTGAATGCAGGAACAGCGCAACCTAGAAGTAGTTACTTCGTATCTACGGAAGCGAAAAAAAAAAACACGGACAGAAAAGAGCGCTGACTTTCAACAAAGATTTAATATCGGACTGGTGTACATATATAGGCGAAAAATGAGAAAATGGGCATGCGTAGAAGGGTGCATGAACAACTACTGCGATAGAATGTCAGCAAAACTCTGGTCTCTTGTTGAATGGGCTGAAAAACAAATACATATGTAACTTAAAAAAGATCGAGATACGCAATCTCCTTTTGCAACAACGCAACCGATGGGCAACTTACACATTTACCGTCAAACTTGTTTATTTGATAAGCTTCAATTATCTCACGCGTGGCCTGCGAGTTGTGCTTGCTTAATACCTTGCAATGCTCAAAAACTGGCACGCAGCTGCAGTCTCAGCAGTGTATTCGCGTCGACTGCCGCGCCGCCAGTGTTCGTTCTCGGGGCTAATAGACAAAGTGGAGTCGAACCACAACCAGTCACGTGCCTGACCAGATTGTTATAACTCCCGCGCAAGAACTAACTTACAAAGCTGGTTGTGATACCCCGGTAGAAGTGCGGGCCTTACATCACTCGTACTCTGTCGCGTGGCTGGCAAGCTTGTACTTTGTCGGCGGCTGTGCGGACTGTACTCGCCGGTGGTCGTGACTGATAAGCAACGTCACACGATAAGCAACGTCACGGAGGGTTTTTCGCGGACATTTTTGACGTTTTGATTGATAGATATGTTGGGTTTAACGTCCCAAGACCACCATATGATTATGGCAGACGCCGTAGTGGAGAGCTCCGGAAATTTCGACCACCTGGGGTTCTTCAACGTGCACCCAAATCTGAGCACACGGGCCTACACCATTTCCGCCTCCATCGGAAATGCAGCCACCGCAGCCGGGAATCGAACCCGCGACCTGCGGGTCAGTAGCCGAGTACCTTAGCCATTACACCACCGCGGCGGGGCGATTGATAGATATGTCGGGTTTAACGTCCCAAGACCACCATATGATTACGAGAGACGCCGTAGTGAAGGGATCGGGAAATTTCGACAACCTGGGTTTCTTTAACATGCACCCTAATCTTTTACATTAAGATGTGTTTTACAGTATTGTCCCATGTACACGATGACCATACATGGAAGCTGTGTATATGTGTACACGTGTGCGCTCCTCAGGCCTGTTTTTCCACGGGTTCAGTGCCATGACTTTAGAATATCAATTCCGCATTCTACACGATTACGAAGTTGGTACCATGAGATTCCATGTACTCAACAACGTCACCGTCACGTCGATAAGCAGCCTAGAGATATTTCTGAAAGCAAGAAAATGTTACCAATCAAGAAAGCCCGGAACTCCCTGTCACATTTTCAACCAATCCCGGAGACCAACTAACCAATCAGAATGAATAGGCGAACAAATAGTTCCGACCCCTTTCTACGTTTCTCCCTGTTTGAGGCATAACGTTCTTTCTGTTTTCATTTGTAAGCACCTAATATCAATCCAGAATTCTGCGAATGAAATATTTGACAGAGCAATCACTGAGGTAGGACGGAATAAGTCAGGTAACACAGTCCTTTACTACGACGTCAATGCAGACCTTAACAAAACATCCGCACCTGTCAGAAGAATCTGAAATGTCAGAAATAAAGGATAAATTTATCTTTTTTACGCCCTGTAAAAATTGAAAAATTAAATTACGCTGCCAAAAATCACTGAGCTAGATAAGGCTGTAGTTATTATGATCACAAGTCTTCAAATGGGGCACTAGTTTCATAGCAAGGCCCATTCTTGCCTTAAAATCCTTTCTTAACGCAAAATAAGGTAACTTGATGCAACTTACTGCAATCTACTACATCCATGCAGCTGTTCCTTTCCTTCCCAAATTGTCTATTATGAGACAACTGTAGGTCCTCACATAAATGCACAGAAGTTAGTAAAAGTGCACAAATAAATAAACAAATAAACAAATGAATTAGAGTGCTGCAATGGCAGTTATTCTGGATAAGAAACTTGGACAGGTAGCCTCGTGCAAAGCACACATAAGCAAAATTCAACACAAATTATGTGTGCACTGGGTCAAAACTTCGTATTTATCATCACAGTTACCTACCAGAGTGAGAGCTAGGGTCAGGATTTATTGTGTTGAGACTCTGGTGGACTGGCAATCAGTGATGACAATCTGCATTCTCGGTGGCTTTTTATGTGTCATAAGAGAGGGCTGTATACAATGACGTCTGGGGTTATCAGATGTAGGAGCCGCTACACGAGGTTTTTACAGATTGTGTGCATATTTATTATACTCTCATGGTTCGGCTCCGCGATTTCTTCATTTCCCAAGTAGACAGATTCCTTTAACCTACTAGCGTCTATCCACCTATCGCAAAGTGCTGTTTTCTGCCGATACTGCTGCACATTAGTTTTGTGTGTATTAATTTTCAGACCTACTCTTCTGCTCTCCGTGTCCAGTTCAGTAATCATGAGCTGTAATTTATCCCATGAGTTACTCATCAAGGCAATGTCACCAGTGAATCTCAGGTTACTAAGATACTCCCAATTGGCTTTTATCCCTAACTCTTCCTAATGCCCTGAAAACCTTATGTAAACACGCAGTGAATAACATTGGAGAGACGGTGTCTCCTCGCCTTACACCCTCCTTTATTGAGATTCTGTCGCTTTCTTTATGGATAACTATGTTTGCTGTGGATCCACTGCAGATTTCTTTTAGTATGTTTATTTAGTCGATGCCCTGATTTCGTAGTGGCTGCATTACTGCTGATATCTATAGCATTTAAAACACTTGTCTTACCTATTCTAGAATACGCTAATATTGTTTGGGACCCCTTTACACAATCTAATATTAATAAGCTAGAAAGAGTCCAAAACAAAGCCGTAAGATTTATTTTCAATCGCTACGATAGGGTCTCGGTCTCAGGCTTAGTGGCTAAGGCTAATCTGAGGCACACTTCGGCGAGGAATAAAATCGCACGATTACGTTTTATGTTTAAAATAGTTAAAGGTCATCTCAACGGCAGTATATCCAATTATGTGCATTTTTCAACAGGTTATGATACCAGAATGCGACATTGTTTTTCAATCATTCCATATCAAACGGCTAATAATGTTTTTAAGTATTCTTTTTTTCCGCGAACGATCGATGAGTGGAACGCCCTGGATGCACCCACCGTTGAGGCCAACAGTGTGGAATTGTTCGATTCATTGCTTGCCGGTTGATTGTGTGGAGTTCCTTTCTTATGCATTGCTTGCCTTTCGCCTTATATTTCGGCCTGAATGGGTGTCCGTTTTTGTTTCTGGTTTTTTCTTTATACATTGTGCGCCTGTTTACATTGTGCGCCTGCACATTACACATTGTGCGCCTGTTTTGTTTAACTAATTGTGTTGGTTCTTTGCTATGTATTGTCTTCATTTTTTATTGTAACCCCACTCTGCGGCGACTCCACCAGGAGTTAGCAGTATTGTCAAATAATAATAATAATATCTCACCTGAGTCAAACACCTTCTCGTAATCTGTGAAAGCTGTGTATAGGGGTTGGTTGTAATCCACGCATTTCTTTATTACATGACTGATAGGATCAATATGGTCTATTGTGGAGTAGCCTGCACAAAACCTTGGTTGCTCCTTTGGTTAATTGAACTCTAATGTCACCTTAATTCTATTAGCTAATATTTTTCTAAATAGTTTGCACAAAATGGAAAGTAAGGTGATCAGCCTGTAATTTTTTAAGTCCTTGACGTCTCCTTTCTTATGAATTAAAATAATTTTGGCGTTCTTCTAAGATTCTGGCACCCCTCCCGCCAAGTGACACCTCGTATATGAGGTGCCCAGTTGTTCCAACACAATTTCTCCACCAACTTTCAGCAGGTTCGTTGTTACCTTATTCTTGCCAGTGGCTTTGCCTCGTTGCATTCCTTCTAGGGCTTTCCTCACTTCCCTGTCGTTACTAGTAGGATGTCGAATTCCTCTGGGCTATTATTGCTTCTTACGATGCCATCCTGGTTGTTACGGCTTCTGTACAGCTCTCCATAGCCCCCTCAGCTATCCTATTCATATAGGCTATGACGTTGCTTTCCTTGTCCCTTAATGCATACATCCAATTTGCGCCTATATACAAGTTTGCCTTCGCAGCTTCTAGGCTCAGTCTGTCACTTTTTAAAGCCTACTCAATTCTCTCCATGTTATAATTTCTGATGTCGGCTACCTTACGCCTATTGATTAACTTCGAAAGCTCCACTAGCTCTATTGTTGCATTTGAGGCTTTCATAGTTTGTTGTCTCTCAATACTAGAAAAGACACTGGCAACACCAAAACACCTCTATTTTACAGGGTAGGGTAGGGTGGGGTTAAATGCGACAAAAATGAGAAAATAGTGAATATTTTTATACTTCACTAATGACCATTATTAATCAATGCAGAAACTTGCCTTTGCATACAATGTATGTACATAAATATGGTCATGTTAGAAATAAAAAGTCCACCAGATGTCTGATTTTACCCCAACCTGCGGGGCTCAAAAGAAGATAGTGTGGAAAACATTTTTACGGCTGTTTTTACAGTAGAAACACTTATAAATTATTCTGTGGGCCCCTCGCAGCCTTTGTAAGCCCAGTTCTTGCAGCCCATGCATCAAAATTATACAGAACACTGGGTTGTGCTGCTCCAAAACTCTTTGCATATCAAACACCACCCCTTTCTCTTTGGGCTGGTCCTATACTTTTGAACGTCTGCACTTCATTGTGTTATTCATTAATTGGAGGCTAGATATGCACTGACGCAACTTTTGTCTCTTTTTGCCTGTTCAATGCAGAACCTCATGGGCGTTTTGTGGTTTTCAACTGCATCAACTGGGCTTTAAAACTGTGATAGATTTAGATTTTCGAGGGTTTGTTCTTTTTAAAACTTCAGATTGGAGAAATTTTGTGAAAACTAGACCCCAAAACACGTTTGCGAACAGTTCGAGAGATTCTTCCAAGTTTTTCATGCGCCTGTAGAGAGCATCTTTGGAAACACGGAACAACCTTGACAAAGCTCGAAGGGAGCGAGTCCTGTGCTGAACAGCAGTGTGTGCTAATTCAGATGGTTTTCTTCCAAGGAAGCTCTACATTATACTTTTTTGTACGTACAAACCTTCCTCAACAAAGAAATATAATATATAGTTAGTGTGAGAAAATGGTTCACTAATTAAGACACTTTCAAAGCCAGCTCGGTTCTTTTTTTTTCGCGTTTTGCCCACATGCCCGAACTCAAAAAATATTTCTGCTTTATTTCCAGACACCAAATGAACTATAGGTTTTTTGTCATGTAGCTAGTCGTACAAACCAACAGAATGAATACTTAGGTTGTTGTACAGACACCGGAGCAGCGGCATGCATTTAGCCACTTTAGGACAATTTTTTTTTTTGCGAACGCTGAGCAATTACCAACTTTTACTCATGAAAAGGTATATAAATACAAGCACTTATCACTCGAAAATAGAAACAAAGAAAAACAATTTTTGTATTAGCTACAGAGGTCGGAAAATTTAAAATCACGCGTTTTGCACCGCGTCTCATTTTGCCCCCAGTGTATACCCTGCTCAGTACCTGTCCAGGGCGAGTCACTTTATCTGAGACTTCGTTGTACGAGCGTCATAGCTTTCCATCAGACACGGGAATAGCAATGTAATGGACATGTTACAAAAAATATATCTCACAGGCTGTGCTACAAATTATGCCAGCCAGGTGGATTATTTCCCCCTCCACCATCTTTATCCCCTTCCCAACAGCTGTCTGACTGCAAGGACACCTTGTTATTCTCAGTACGACTTGTTCACATAAAAGCCACCCCAATGGCTTGCATTCCTGTCATTATTGATTGAACACGCACACGCACACGCACACACGCACACACGCACACACACACACACACACACACACACACACACACACACACACACACACACACACACACACACACACAATGAGGAATGAATGGACGCTTACACTAATGCGACGTACTGCATGAGAAACGATCAACCATTCATAGACCCGATGACCCCAAGTGATGGTGTCGCGTTGGGTGAATCTGGTGCTTTCTTAAAAATACCACATACTTAAAGGCCACCTCCAGCAGCCATGTCTTCTATCACTAAACACAAAATAAAGCGTAAGAAATAACCACCTAATGGTTCTGACGTCAAGGACCCGCACCCAGAAGGTTAGATCGTTGTTTTTTTTTATCGGTTGACTGTACATCGACGAGCCAATACGAACTGCGCACAATGCAACGTCAAGCGTGAAGTGGCGAGATTACTGAGCACAAATATAGCAGCGCCTCAACAGGCAAGTTTGTCCTGTCGTCTATTATACGCTGTCCACGTGCACTAGTATCTCACAGTATACGTCACTATTATTGATTTTATTTTTGGGTACAGCACAATGAAACGACAACAAACACAATACGTATAGAATAGCTGTCGTTCACGGAACCTGCGAGCAAAAGACCCTAGCCAGGCTTTCGTGGTTACTAGAAAATTGTCGGTAACCTGACCGAGATGATCGAGATATACGACTTCGAAGCGTGCCAGTAAATACAATGGCACACTTCAACATCGGCTTTCCGAAATTTCTGTAATATGGCCTTTATTCACAGTTTTCACGTTTACGGCGGCGACTAATGGGATAAAAGAGAGGCAAGTGAATAAGAAAAATATCTCACTCTAACCGCCCAGACTATTGATTGCACTCGCTAAATTCGACAAGGACTTGGTTGCTGTCGAACGCTGCTAAAATAACGCCACGAATAGGCCATTTACGCAACAAGTGCCTCGTATACGACGACTAATAGCCTTCACGCATCCACATCAGAAATATTATCGAAAGGAGTTGTTATTGAACTATAAACAGTAAAATGAGTCTATTTCGCTCGTCTCTGACAGCTTCGACAAACTTTAGCGCAGAAGACCGGGAACGTATACGGGCTCGCGCGGCCGCATATGCTTGAACCGTTACTGAACTGCTCATTCAATGAGAGCTAAATTATGGTTCTTGTCATTACTTTGATTACACTGAAATTCTTCTAGTATACATAGGATAGTCAAATAAAGAACAACGAACTTATTTAACTACACCATATATGATTGGTTAAATATAGCTATGTCTTATGTGTACGAGCCTGGAACTGAATCTGGCAAATTCCGCATACGTGCCGCGCACCAACTATCAGCAAATTGTTGAGCGATGATCGCTGTATTTCGAACGAAAATTGTGGGTTGACAACTTATATACGGCTAGAAATGCTAAACTACAGAGCTACTTCGTTTGTAATGAATCATGGTATATGCTTACGACATCTGCGCGAGACGTGTCAGAGAACTTTGGGGGTTTTACACTGCAGTGATTTGTTTGATTTCTCTTTTTTTATCATACGTAATGAAAGAACGTGTTCATTTTAAAGTACCGCTGGTCGCGGGATCGATTCCTGGCAGCGGCGCCGGCATTTTCAATGAAATACTGGACGCACTAGATGTGGAAGATGGAATAACGAATCTTCTAAAGGATATCTATAAAAGTAACAATGTAGTTATCAAATGGGAAGAGGTATCTGAACCTATAGAGATACAACGCGGGCTTCGACAGGGATGTCCCTTGTCACCTTTGTTATCTATGCTGTATCTCCAGAGACTAGAAGCGAAATTAAAGGGGAGTCGACTTGGATTCAGCCTCTCTTTTGCCAAGCAAGGAAAACACGTTGAACAGTCATTACCAGCATTGATGCATGTAGATGATATAGTATTAATAGCCGACAGCAAGGAAGATCTGCAGGGATTCATAGACATCTGTGGTAATGAGGGAGATAGGTTAAATTTGAATTTCAGCACGGAAAAATCGGCAATCATGATTTTTAATGATACCAAAGGCAGTGAGCATAAGATACAGGAAGTCACGCTAGCAATAGTGGATAAATACAAATACTTGGGCGTATCGATAAATAACGGGGCTGAGTATCTAAAGGAGCACGAAAGATACGTAATGATTAAGGGCACCAGGGATGCAGCTGTAATGAAAAATAGGGCACTGTGGAACTACAATAGGTATGACGTCGGGAGAGGGATTTGGAAAGGTGTCATGGTCCCGGGTTTGACGTTCGGCAATGCAGTCTTGCGCATGAAATCAGAAGTTGAAGCAAGATTGGAAATTAAACAACGTGGCTTAGGTATATTTGCTTTGGGAGTACACGGGAATACCCCAAATCAGGGGGTACACAGGGAGACATGAGATGGACATTGTTTGAGTGCAGGGAAGCTAGCAGCAAGATAAAATTCGAGGAGCGATTGAGAAAAATGGGAGAGGAGTGTAGGGCTAAAATAGTTTTCAGTTACTTGTACGTGAACAATCTCGATACTAAATGGAGGAAACAAGCTCGAAAGTTGTCAAGCAAGTATTTAGACAACAGCAGAAAAAAAAAAGAAACATCGGTTAAGAAGAAGGTGAAGGAAGCAGAGAGGGACATGTGGAAGGTGGGGATGCTTACGGAATCATCACTGGAGACCTACCGAACTTTTAAGCAGGAAATTGCAAGGAAAAAGATCTACGATAATTCTCGGGGTAGTTCTCTGCTCTTCGAGGCTAGAACTGGAGTACTGCGGACCAAGACGTGCCGAGCAAAATACGAAGGCACAGACACGGTATGTAGTGCGTGTGGAAAGCAGGAGGAAACGGCTGAACATTTGATAATGTTTTGTGAAGGGCTCCACCCTATTGTCGAAGATAATGGCACCAAATTTTTCAAAGCATATATAGGGATTTAGGGACAGTGAAGGCAAAATAGACTTTAAACGGGTAGAAATAATCAGGAGGAGGCTAATCAGGAGGTGGCTACATTCGAGGCGCAAGTGAAATTTAATCCTTAAACACACAGTGATAGTACCTAACTTTATGCATAGGTGGCGTGAGCCATCGCCCGATCTAAAGGGCACAGCCGGATACATCCATCCATCATCGAGGCGAGAAGGCCCATGTGCTTAGATTCAGGTGCACGTTAAAGAACCCCAGGATGTCAAAATTTGCGGAGCCCTATACTACGGCGTCGTTCATAATCACATCGTGTTTTTAGGAAATTAAATTTCAGCCATTCTTAGAATACTGCCCCAGCGCTTTATGCAGCACGAGCACGACTATAGGAAACATTCTCATCGTCAGTGCTCCTTTTTTTACAATAGAGAAAATGAAGGAGATAATATTTATTGAGTGAATTATTTTTTTTCCTTTAGTATACCTTACTCGTCGGGAGTTCGTACTTTTTATACCGGCTCCATATTCTTGGTACAACGTTTCAATGGATCGGGTCACTTTTTGCAGGCATGGACTCCTGCCACCTCGGACATGTTCATTTTAGTGCACGAAGCAAGCACATGAACTACGCCTACGTTGAAAACCGATAAAAAACTGCAAAAGAACGTGTTCTTTAGGGTACCATACGTTAACCGCAATGCATGATCGCAGCTACCAATTAACTTACTATTCCTTGTGCCCGTTTTTTCTTGTGCTATTCACACTTTTTGAAGTTATTTTTGAGGCAGCATTTAAAAATTACAGTCGTCATGGCATTGCTTCTCGTAGTTCAATTACTCGTAGAATATATTGATCTCTGCCTATTCATGGCATACTGCCTTTGGATTATAATGTCTGCGTGGTATACTGTCTCAAGGAAATATTGATTGCCGTTTTCATTAAGATATTCGGACAGCAATGAATGGCCACGTTCTGCGTTCCACAAAGACAGCAGAGCCTCGTTTTAGTTTTCAGCAAAATTTCTATTGAATGTACGCTGAAATGTCGGCGAACAGGTATTCTTGTGTTCAATACCCACCTAGGTCGATATCTGAATACGTCATCAGTACAGGAGGAAGCCGTCACTACGTAAGTGCCCCCGCGGTGACCAACAGGTTTGGAGAGGAGTCGACGATATTCGTAGCTGGCAACCGCAGCCAATGAACTCTTATATCCACCCTTTACCTATCACGTGTTTTTTATCCTGTTAATTTCCACCATCACGCAGTATGCCCTTTTAACATAGTGAAAACCCATGAGCCCGATCGGCCATCTTCGCCCACATTTTTCCTTTCAGAACATCATGCGAGTTTCAAGGAGTTTATTGCTGCCAACACTCCATACTTTTTGTCAGATCAGCCTTTCTGTCAACGACATTAAGTGCAGCTTAACGATGCAGCAAACACTTTGGCGTCGGCACGGCTCAGTGGTCACGTCACGCCGATTTCACCGTGACCTTTTTTTTTATTCTGGTGCAAAAAAAAATTATGTACACATTTCCTGCCTCCTCTTTAACAATACACCGGATATCCATAGCCACTGCGTCGGTCAAGCAATCAACCGGGTCAACGAATGAAGTCTCCGCTTCTGTTGGCGACGTTGTCGTGCACTACTGGGCTCTATAAACACCGGGTTTGTGTTACCGGCCCACTATATACGATGTGTTCTTTCTGCAAAGACCTGACGAGAGTCTATAGTTCTCGACGTATAGGTTCCTGCCATGGGGACAATAAAGAAGAAAAAGAAGCCCTCTATTCACCACTTCGCTGCTTTGGGTTTGAGTGAGCCACACCTGTACCATCTATTTCTGTTGTGTCCCTGTACCAATGTCCCTGTCTGCTCAGCCAGGCACATTGCAAAAAAAAAAAAATATTTATTTCACTAACCTTCTATAGCTGACTTTCGAGTTCCCATGCTATTTCATTGCTGAAGTATAACGCACTCTACAACATATTTTGTTTTTAAATAAATTCAATGTATTGTTTTCTGTGTCCCCTAACAATTTACTTTTTTAAAACTTAGTTGTAGTTTTCCGTCTCTTCTCACGCGCTTTAGGTTAAAAAATTGGCCCCGTATCTGCATGTAATCTGCAAATGTCGTCGAAAGACGATAGTCTTGCGTGTGGAGAGAGTGAACAAAACATTTATTTGATGTTCTGCGCAAAAAAAATTGGTGAATGGTATTCCGGAGGCGCTGCGTTAGAGTGCCTCGAGCGTGCAGCGGAGGCGAACTAACGCATCAAGTCACGTCACACGCGAGACATGCGCGCCACCTGGCAGTTTCTTTTGGAAAACAAAGCGCGTGGCCGTGCGCGCCCGTCTCAGAGGTGATAAGGTGTAGAACGCGAGGCGACGGGTAGGTGCCACCACCATCTCGTCTTAGCAAAGCGTTGGAAACACTCCCCGTTCCGTGCAAGCGTTGCATGGTAAGCACAGCATGATAAGCGCTACGGTCCTTAAAGTTACTTATGTATGCGTTTTCTAGTAATATATGCATATGCAGAATATATGCGTGTTGTTAAGGTGCCCCAGACATGCGCAATGATTGCTTTTTAATTGACAATTGCACAAGCATGAACGCTCAGCCTTGAGCAACATAGGTGGTCACTGCGGTTGTGGTCGGCCGTTTCAAGTACCCGATGCTGGTACGAGTGGACAAACAGACAAATGCACAGACAGACAGACAGACAGACAGACAGACAGACACAGACAGACAGACAGACAGACAGACCAAAATTTTTGCGTCGAAGGTCCCCAAGAAAGGCTATCGTCTTTAAAAAAACGGCGAGGGCGCTTGAGCTTCGTCTTAATTCGAGAGTAATCGCGATAGTGTTATCGGGCCCAGTTCGCATCGCCTTTCAAACCAGTAGCCTCGCTACGCTGCTGGGTGGACGCCATGTCGTAAAGAAAGGAATGCCTGCGTGTACAACATTGGCCGTTTCAAGCTATCCTATAGAATTCAAGTATAAAGTTCCGAAGGGCCCGCTACGCTATAATTTTTCAGTTTGCCTAATGGTGAGGTACTGACTGTGGGTCGGTAAGGCAGCGCGCACATGCACACTTGGTTGATGCTGTTTCTCATAATGGTGGTTAATTAGACCCGTGCGCTTTGTAATTGGTGGGTATCAAAACTAACCACTTGTGGCGCCATTCGGATGTCTCAACACCTGGTGCGATTCTACGCTTTTGTCGCGCAATATTATACATGCGTTCAGCCGACTCTTTTACTACAAAACATATTTTGCCACTACATAATTTTTTGTTATTTTGATGCTAGGCGACCTACACTTCCTTTGTTTTTTTTTAATCAAAGTGGATGATTCGGCCAGTTGGTGATACATCATATAAGTATGCTACGCGGTAGAAAACACAGACGGAAAAAGAACAAGTACAAGCGCAGACTATCACCTGAAGGTTTATTTATCCCACACTGCATTTGTATATGACAACCAGAAAAAAAGAACAAAGGAAGGAAAGTTAGCATTTGAATAAGCGATAAACTTCGTACACTCCTAAATAAAACATAAATGAGCCTTCAGTTAAAAGTCTGCGCTTGTCCTTGTCTTTTCCCCGTCTGTGTTTTCTACCACGTAGTATACTTTGAAATTTGTTATTGCCTTCATTCGACTGTACTCTGATTACTTCATCATCATCATCATCATCATCAGCCTGACTACGTCCACTGCAGAACAAAGGCCTCTCCCATGTTCCGCCAATCAACTCGGTCCTGTGCTTGCTGATGCCAATTTATACCCGCAAACTTCTTAATCTCATCTGCCCACCTAACGTTCTGTCTCCCCCTAACCCACTTGCCTTCTCTAGAAATCCAGTTAGTTACCCTTAATGACCAGAGGTTATCCTGTCTACGTGCTAAACTGCCGGCCCGTGTCCGTTACTTCTCCTTGTTTTCACCTATGATATCCTTAACCCTGGTTTGTTCCCTAATCCACTCTGCTCTTTTCTTGTCTCTTAAGGTTGCACCTACCATTTTCCTTTCCAATGCTCACTGCGTCGTCCTCAATTTAAGCTGAACCCTCTTTGTAAGTTTCCGGGTTTCTGCTCCGTAACTAAGTACCGGCAAGATGCAGCTGTTATACACCTTCCTTTTGAGGGATAGTGGCAATTTACATGTCATGGTTTGAGAGTGCTTGCCAAAGGTGCTCCACCCCCTTTTTATTCTTCTTGTTACTTCAATCTCGTGGTTCGGCTCCACGGTTATCACCTAAGTAAAAATAGTTATTTGCAACTTGCACTATTACCTATATCAAAGCGCTGGTCTGTTCTGAGGTTGTTGTACATTACTTTTGTTTTCTGTAGATTAATTTTAGGACCTACTTTTCTGCTCTCCTTGTCTAACTCCGTTATCATGAGTTTCAATTCGTCCCCCGAGTTACTCAGAAATGCAATGTCATCGGCGAAGCGCAGGTTACTAAGGTACTCTCCATTAACTCTTATGCCTAACTGTTCTCCTTCTAGGCCTCTCAAAACCTCCTGTAAGCACGCAGTAAATAACATTGGGGAGATTTTTGTATCCCCCTGCCTGACACCCATTTTGATTGGTATTCTGTTGCTTTCTTTATGAAGCACTATGGTAGCAGTTGATCTCCTGTAGATTTCTTCCAGCATGTTTATTTCATTTCATTTCATTTATTTACTCTCAAGGCCGAACCATTACAGAGAGGAGCGGGTATACATCATACAAAAAAAAAATCAGGAAATACAGCAAATCAAAATTATATGTGCACAATGGCGATCTGAAAACCATAAAAGAAAAGAAAGACTGCGTGATGTGAAGAAGAGGCAGGGTGGTTGTAACAACAATGTTCAACATGGTTGCGTCTTTGAGTGACACGCGCACACAAAAAACTAACAAGAGAAAACACAGCGTGACTTATAAGTGGCGAATTTACGCGAAATGGTTAGAGAGGGCGTTTTTAAACAAAGTGAGGTCAGTGATAGCAGCGATAGGGGCGGGAAGGTGGTTCCACTCATTTGCAGTTTTCGGGATGAATGATTCAAAATATAAATTCGTGCGGGCGCTAGGAACGCCCACTTTAAACTGATGATCGTTGCGTGAGGAAACGTACGATGGGGGCTGGAAAAGAGTGTTGCTAAAAGACGGAATACAATGAAAGATCTTATGGAACAGGCAAAGGCGAGATATTTTACGCCGCAGTGAGAGAGTGGGTAAGTGAAGATTGGCTTTCATCGAGGTAACACTGGACGTGCGATGGTAGTTAGACATGACAAAACATGCCGAGCGATTTTGAACCGCCTCGATGCTGTCAGCTAGGTAATTGGTATGTGGATACCAGACTGATGACGCGTACTCGAGTTTGGGTCGGACTAATGTTTGATAAAGCAGAAGTTTAAGGTTTGTCGGAGCCAAAGAAAAGTTTCTGCGCAGATAACCTAACGTGCGATTCGCATTGTTTGTAATATAATCGACATGCGTGTTCCAAGAGAGATTGTTAGAAATATATACTCCTAGGTACTTGTAGGACGAAACCAGAAACCATATATATACGAAACCATATATACTTCATCGACGCCATGATTCCGCAGTGTCCGCATGACTGCTGATATTTCTACTGAATCAAACGCCTTCTCGTAATCTATGAAGGCTATGTATAGTGGTTGGTTATACTCTGAGCATTACTCTATTACATGATTGATAGTATGATTGTGGTCGATTGGTGAGCAGCCTGTTTGAAATCCTGCTTGTTCCTTTGGCTGATTGAATTGTAATGTTGTCTTAATTCTGTTAGCAATTATTTTGTAAATAGCTTGTATACTACGGAGAGTAAGATGATCGGCCTGTAATTCTTCAAGTCCTTTTCATCTCCTTTCTTATGTATTAGGATGATGTTAGTATTCTTCCAGGATTCTGGTACTCTTCCCGTCAGGAAACACCTCGTAAACAGGGTCTCTAGTATTACTAACACAATCTGTCCTCCGTCTTTCAGCAGATCTGATGTTACCTGATCCTCCCCAGCAGCTTTGCCTCTTTGCATGCTCTCCAAGGCTTTTCTGACGTCTTCAATCATTACTGTTGGGGTGTCATCTGGGTTACTGCTAGTTCTTATATTAAGGTCGTGGTTGTTCTGGCTACTGCACAGATCTCTGTAAAATGCCTCCACTAATTTTACTATCCTGTCCATATTGGTAGTTACTTTGCCTTCCTTGTCCCTTGGTGCATACATATAATTTTTGCCTATCCCAAGTTTTCTCTTCACTGCTTTGACGCTTCCTCCGTTCTTCAGAGCGTGTTCAATTCTCTCCATACATACCTTCTCACATCGGATACCTTACACTTATTAATCAACTTCGAAAGCTCGACCAACTCTATTTGGTGTGTTGTACTTGAGGCTTTCATGCGTTGGTGCTTCGTAATGAGATTCTTTGTTTCCTGGGACAGCTTGCCAGTGTCCTGTCTAACCACCCTGCCGCCAACTTCCACTGCACACTCCGCAATGATACTCGTCAGATTCTCATTCATTGCATCTATGCTAAGGTTGGTTTCCTCATTACGAGCCGAGTACCTGTTCTGAAGCGAGACTCTGAATTCCTGTACTTTCCCTCTCAGTGCTAGCTCATTGATTGGCTTCTTGCGTATCAGTTTCTGTCGTTCCTTTCTCAAGTCTAGGCGAATTCGGGACCGTACCATTCTATGGTCACTGCATTATACTTTGCCAAGTACTTCCGCATCCTGCACGATGCTGGGGTGTGCACTCAGTGTAAAGTCTATTTCGTTCTTATTTTCGCCATTATGGCTCCTTTATGTCCACTTACTGTTCCCTAGCTTTCGGTAGAAGGTATTCAAAATCCGTAAATTATTGCGCTCTGCGAATTGTACTGGTAGCTCCCCTCTGGCATTTCTAGTACCGGTGCCATAATCTCCTACTGCCTGGTCTCCAGCCTGTTTCTTCCCTACTTTTGCATTGAAGTCTTCCATCAGTATAGTACACTGTGTTTTTACCTTACCCATTGCCGATTTCCCGTCTTTATAGAAGCTTTCAACTGACGCGTCTTCATGGCTGGGCGTAGGCGCATAAACCTGTACTACCTTCATCTTGTATCTCTTATTGAGTTTAATTACGATACCTACCACCCTTTCATTAATGGTACAGTATTCCTATATGTTGCCAGCCATGTTTCTGTGGATGAGGAACCCCACTCCCAGTTCTCTTCTGTCAGCCAAGCCTCGATAGCAGATGACGTGCCCATTCTCTAGTTCTGTATAGGCCTCCTCTGTCCTCTTAACCTCACTGAGCCCTATTAAATCTCATTTAATGCCCTCTAGCTCCTCGAATAGTACAGCTAGACCAGCCTCACTAGATAATGTTCTAGCGTTAAACGTTGCCAAGATTGGGTTCCACTCTCATTACTTACGTTCGTGCAAACTGACGAATCATTAATACATCCGAGTTGTATAGCGAACTCTTACGTGTGCAAACACGTACACAAGTAAAACGAGAATGGCGTCATCCGGTGTATCGCTCCGTTTGTGCTGCGATGCTAGGTGAGTGTAAACACCGTTTTGCGGGGGCATGGGTTTTTGATATGTGCGCATCATAGAAACTACGGCATGCAGAATTCATACGTACAAAAGGCCATTCGATTTGACCCATTGCGACAAACACATGCCTAACCTCATTAGCCAGATGACAGAGGTTTTGTGTCAGCAGTCAGTGGATGGAAATATTCATGGCGTTAACTATACAGTATTTTTCGGTACCGTAGACGCACCTACCTCATTATCAAACCACAGGCGAACTAAGTACTTTTGTTTCAATGTAAACTTAAAACCTGGAGAGCATGCTGTATGCTGAGTAGTCACGAGGAGGATTCTTGAGTTCTGTATACGATCAACATCTTACTGCAGGGGCTATTGATCAAACGTTGTAAGGAGCGTGTTTACTCGTACACTTCATTATACTCAACACATGATCGGAGCAAGCATGATTAGGCCGATTTCAAGAAAGCATCTCTTTCGCAAGTGATTTTTTCCAGTGGCCGGCAGGCTTCTCTAAAGATATGGGCAGCATTAGGGTTGACTGAAATGCCCCACAACAAAAAGTTATAGTGTAGCCTGCTTTTTTCTGTTCAAGGCTGGTATTATTACTTATCCTGTCACGCATCCAACACGATCAAGTTCATGTCTTTGTATTACTATTTCGCGCCTAATAATACTATTCGACACTGCATCGATGCTATGAAAATTCTGAATTTCTTAGGCTAATCCTGATGCCGGATATGTAATCAGGAATGAACAAACTCAGCTGAATAATGGCGAAGACCAGGGGCCAAATTCACAAAGCTTTCTTTTCGTAAATGCGTTTTTCTAGTGGTAAGCGCTTCACTATATAGTGACATGTCTGGCATCATGATTGGATGAAATATTTTCTGAAATTTGTAGTGTACCTAATACATTTTCTTAATAGGGGTACATTTGCACGAGGAAAGCTTACTCAGTGTGGTCCCTGACTAGCGTATTAACCTAGCATATTTGCCCGAACAAATTTTCTTTTCTCCTGCAGCATCTTCTTGTTCTTCAATAACAACCCTTCCCACAAAAGCTCACTTAATGTAAGCTAAGTTTATGAATATTACTTCAATAAAATTTTGCTGCATATCTTTGCATTCGCAAATAAATGACGCAACCGACGTTCTAGTGAATTTCCTAGAGTCGTATTGACAAAAGCGTCTTACGCTAAAATTGTTTTTTTTTTTTTAAATTTCAGCCAGTCCTAATTCCGGATATCTTGTTAGCAAGGGCTGCTGGCCAATGGCCGAAAGCATACATATGGAAAGCTTTGTTGGTTCGGTTCTTGTTCATTATGTTTAAGAAATCTGTAAATACATGACTTCAAAGCTTACCAATATATTTTACATAACTGTTGTGTTCGAAAGCACGACATATAAATGAAGGTATCGAGTAATAGTTGTGTATGAGAAGCATTAAGCAGACGTCATGCGGAATTGGTGATGTAATTACCCCACTACTACCTAAACGAAAGTTCCTAAACGAAAGAAACGAAAGGAAGGAAGTTACTTGTTAGCCTTCAAGGCAATCAAACGCCAATGACACTGAACCTTAACTGCTACTAATTTATTGAATATATAAAGACGTCCTAATATTACAGTTTAATTATTATTTTGTAATGGAATTACCTCAATCATGACAACACAATGTGTTTTGTAGTAGTGGCGTCAAGGTTCAACGGCAAATCTCTGCCTGCAGAGTTTCAAAAACTCACTCAAGAAAAGCAAGAAAAGTTGGTAAATGTTCGGGCAGCTTTTTTGCTCTCAGCTCTTGTGTCATTGAGCGCCACTTTTACGAACAACAGAATTGATTCAAGAGCATTTCTAGCGTCGTCGAGGCAACAGCTCCTATTTTCTCCTTCTCCTTTCTGCCCCTTCCTAATATCAAGACAAATACGCCTATTGAAATGAATTTAGCAAGGGCTCTCTCCTGGCCTTGTTAGTACGACATATCGAAAGTGTTCAGAACAGATTTATCAAGACGGGACAACATGAGCTGAACACCACAGGCGCTAACTTTCAATAAATGGTTTATTTGAATCCGGATCGCACATATTGATTCATTGCCCTGCCGTGGTGGTCCAGTGGCTAAGGTGCTCGGCTGCTGACCCGCAGGTCGCGAGATCGAATCCCGGCTGCGGCGGCTGCATTTCCGATTGAGGCGGAAATGTTGTAGGCCCGTGTTCTCAGATTTGGGTGCACGTTAAAGAACCCCAGGTGGTCGGAATTTCCGGAGCCCTGCACTATGGCGGGTCTCATAATCATATGGTGCTTTTGGGACGTTAAACCCCGCATATCAATCAATCAATCATATTCATACATTGAAGAGCTAATACTCACGCATGCGCAGGTGGAAAAATTGTTCTTCGTTTCTAAAATATAATGACGGGATGCTAACACAATCATTACAAAGCCCATTAATAGTTGCTGATGCTTCCATTAATCAAGCAGCTCTGTCAAGGAGCCGACGGACAATGAAATGCTTAGCACGAAGGCGGAACGCACTCAGGCGTGCTGCAGTGTGGTTAACCAGCCATCGCTGCCTTTCATGACATCGTTGCAATCTTCCCAGAGTCTGTGATTAAGACAACGTAATTAAAACAATAACGCAACGTCATTAAGACAAAATCAGTTGTTGACAGTTAGCGTCTTGCCCCGCCACAGTGGTCTATTGGCTAAGGTACTCGGCTGCTGACCCGCAGGTCACGGGTTGAAATCCCGGCTGCGGCGGCTGCATTTCCGATGGAGGCGGAAATGCTGTAGGCCCGTGTGCTCATATTTCGGTGCACTTTAAAGAACCCCAGGCGGTCGAAATTTCCGGAGCCTTTCACTACGGCGTCTCTCATAATCATATGGTGGTCTGGGGACGTTAAGCCCCATATATCAATCAATCAACAGTTAGCGCCTTTGTACGTCTGTTCTCTTCGTCTTGTTCCGTCTGGATAAATCTGTGCTAAGTGCCACTAAGTTAGTTTTGGCATCTTCATTGGTTTTCGTTAAAGCAGAGTTTATCGGTGAAGCTGAACGTATGTGGGAGCAACATTTGTCACCGTGATTCTATACAACACATTCTGATGTTTATCCTGCGCTTGGTACAGTGGGAGAGCCCATAAGTGCAGGCAAGGTGTGCCCATTTCTTACGGACGCCAGAGGAGGCAGAATTTGTGTGAGTGTGTGTGTGCTCGCTGATATATGCGCTGTGTCGTATTTGGCGGCGTTTCATTTACTTGCGCCTTTACTTCATTTCTTTGTAGGTTTAAGTGTCTCGCGTCTTCAGCCTTACCGCAACATTACAATAACAAAGAGGTGTTCATACGTTGCAGTGGTTCTTTACATCTTATATTTTGTCCTTCGTCATTGGCATACCCCAAGCTGTTTCGCCACTTCCGCCGGAACCGGTTACTGGGCGTGACGCATCACGACGAAATGTAGAAAATAAATTGCATTTTAAACTACTTAGTTAACTTGCACGTTTTTTTTTTTCGACTCAATTTTATCTCACGTGGACTCTGCGTGGGCTCCGGCCTCCAGGCATCGTTTTGGAGTACGTAAAGTGTTTACGTTGCCATAAAACCAAACAATCCTTACAACATGTTCAAGCCGCCCCGCCGCGGTGGTCTAGTGGCTAAAGTATACTCGGCTGCTGACGCGCAGGTCGCGGGATCGAATCCAAGCAGCAGCGGCTGCATCTTCGATGGAGGCGAAAATGCTGTAGGCCCGTGTGCTCAGATTTGGGTGCACGTTAAAGAACCCCAGGTGGTCGAAATTTCCGGAGCCCTCCACTACGGCATCTCTCATAATCATATGGGGGTTTTGGGACGTTAAACCCCACATATTAATCGATCATCACATCAATCAACACGTTCAAGCCAACCTAACCTGCAATTCTCGTACACTATACACGCTCGCCCTCTCCCCATCCCGCCTCCCTTATAAATTATGTATCATTCACAAGCAGCACACGCCGCAAGCATAAATAACCACATCGCTACTCGAGAAGTCCGACATATCAACATATCTACTAACGTCCTCGCAGAGGCCTCAAGTACATCAAACTGTATGCAGTTTGCGAAATAAATCGCGTAAAAGCGCAATACAGATATAGGAGGGTATAGTCGGGAACCCAGCGCGGCACAATATCATATACAGCAACATTTCTTTAGGCGCCATCGCGAAGCACAACTCAACTCCCTCCCCTTCACTTATGTTGTTGGTTCGTGTGGTTAAACGCCACATATTATTAACTGTTACTGTCGCGTTAGAGCCACGGCCCACATTCCTCTTGGCTGCTTACAATTCAAGCTCTACCAGCCCCGTAAGCACCATCCTATCCGCTGAGGGCCGCCCATGTTGGATTCAGTTCAGCGTGGACAATGCTTTTGGGTCGGTCCAGTAATGTGTCGATGATGAAGACAAATTGTCAGAACGGGGTTGCGGAACAGTTGGCCTAGCCCAGCGGTCACCTGTTAGGCCTCCTTGAAGCTCTCGAGATGATCGCAGCGCCTCCCGCGCCGACTCCTCGCACATGTTGTTTCCCTCTCCCCTCAATGTGCGCATTAATTCTTTGTAAAGCCTATGTCTTTGTTTTTTTTTTTTTTTCGTAGCGAAGCTCACAGTTATGACGAAAGAAAAGCAAAGGGGGAGGATCCCGGTGCTCGGAGCTCGTGTGCCGCAGCCGCGCCATTGGCGAACGCGCGACCTACGGCGCGAATCGTGTGTGCACGATGCGTCAGGGTGGAGCGCCTGTCGGCGACAAAAGGGGCGACACCTCGGGGAGGCGGCCTCCCACGGGCAAGGGTGTGCGACGACGCGACGAGCGCGTTAAACTGCCGGCAGAGACGAAGAGTGCGAAAGCAAAGATGAACAAAACAAGCTTCGTGTTGTTACCGTCGACGCACTTGACAGGCATGAAAACAAGGCCACTGGCCGGAGGCTCCGTTCACGCGCATATGCCAGTCATTCCTGCCCTTTGACGGCAGTTGCCATGCGGCCCTTGCAGCACTTGCCGACCGCCGCGGAAAAAAAAGTGCGATGCCGCTCGTGTCGTGCAACAGGGCTCAAGCATTGTAAGCTGTCGAAAAATCCTCTCTCTCTCTCTCTTTGAATATTAATTCCCGAAAAAAGTGGTTAGTGACAAAGGCTGATGCCGCCATCTTGTGGAGAGTGTTTCATGCAGCATTGTGGGTGTTGCGAAGGGAAGGCGCGCGATACTACGATTCTCGATGCACCCGAGCTCTGCGACCAAGTTCGGATGACAGAAGAGCCGATGTTTTGTATAGGGCAGGCCTTTACACGCACTACGTGGTATTTGGCGGCTTTTGTGCGGAATGTGAACCATATCCCGAAATAGTTCATGCACGCGCCACACCTGTGGGATGAATTCAGGCTGCTTGTGAAGTGCAAGGCCAAATGTCTGTATAGCTAATGCTCCCCGTGGGGCCCATTGCAAGTGGGCTACGCGGTGCCAAATAGATTTATGGATATATCTGATGAAAAGAAGAAACAAAGAGGTTGCTATTCCGTAGCTTTGTGAAGTGGAGGGCCACTTTGAAAAGTCCCTCAACATAACTTCACATTTATGATTCAAATAAAAATTGTCACGTTTTTGAAGAAATGAGAATGACAGACCAAATCTTAAAAAAATAACAAAATATTTGGAACGCTTTACGCACCAAAACCATGTTATATTTATGAGGCAGGGAACCCTGAAGACTGATTTTGATCCCCGGAGGTTGTTCGACGTGCACGTATCTAAACACAACGGTGGATCTCTTTTATTCGACCCATCAAAATGAGGCCACCGAGGACGGTAGCCGAACCTGCGCTGTCGAACTGAACAGCGCGACTGTATCAAGTTCATTAATTTTCAACCATCCTTCGTAGATTTCGTCGCCTACACGAAGGCTGTTTGCAAAATCATAAACCTGGTACAGTAGGCTCTCTTAATTCTGACCCTCCTAAATTATCGAAATTCGTAACTCGGACGTGTTTTTTGGTTCCGGCCAGCATATATATTGTTTATTGGCGTCGAACTCTCGTTAATTCACTCATATTTAGTCACAATCAGATTAATTCGAACAATCCTTGGAGTCCACTGAGCGCGAAGCGCCGCAAGTGTTGTGACGCAAAAAAAAAGCAAAAATAGAGCTCGCAGAGAACCGAAACAAGGCGGCGCTGTCCGCTTCGCTATCTTAATCAGTTCGCGTCCACGGTTTCGTCCACACGTGGATCCGGCAGTCAGCACCTTCGTGTAATCTTGATGCAATGCAGCGCTAATTCACAAGCCTCGAGCATTGAGGGAGCTGCTAAAGTTGAGCAATCAGCTGCGGCTAGCATGTTCGTATAACACTCGTTCGGTATACATCGCGATGGACGAACTATCAGTTGCAGCCCCGCCACGGTGCTCGGGCTGCTGACCCCTAGGTCGCGGGATCGAAGCTGGATCGAATCCCGGCTGCGGCGGCTGCGTTTTCGGTGGAGGCGAAAATGCTGAAGCCCGTGTGCTCAGATTTGGGTGCACGTTAAAAAACCTCAGGTGGTAGAAATTTCCGGAGCCCTCCATTACTGCGTCTTTCATAGTCATGTGGTGATTGTGGGACGCTCAACCCCACATATCAATCGAACTATCAGTTGCAGGCCGTTTTACTTGCGAAAGAACTTTCGTCGCGTGCACGTTAAACTGATGGCGTTGGTACGTAACGAGGGAGGGCTGCAGAGCATGTTTCGGGGTAATCAAACGCGAGAGTCTAGCGCACAGTGGTCGTATTATGAACGAAATCGCAGGATGACGCGAACTGCAGCTTTCGCATTGCTGTAAAAAGCATTCTTTCATATTTCCCTTGATACTTTCGATAGTTCTGCATGATTCGGAAAATTTGTTAGGTATAGTGAAATCAAAATGTAAGTTTTTACAGTAGTTAGTTATAAGAAAAATAACAGTAGGTGTGTCACTGCTTATGTAGCAGTGATACATACACCTTGCTTCATTTTTCTACTTTTCGGAAACCACGCGGGTAGCCAGGTAAAGCCTGTTTGTGTGTGTGTGCGTGTGTGTGTATGAATATGTGTTCGCGTGTGTGTGCGTGCGTGTGTGTGTGTGTGCGTGTGTGTGTGTGCGTGTGTGTGTGTGTATGTGCGTGCGTGCGTGCGTGTGTGTATGTGTGTGTGTGTGTGCGTGTGTGTGTGTGTGTGTGTGTGTGTGTGTGTGTGTGTGTGTGTGTGTGTGCGTGCGTGCGGGCGGGCGTGCGTCGACCAATATTGTACTGTAGAGTTTCAGATTCAGCAATGTGTATTTTACTAACGTTTTTCTAATTGCGTTATTTAAACTCTACATAAAATATGTTCTACTAACATAATTTCTGCCTCGTGTACTCCTTAAAGGTACACTAAAGTGAAACAATAAATTAATTAAGGCTGACAAATAATACTCTTGAAATTCTAGTGTGCACGATGGGTTTCAGCATCAACTTCAGCATGATGAGTTTATTATTAGATGAGAA
The DNA here is from genome assembly GCF_043290135.1 of Rhipicephalus microplus. Lineage (NCBI taxonomy): Eukaryota > Metazoa > Arthropoda > Arachnida > Ixodida > Ixodidae > Rhipicephalus > Rhipicephalus microplus. The sequence continues at coordinate 58,860,317 of NC_134710.1, read as the reverse complement.
AATCAATGTATAAAGTGTCCCCTTTAAGTTTCCCGCCAAAACCTCTGATATAGAATTCACAGACTTGCGTTCTTTCTCACTCTCTCTTTTTGTATTTTGCCCGAATCGGCCCAACAGAATCTCATGAAATTCGATATGCTAAAACTCTGTCTCATGCAGAAGACAGTGTATTTCATTTCTATTAGCAGTAACAGACACCATCAGAATGAATGACTGGGCGGGGAATTTCAAGGAGGCGTCGCCACTCAAATTTCCTTTTTGTGGGTTTTCTCGCTTCACACGCGTGTTGTGGCAGCAAGTTTGGTCCTTTCGATATTGTGGAAGAATAGTTTATGAATACAAAGAAAAATGTTTCTCTGTTAAGTAGTCTTTTTAAACACCTGGCGTTATTTCTATAGATGCACTCAGCAGGCGCACTTTGCTATCGTATAGAAATATAGAAATTGCTGAACAGGGAATATCACTGAAGCCATTTCTACAACTGCATACCTGTCATCAGGGCAGCAAGCGGCTTCCCCAGCAGTGTTTATATGTACGCCTTCTTCCCTTTCCCCAACCCTGACAAGCAGCTGATGGCCAGACGAAGACAAATCCACTTGTCGAAACATTGGCTTCAGCGACATATTACCTCTTCATCGAATTCCTATCACATCAAGCTGCCAGCTTCCTTTTCAACATGCGTCTTTATTAGTTAGGAATGTTAGGAAGTTAGCGCCAAGTTACTCGACTCGATGTAAGAAGTAATCTGAGTGCGCAAGCTATATGAAAACGATTGCGCATTCATTTCTGACGTAATGTACCTACTTTGAAAGCTTTTCCGGGCTATGCAATCGCTTGTATAATGAACAAGTGCACATGTTACTCATCAAGGCAATATCATAAACGAATCGCAGGTTGCTAAGATACTCTCCATTAACTCATATCTCTAACTTTTCCCAATGCCCTGGAAACCTACTGTAAACACGCGGTGAATAGCATTGGAGAGATCGTGTCTCCCTACCTCACACCATTGTTTACTGGGATTCTGTTGCTTTTTATAGATAACTATGGTGACTGTGGATCCACTGTAGATTTCTTCCAGTATGTTTATGTTGGGTTCTTCGATGACCCGATTCCGTGCTGCCTGCATTACTGCTGATGTCTCGATTGAGTCAAATGCCTTCTCGTGATCTATCAAGGCTATATGTATAGGGGTTGGTCGCAGTCCGCGCATTTCTCTATTACCTGATTGATGATATGAATATGGTCTATTGTGGAGTATTCGGCTGCTGACCCGCAGGTCGCCGGTTCAAATCCCGGCTGCGGTGGCTGCATTTCCGATGGAGGCGGAAATGTTGTAGGCCCGTGTACTCAGATTTGGTTGCACGTTAAAGAACCCCAGGTGGTCGAAATTTCCGTAGCCCTCCACTACGGCGTCTCTCATAATAATATGGTGGTTTTGGGACGTTAAACCCCACATATCAATCAATCAATTGTGGAGTAGCCTGTACGAAATCGTGCTCGGTCCTTTGGTTGATTTAATTCTAACGTCGCCTTAATTCTATTAGCTATTATTTTTGTAAATACTTTGTACAGAACAGAAACTAAGCTGATCAGCCTGTAATTTTTCATGTCCTTGACGTCTCCTTTCTTATAAATTAAAATGATATTGGCGTTCTTACACGATTCTGGTACTCCTCACCCGTCAAGAAACACTCCGTATTTAAGGTGCCCAGTTTTTTTACACAGTTTCTCCGCCATCTTTCTGCAGGTCTATTGTTACCTTATCCTCACCAACGGCTCTGCCTCTTTGCATTCTTTCTAGGGGTTTCCTTACTTCCCCTCAAGGATCTCGAATTCCTCTAGGATAATATTGCTTCCTACGATATCATCCTGGTTTTCCCGGCTTCTGTACAGCTCTCTGTACAGCCACCTCAACTATCCTATCTACATTGGTTACGACATTGCCTTCCGTGTCCCTTGATGCATACATTTGATTTTTGCCTCTGCACAAGTTTGCCCTCGCAGCTTTTAGGATTTTGCCGTTTGACGTTGCTTTGATGGCATTGCCTTGATGAGTAACTCAGGGTATGAATCACAGCACATGATTACTCAAGTGGACAAAAAAAGCAGAAGAGTAGGTCTTAAAATCAATATGCACAAAACTAAAGTAATGTACAACAGTCTCGACAGAAAACAGCACTTTGCGACAGGTGGAGACGCGCTGGAAGTTGTAAAGCAATATGTCTACTTAGAACAGGTAGTAACCACGGAGCCGAACCTGGAGAGTGAAATAACTAGAAGAATCATGGTGGGGTATATCACATTCGGCAAGCATTCTTCAATCATGAATGTTAATCTGCCTCTAACCTTTGAGAGGAAGGTATATACCAGCTGCGGAGCAAAAACCTGGAGGCTTACGAAGAGGGTTCAGCTTAAATTGAGAACGATGCAGTGAGCGATGGAAAGGAAAATGATATAGAGACAAGAAGAGAGCAGAGTGGGTGAGGGAACAAACCAGGGTTAAGGATATCATAGGTGAAATCAAGAAGAAGAGATCGACATGGACCGGGTGCGTACACGTGCACGTAGGCAGAATAACCGCTATTACTATAGATTCCCAGAGAAGGCAAACGCGCGAAGGGGAGACAGAAAGTCAGGTGGGCCGATGAGAATAAGTTTGCAGGTATAACGTGGCAGCTGAAAGCACTAGACCGGGTTGATTGGCGGATCATGGGAGGGGCCTTTGCCCTGCAGTGGGCGTAGTCAGGATGATGATGATGATGATGATGATGATGATGATGATGATGATGATGATGCACATGTACACTTACAGTACCTGCTTGCCTCGTCTTTCTCTTGATCCCTTAATCTCTTTAACCATTTTAGGGTAGCAAACCGGACGCGCGTCTGGTCAACCTCCCTGCCTTTCCTTCGTCCTTTTTTGTGCTTTTTGAACACTTTAAAAATGCTCCACCTAAAGGCAACTGCTTCATGTTTGAATTTTGAATGCATAAATTAAATGGGTGTAACAACATGAGTACACACAATAACATGACAGCTCAAAACTTCAATGCCACTAAGCGAAAAGGAGCAAATGACCAGGCACTACATCTTTTGCAACAACCATAGGAGCTTAATAGAGAATGAAAAAAGAAAGGCACAATGAAAATTAGCTGATTAGCTGATTATCGAACAGTATAAGTCATCCTATACGAAGAATAAATCGGCGATAAGTTTGATATATAGATTAAATAGAAGCGAAAATTATAGTAAAAGGATAAACTTGCCACTGCTCAGAGGCTTACCCAACTTCCGCTTGACATGCGATGCTGTGCATGGTTGAGCTACACCACGTTGATATACTTCCCCGGCTCCACTTGCCTCTTTGTTTGTGCACACGTAGTGAGTGTAACATTGAGGGCGTGTTAGCCGAGAATGGGCGTTCAGCTTTCACCGCGGGAACGTTACCAGTTATTTCAATGTCGTTCTCCGGATGGTTTTGAATCAACTTGACCCCGGACCATTTTGTGTGCAGAAGATACTAGGACCTTGGGCATCTGCCTCAGTTGCGCAGAAAGCAACAAAAGCACTGCTACCTTACCTAAAGTCAACAAACCTGAGCGACCGCCTGTAGACTGTGTGTGCTCCCCGAGTGTGCTCGTGATTGTGTGTACCTTCTTATCTCTCTGCAACCTCTTTTCTCCCCTTTATCCCTTCCCCAGTGCAGGGTAGCAAACTGGATGTGAGTCTGGTTAACCTCCCTGCCTTTCCTTGCATCTTTATCTCTCTCTCTCAATGTCGTTCCGCTGTTGGTTTATGGAGAACAGAAATCTCATGGAAAGTTTCGTCTTAATTTATAATTGCGCCTTTCTTGGATTGGCATCGCGCGCTCGGTGCGCAAGAAATTGGGGCCCATTGGCTTCAGTTCTGTTCTAGCTGGCCTGCTGTGGTGAAGCTGACTTCCTAATATGCAACGTTGAATCTCGTCGATGGTGTACAATTATTTCCAATTGACTGTAATTGTGAAGTCTTCGTTATGTGCTGGTTTTCCTTTTCATACCACCCTTTTTTCATGCTCTGACCTACGCCACTCCAGTTCCCGCTAAACCATATATTTGTGAGGCAGCCTTTCTTCGGCAGCTTTGTATGTCACAATTGTGTATTGACGCTAATCTTTGCAATAAGTAGTGCAATGTGTAGCGAGGGTGCGTCCTGATAATCCAGGCCACATCCCCTGTTAAAGATATTTTCTTGACCAATACAATTTAATGGCCATTAGGACGATTGATTGACATGTGGGGTTTAACGTCCCAAAACCACCATATGATTATGAGAGACGCCGTAGTGGAGGGCTCCGGAACATTAGGACGATTGTGGTACTAAAACGCAGCTTTATCCGACCTGGGCTATATTCTCGCCCGAAGTCGCGGGTTTTACCCATGCTGCGTATTGAATTGGGGTGAAATGCAAAGCACGCAACTACTTTGAATAAATTTTCACGTTTTAGAAACTTCACTGGCCGAAATTGCACCGTAGCTTCAGAACAGGCTTCGCGAGATCAGAGTTGGTACGCTATGTCGTAGAATTTATTTGACGGAATTTATTGTGGCGCTTAAGTGTGATGGAAAAAATATTTGCGAAAAGAGCGTCACGTTATATCAGCTAAATTTTCCTTTCACTGCAAACTTTGTTGTGTAAAAGTATAAAAAAGTTTCTGACGTTAAGTATCATATCCCACCGGAATCAAAAGTGTTAAACGCCTCTTCATCGTCGGAAAGCACCCTTTGTCATCTAAATTCTGAAGAAAATGAGTATAGTTGGCAGTCTTGCTCTGTTTTCAGACAGTTATTCACGAATAAGTGTTAATAATCGTGGAAGCTGGTGCACGAGGGTGCAGATTCCGTATATGTGTTAAGAAAATAAGTTAGCATTACATTCACACATTTATATAAAACTTTAAAAAGACCCCGAATTCCATCGTGTAACTGCTCGAGCTTGTTCTCCAATGTTTCACGTGCATTCATTTTGATTTCGAACGCGTTTCTTTCACATGGAAAAACAAAGCTTTTACACTCATGAGAGAATGGCGTGGTTCCGAGGATTGGGAACTAAAATGGCGGACACGATGACGCAGTTGTCACCATCCTCGGCGCCGGACAGACGTTGAACCCTAAGTTTGAAGCATAATCATTTGAAAGGCTTTTGGAGGGTGTCCTCAACTTGGTTACACAGGTTAGAATCAGGCTGTACAGCACCTCTGACCCTGCAAACGGCTCGTACTTTTTACCATGCTGTCTAACAAAGAATCAGAGTGCACTCGTCTCTCCTGTTCTTCTTTCCCCATAAAAAAAAAAAAGAACGAAGAATCGAAAAACAATTGCACTCTGGCGGAAATGTGAAAGCTCCGGATTTCGCAGAAGCGTAGGGTTCATGCTGAATTTCGACAAAATTAATCTTTAATGTACCATAAGCGGTGACGTACGTGAGGCGCGTGACGCATACCTATTTTATTCTACAGGAAGCAAAACAGGGCCCACCTACGCTGGGCGGTTATCGGAAAAAAACAGTGCACGTCTACAGACAGGTTTATCGCAGTATTTGCCTAGTAAGTTCGTCGAGAAAGTTTCGCCTACCGTGCATAATAAGAACGCGTTCTTTATCTTCACATTTTGGTTATTACATAGTGCGGGCAACGTTTTCAGATACTTCAAGTAAATGAGGGAAATTACGCTCGCTGCCTTCTGTACTGCACTTATTTCGTCCCGGGTCCGTGTTAACAAAGGGCACTTCTGAAGGTGAAGAGGGAAAATGTCGAGCCATACTTCACCCGCGTTAATTTCATCAGCAAGTTATGACAGAAGAAAAGCTAAATATCCATGTCAACAAAGCGGGTAACAACAATTTCACTTTTATGACAAAGAACTAAATGCGTCACACCTCAAAAGGGTGCAAACTTGACACTTTAGACTTACCATTTAGTGTTAAATGAAGGTACAGAAAAGTGCTTGCAAAACTGAAGGAGCCATATATAGTTTGTTTAATCGGGATTGAGTGTCCTCATTCGAAGCCGGGAAGAACGAAAAATTACGCCGAATTTCGCCCCAATAATTGGGTCGAGCCGAAAAGGAATAATGGAAGCGAATCCATGCAGTGAATCTCAAGGGGGCTGGGGAAGCCGGGTTCTTTTCATATAGTAGCCACTCCAGTATATCAACTCGACAACTTCATCAATCGTAACACAGGGTTGCACCTACCTGCTCATTTTTGTGCACCTACCTGCTCATTTTGTGTGTTAATAATAGTCGTAGCTCGATCAGCAAACACATAATGTCATAAATAAAGACTGTTCATATGCGTGCTGAAATATAGAATGCCATCATGCATAGGTAACTTGACAGTTACATCATCGCGTGATGTGTACGTTTCCTGTAGACCACTTCTAAAAAAAAATGTTCCTTCCCATTGGACAAAAGAACACTGTTGAAGAACATGTCCACTGAAAGAGAGAGAGCAAGAAACAGTCTGGTAAGCACAATGTGAAAATTTTGCCCTGAGAAAGGTTGTGAAAATTCACAAAATAACAATAAAAATTTCAAAAAATTCATCGTGTTTAGAGAAAGCAAATAGCCTGAAACGATGAACCTAAATTACATTGCGCCTGCGTCTACGCACAAGGCTCGCTTCCAGTATCCATAAGTCGTGAAGTCAATATGCACTGAACCACTCTGGTGCACTGCACCAGCCACACGCGAACACAGGCGCAGCGATGTTGTAGTCTTTTTATTTATGAACAACGTCATCACACGTAGAGTAATTTCTACAGAGCTTTGGCTTTGTCTAATGATTCAACGAATGTTTACAACGCTATAGGCCTGCATTTGGAGGCCGACACAAGTATCAAAATATTATGTCTATTCTAGCGTTCACTACCACCACGAGACATTCTTTTACGTGCGAGAAGTGTATGCGAGAGCTTATACGACTTAAATATGATGATTCAGTCCATCCAGGCGCATGCGATCAGCCTAAGCGCATCAGAGCGTCTGAATCGCGCGAAAGAAAAAAAAAAACTTTTTCATGTTATTTAAGGCTCCTTTAGAGCTTCCGTACTTCTTCAGGAGCTTAGCCGTGTTCCCTAGGGGGCTGCAAAAATTAGCGTCTTTTTTTTTCTTACTTCTTCAGAACAGTACTTCCTCAATGGCTTTTTCTCAGCAGTGCACGTCACTTTTGTTTCGCTAATAAGTAGCGTAGTTATAAACGACTCCCACTTTTAGCAGCAGAGCTGCTATGGGGCTGGGTTATAGGGACAACAGATGAGAGCCCATGTCACATGCGATGCTCTAGTTGCAAGATACAGCCACAGATGGCATAACTGCGTCGGTAACAAACGAAGTAGCATCTCAGTTAGGCCGCGTTCACACTGAGCATTCCGGCCGCCGAAAGTGCTCCGAATCCGGTTCGGCGGAGGCGAGATTGGCCCAAAAGGGCCCTCTCCGCGCCGATCGCTCTCGGACCGATTTTTGCGGCGTCTGCCACCGAATCGGTCACTGCAGACCAATAGGAGCGCTAGGCAAGGAATTTTGAAAAATGGCGGCCAAGCCCTACTCACTTGTTATGCCGCAGTGCACGTAACTGAATGTTAAAACCAACGGGAGTTTAACCTACTCTGTGTCTACTTCGCGTCCGTATTTCGTGGAAGAGGTGACCGAGCTTGCTGTTGGCGTGACCGAGCTTGTTGCGGTCTTGCAGAGCAAAACGAACCCACCAACGCCGCTGGCGTCGGTGGTTTTTCTGCTCTTCGTGCATTACAAGACTGCCACTTGCCAGCATAGTAAGCAGTACTGTCTTTTCTTGCTTCCTGTGTACGAGAATCGTCCAAGTATACACCAACAGATAGCGTAGTGGCGTTTGCGAGCCGCGACAACAACCGGGTGACAGCGCATCCATCCCGCGTTCGCCCCGTGGTAGATGACATATTCGGCGGCACGGGGCGCGTCCAGTGCGAACAACGCTGCGTTTCGGCGGCAGGGGAATTTCGGTCGCTGTAAAAAGCAGATGTTTCAGTGTAAACTAGGCTTTACAGCGAAATGGATAAGGATGCCTCGAACTTGAACAAGGTCAAAATCTACTCTGACACACAGGAGGGTTTGGCATGGAATGTCTTACTTTCTTTCTTGAGCATCTCTACTATATAATAAAGATAAAGTAATCACAGACACTTCAATAAAACCACAAAACATCTCAGAAAAGCACAAGGTAAACACAGGAGAACCACAGCTCCGCTCATTATGCAGATTTCACATAGGGTGGAACAGTTTTCTTTTTACTCGTACACTTCAGGAAAAGCGCCAGTTTGAGCTATATTTAAGGCAGAAGTTACGCAAAGAGTGATTAACGTTGACTACGCGCATACTCTTCATATTACCAAACGCACATGAGCTCATAGTTTGAAATAGCTAGCTTTGCGATGACGTTTTACACAGCTACATATATGTATAACTAGTTAATAGTGGCACATATCACTACACCTTGCTACTACGACTCCTTTAAATGCTTGTTTTTGATCAGCTGAAGTCCGACAGCTGCACTTTTTCTAACTGTATGGTATTACCACCATGTCATAAGGCCCATGTAAAGCTGACAATCAGTATGAACCAGTTTTAAAGCCTCGTTTGTTTACTTATTTGCTTGTTTGTTTATTTCTGAGTTAGCTACTTTTGAGATCGAAGACACAAAACTATTAGTTCAATAGTGTAATACACTGACATCATGAGTGGCTGTTAACTCGCCTAGAAGAAACACCCGGTAAGTATATACAAAGAAGCGCTCGCCAAGGAAACCATATGACACGCAATATAAAAATTACAGCTAATGAAAATGCACTGTTTGGGTAATCTACGTTCAGTCGTAAAAACGTGCTTTGGATATGCAGGCTGAGCTAGCAAGCACTTCGGAGACAAGAGGTTTTCGCTCGTAAATTCATGTTTACCATTCACCATATGCCTTCGCTGATTGCAAATCTTTCCAGGATCACTGTTACCCAGCAATTGCTGTTACAGGTAATTATAACACGATCATTTTTGTAAAAGTATGCTTCTTGTTAAGTATCTGCGTGTCATGCTGGAACAGTAAAATAATTTTCGCTTTTATTATTGCATGAAGTGTAGCCTCACCTTCATGAACTGTCACCACACGAAATTTTTTTCAAAGATTCACTCATGCATAAATAATTATGTAGAAGTTTTCTCACATCCAAATTTGTCACACTAACTCATCGTGCAAGCATTGCGTAATATAATTAGCAACCAGAGAGCACGGACCTTGCTCTGTTGTACCGGTGCATCTTTATACAGTCGCTCAGGAAGCGCAACTTTAAAATTTTTACAGTGGTAATCATTGATGGCCTGCATTTTCTTTTCATACGTTCTTCTAATGTGGGCACACCCATTTACTTTAAGGAGGCCCTTACACTAAATCAGATAAGCATTTTATTTCTGCTAAAATCTGCGGACAATTCATTGGCGCCCCACGGTTTTCATTGCACCTTTAGAATTGCCAAACAACACCAAGAAAGTTGTCTCATGGAAAAATCAAGTATACGCGACAATTGCGCGTACTCCCCAACTAACTCCTCATCAGACACCTTGCAAAGCTTTTCGTTCGTGAGGGCCCGGGAGCATCGGTAGGCCGCCTTCACAAATTGTGTGTGAAGCATCATAGTTCCTTTACATTTTTCTACGAATGCTTTCTACATAAGCGGTTTTCATGAAGCCGTGGTCCTAGTTTTCGAGGCGTCTGTGCATGTGCACTACCCGGCTTTTCCGAGCAACGTTTGCAGTCGCAAAAACGGTTCTTATGCTACAACTGTTTCTCAGAGCACGTGCTTAGTAATAGCTAAGAGAACTTATGAAGAAAAACGCTAGCACAAAAAGGGAGGTTGCAGATGCCAAAAGGTTATTTGCAGCCACCCTTCCGCTGCGTGACCCCTTCTGTTTTGTCATCGAAGCAGCGGATGGCGGTCGTTCCGATTTGACATTCCCGCTAAGGAAACAACCAAATGTCGGCCGCTTCTACAGACTAAAAGGCTAAATAATAGCTCGTAACATTTTACCTGTTTACGTTGCGAACCCCACAGAATGACATGGGGCGCGGAACTCTGTCCTCTTGCATGCGCAGTCAACTCTGCATCTCGCAGAGTTCACAACGATGCGAAAATAACACAAACGATTTGTGAACCGCACTCATAAATAAATTTTGACACTATAGCGTTGAAGAGCTCGTTTCGCAGAAATTCCGGCATCGGCGTCGGCATCGTTGGTTGAGAGCGAAAAATCATCATCTAATATACGTGATTGAAAACTCGAGAACGATGCAAATAAAATCAATAAATGATGAAAAAATCCTGGAGTATATATAGTGTGGACCGAACTAGGTTTCTCGGGCCCGCGGATGGAGACCGAACCCAACTGCTTTGCTCTGCAAGCGGATGTTCTACTACATGGCCAGGTCTTTGCTTGTGAAAGCAGTGAAAAGAACTTGCTCTGCTTAGAAATTCTGTGAAAGTAGCTTTCATGCTTCACAAACACACGCGTCCTGTATACATGCTTCACAATGCAACATCAAATATTGCCGTAATAATGCGTGGTACAAGCGTCCATTGCCAACGGGCGTCAGGATATGTGAATATCATATTATCCCCGTAATTGAAAGCCGGTGCCCCACTACGAAAGGCACACACGCTATTGTGCCTATTCCCTCAAGGCCAATAGTGGTCGCAATGCAAATTCGGAAAGGTTTCGTGCACTGAGTGTTTGAAATACGCTCTAAGAACAGGGTGTCGCTATCGTGTTCAACTCCTGAGGGTGAAGTTTTAGGGTGTCTTAGTTTTTTTCTTGGAGAATAAAACTTTATAAATAAAGTCTTCTATGACGTCATATTCCAGACATAAGTGGGAATAAATATGAAACTATTTGTTAGGTAGATAGTCACCTTCATGACAATATTTGAGAGTACATCTTATTTTATGGCCTGACTTGCTACTTCAGGTGTCGGTTGATGATTATGATATACATAAACAATGATCACATGTACACACAAATAATACACAGAGTTACAAACGCAAATAAATACATTAAAGAGTAATTCCCACAGTTTCGTTAAGGCGAGTATACTACTCTAAAACACCAACGGCACATTTGTGTCGTACGTCGCACAAACATTGCTTTGCCGCGGGCCGAGAAAGTGCCGCAGCTCCAATCTGAAGCCACGTTGCGATAAATGTGCTGCCTTCAAAATATGTCGTTCTGCGTCGCGGCGGCGCCAGTTGCCTATACGAACTACTTCAAGCACAAGAATAATCAGTCGGACTCTCCTACGTACAGCACATGCAATACTCGGGAATATTAAAAATGAATAGTAGCAGATCGGTTGCAGATTGATATGATACCTTAGTTGCAGATGAGGGCTTATGTACGTGGCCTTTTGTTTTCCTGTTATTCTTCCTCAGTAAAAATGTGGCCATGCGTTCTTCGGGAACCGAATGCATATCTTAAAAGGCACGATAATTATAAAAGTTTGTACTCAAATTGAATACGAGTATTCGATTGAAACAGGCATTATATATTGAATCAAAGGATCGAATGACAGATATGTATTTTAGAAAGGATTGCAAATTTAAGGGTTAGTTTTCACTGTTAGACACAATAATAATGAGAAAGAACAGACGATGACAAGGCATCATTGTTCGTTAACTATTGTCTGTTAGTGTACATTTAATCCCACTTATATCTGTTATATAACAGGGTATCATTGTCAGTAGCTTTCATAGATGTGTTTTTAAATTCTTAAGCGACATGAAATACGGAGCTCCCACAGGGCCTCTTGGATAAGACACGCAGCCAGGGCTTACATTCATAAACATTTCTATATAAAATGCCCTTTATTATAAGGCGTTAGAATAATTGAGGAACTTGCGAGTGGTAAGCAACGGTCTTGAATTATGTGAGGTTACACAGGAATCGCACTGCTAAAGCATGTTAGCAGATTTAAGCGCAGCCTTGAGTTCAATAAATATTGTATATTGCGCTACTTGTTGAAACAAAATTAGCAAATTTGTGATGCACATTAGCACAAGCACAGACGAAAAAGACAGCACATGCGCAAGTACTGTCTCCTTCGTCTGTGTTCGTCGTAGTTTACCCTCATATTATATCTTAGTGTGATGGTAGAGAACCACAGACTGGAAGTTATTGAGCGGAGGTTACCTCTTCTCCTCGTGCGTTTGTTAGTTCTGCTCGGTAACAACTTTTATTGCACATGAGCATCACAAGCAGCAAAGTCTAATACCAGACAGAAGAATCATTCTGGAGAGTTTTCGCACCCATCACTATATATATATATGCTTTCCTCTGGACTGCAACAAGATTTGCTATCCTCTATATAATAAAAAGAAAACAATCTTCGATCGCTTCGATCACCGAATACTCAAATCAAATAAGAATCAAACCGCACGAACTATTCCTTTTGAAATTCTGCCTTTCGCGCAAACATAATGTTTTTTTTTTCGAGAATTGCATCAACCGTCGCACTTCCATGATAACAAGACAACGAGCTTCCCACACCAGATTATTCGCTTTCTGTGAACTTTAATATTTATTAATCCTTTCACAGATGCAGTGGTGGTGGCCATAGGCACGCGTGGGGTTATCCAGAAGCGGGTAGAGAGGGGGGAGGATCACTGTAACCACCCTCTCCACACGTTGGTCAATTCCGAGAGAAAACAAGCTTAGAAAGGGATGCAAAAAAAAAAAAAAGCGATGACGTGGTTCTCGTAACGACCTGCCCTTGGTCCCCGGCTCTCCGGGAGTAAATGTGCGAATTGAACAGTTTTTTTTTTTGAACACAAGATCAAATGTTCTCGGCCACCGTTATATGTACAAAACCTGCATGAGCATAACATGGCGCTTATCTTCTCTCGTGTTCTTCTTTGCACGTCTTACCTCCGTCCCCGATAATTCAATACGAACGAGCTCTCTTTTTTTTCTGACTTGCTGTACAGTTTCCAATGAAGACAACTTCATAAGTATATGATTAATTACTTAAAATACCTGGCAGACTGTGAATTTCCAGCCCTTTCCTATATGACTGCATGAACAGTATAGCTTTAGGATTGCATAATGCTTCTCACCACTCTGATCTGAAGTTGTCACCATTATGAAAACTGCTGAGATGTTTGCAACACTTGAGGATCGGTATACACCTTGTACTAACAACACACTGAACAACTCACGGCTCGAATATGTATGAGGTAAATTCAATGATTACCCAAATTCATGAAAGGAAAGTTGACAACTGCGGGTGGTAGTGAAGGCGCCCTTTCTTCACACTTCTGCCACTTCGCGGGATTACGCAGAACTGAGTTGCAATTATGTGTCCTTGTGCTTCGAATTGTCGATGAATTAACCCTTTCGTTGTCTATTACTAGCTTCCTGATTAGCTCAATTGACGCAGTCGTCACCCCAGAAAAGCATTGATTCGTGGTTTGAAGTTCCCAGACTATTGGACGAACTTTCCGGCAGCTGAGAAGCGTTCTTTCCGATAAATTCACATGGATTATCTTGTGGACCTGTATGTACTCAATTTTGCAAGGTGTCTTTTAGCGCAATGTAATGGGGTTTACTTAATGAACTTTAGTCCGCCTCTGTATCAGTAGCACTAGCCTGTCGCAATGCTGATCACTTTAAAATCCGACGTTTTCTACATGAGAAGTCTGAATTCACACACTGTTAACTAAAAAAATAATCAATTATAGTCTTCAATCGTTCCCTTCACATTACATATCTAAATAGAAAAATGGAGAAGCGGTGAACCCATAGTACTTTTTTAGAGCAAAACGACTCAGCGCTGTGCTGTCTTAGTTCTTTTGGTGTCGTTTTGCGCTAAAAAAGCACTGTATATTCACAACAACTAGCCTGAAAACTCATTCTGTTGATCAGAGATCAAGCTATGTCGGCTAGAAAATCGGGGTACAAAATTCATAGATTAATTTCTGCTAACAAGTTTCTTACAAGCCTCCCTCTGATTGTCCTCCAGGATAGTACAGAAACATCAACAAACGCAAACGCAAATTTTTGCACATTTTTGGGAACAAATAGTTTTCAACTTCACTCAGGTCAGCAAACAGTATACGTAAAGGCGACGAAATAGGTGGCGGTGGCGTGAGCAGAAACGTGGACATCTCGAACCCGGAAATCTATTACCGCCCGCTTTGACCCTTTCGCTCTCCTGCTGCCTTTTAATTCTGGACGTAGAGCGTGAAACAGAAAACGGGCAATGTAAAACTGCACTGGATCACACTGAAATTATACCGGACTGGCACAATCCCACAACCTAATCGTCAAGCAAGGCCACGCGTTAACTCGGTCTGGACGCTGTGTCCAGGCGACCATGACCGTACCTCATGCAAGCTACCGGCAAAAACGTGCCTTAATTAGTTCTACCACTCACCACGAAACAATATTGACGGACCCTCCGAACATGAAAAGTAAAAGTCTCACCATATTGATGAAAATGACCAAGTACAATTCTACCTACACGGAGGCAGCAGCTTCGACACGCCGGGGGAACAAGTTTTCCGCCGTAAGAGAGAAAAGAATGCTCCTTCGAATACGAAATTTCCGGCGTCGTTGGTGCGTACTGCGCAGAAAGAGACCGCATAAAGCTGGTGGCTTTCTGCCCTCTCGGCAGCTCGTACACAATCTGGACTCGCAAACGTGGCCGCACTTGCTCTAGAAGAATGACAGAACGACAGTTCCACAGTTAGAGTTCAGCGCTCGAATGCCACGAGAAGGTGGTGTTAAAGCAAACGATCAACTCCTTGCGGCACCTACTTCCTAGTTATAATACGTCCGCAACTACAACAGTAGTGCAAGGGAAGTGGTGATAACGCCGAAGGCTCTCCGTTAGCCTAAAACCTTTTTTTTTTACTGCATCTTCGTGACATTATGCATGTGTTTCATCACCTTCATCCTACCATTCCTACCTGTTCCGTCCCTATCTGTGCCATTTCCCCTTCCCTTTGCATGGACTGGCATGTCATTCAGGTTGACCCCATTCAGCATTAAAAGTCCCATTTCATTTCATTCTCTAGCTCCCACGGCAAAGTTCGAGTGAAAAGTCCATAAAATACGTTCATGAAGCATACCACTGCTCTTCAGAGTACATTTATAACTTTTGACGGCCCACTTCCGCCCATCTGTAGCGTACTTCCATTCCTGCTGTGAAGTGCATGCGATACTGGCTTCATAGGTAAAAAAAAAAAATTTAATTGCCAGCGTGTATGTGACGGAGGTCTTCGGAAAACTATACCCACACATAATGAGTGCCACATTATTTGTTGCTGCACTTGCAGTTTTCTTCCTCGTGTTTTAAGCTTTGCGATACGTATATGCTTCACAGCGCATATTTATTTATTTATTTATTTATTTATTTATTTATTTATTTATTTATTTATTTATTTATTTATTTATTTATTTATTTATTTATTTATCAATATGGCAAGCCATTTTTGGCTCATACAGGAGTGGGCGTACAAACTGCATTTGAATAGGGTCTTATTAAAAAGAAGACGCATGGGAGTAAAAACAGGACGGTGCAATAGTATGTACAGTAAAGATGCTTTGTCAGTAAAGAATACAAGGGAAAAAATCAAGATCTAAATGGGTATACCTCATGGGTGAATAAATGGGATGAAGGACCAGTTAATAGAATAAGAACGACAAATAAATGACACAGTGGACCTGCCACAATATATTAAAATGGTATCGAAAACCCTCCATAAATTTATGTGCACGCAATCGAACATACGATAAAATCAAAAATGCTGCTGATACAGGAAACAAACTACAGGTACAGAAAAAAATTGGCGAAGCGTGCACTAAGCTACGCAAGGCTTGACAGCGAAACTGGACGATCCTGAAGGCTAATCACGTTGCTTTTAGCTTGTAGCAAGGCTTTAGCTAGGCGGTGATAGGTTGTTTGTACGTTGATTTTCACTTCACAGAGGCTACCGTTAAAGCACTCGCAGTCACAGACATGGTTGTCCTAACTACAGAGACTCGCGCTGAAGCCAAGCATTCGCACCTCTCATAGATCTCCGGGCTTACGTCGTTCGTGTAGTCTTTTTATCACTTCGTAGTGTAAAGTATTCTCTCAGTGTACGTACTCGGGGGCATAGAGTTTCCCACAATACTTACTAGAGGGAACTCTGGCGCTAGTGTCTACGGGAGCTGCCACGCACGGCACTTCAGCGAGCAAGAGAATGATGGGTAGTACACACATCTGTCTAATATTAGTACTTCTGGCCGGCTTTTGGCTCCGTGTGTGTTCGTGTGGCTTGGAGATGTTTTCTTACGAAACAAGTATTAGCAAATTTTCAGTGGTTGCGCTTCACCATTTTGTTTTTTTAGACTTATTTTCCAAATTGGCTCACGAAGTTCAAAAGGGTTCAATCTTTCTTTAAAAACAAAACCGAAACACAGCCGCAAGTACGATTCGCCACCCGCAAGTACGAAGACTAGGCAAGTGTGTGTACTACCCATCATTCACATAGTCGCTGAACGATCGCAGCGCCAGAGTGCCCTCTAGTTAATTTTGAGAAACTATATGCTCGAAGGCCTCCGGCTGACCACCATCGCTTGGCGGCCATTTCATGTGCTAAATGTTGATTTCTTCATTTTCGGTGGAGCAGGCGTGAGAGTAGTGGGATTTGGTCATTTTCTGCGGCTCATACCCATTTGTGATTGTGATAGTTTTCCGGATAGTCACAGAGTGGCACACACACCTTTGTGATTGCGATAGTTCTCCGCAATCGACTTGCATGGAACAGTTTCGCTGCTAAAAACCACCATAAATAATCCCAATTTTTGTGTAGTAGGGAGGCATTCACTGTGTCATTCTTCGTCTTTCTTCGGAGAAGCGTGGTACCCACTACATACTTTCAAGCAATTTTGTGCAATTTTTGAATGCGAAGCATTTCTTAGCGAACTTTGGCGACTTTGAGCGTATCTATCTATCTATCTATCTATCTATCTATCTATCTATCTATCTATCTATCTATCTATCTATCTATCTATCTATCTATCTATCTATCTATCTATCTATCTATCTATCTATCTAGCCGCCTACGGCTTCTAGCCCTCCTGGCCGTTTCGATAATAGTATCGATACCAACCTTAGTGTGGCATAACATGACTGTATGAAGAACATATTTGACTAGTCATAACATGAAAATCGTGACATGTATGTCATGAATGTCATGATTTACATTTCATGGTCCTGCAGCTCTTGCGGTGGTTTCGTTCACATGGCATGTTGCAAAAATGGCATATGGTATGACATTATTGCATGGCGAACACAAGCGACAGACCCTAACATGAAAATCATGCCATGCGTGTCATGTAACAACACGACTTCGTTCCACGCTCATGATGCGCTCGCAGCCGTTTCGCTAGCGTCACATATACCAAATTTGGTATTACAGTACGTGAATGGATGATGAAGGTATGTTACTGGTGCAAACAGGATGATCATGAGATGCGTCTCATGTAATAACATGACTACATGTCAAGCTCATGATGCGCTGGCGGCCATTTCGCTAGCTTCACTTATACCAAATTTGGTATTACGGGACGTGAAGGAATGACGAAGGTATGATACTGGTGCAAACATGATAAACATGAGATGCGTGTCGTGTAACATGACTACATGCTACGCTCATGATGCGCTCGCGGCCGTTTCACTAGCTTCACATGTACCAAACTTGGTATTACGTGACGCCAATGAATGACGAAAGTATGTGACTATAGTGCCAACATGATAATCACCATATGCGTGTCATGTGAGAACATAAATACATGCCACAGTCAAGACGCCAATACATTTCGACGTGACGCAATGCGCGTGCTCGCCGGCGTTTATTTCGTCGCGTCACAGGCCGCGCCGACGGACGCTGGTAGCGCCTGTCGTCGGACTATATATAAGTGCTCGCGTTTCGCTAACTTAGCGTTGATGTGCCCAGCGTGCGCGTGCGTCAACACGACAAAGTATATTGGGCCCTTCATGATGCACTAGCGGCCGTTTTGCTAGCTCCATATATACCAAATTTGGTGTTATGTGACGTCAATGAATGACAAAATATATGACTGGTGCAAACATGCTAATCCTGACACGCGTGTCATGTAGGGACATGTCAACATACCACGCTCGTAGCGTGCTCACCACCGTTTTGCTAGCTCCACATATACTAAATTTGGTATCATGTGACATGAATAGATGACAAAAGTTAACGACACATCCAAGATATTCATGACATAGAAGTCAAGTATGGCATCATTTACCGCCACCTTGCAACGTTGTGCTGATTTTAAAAAGACATATCAACATTTCTCATTCGTGCTTCGCATATCATCAATTCCCACTGTAGGTGGGATTTGCCAATTTTTTATGTAGCGGCTGACGATGATTAAGAATTATGCCTGAACCTTTGTATTGGGTTGGAGCATACGACGACTCAACTCGTTATGCGATTCATATTTTGTGAAGCCTGGTGGTTTCCTTGGTGTTCTGAGACACTTATTACACATGTAATACGTGATTCCTTACCCGACAAAACCTGCCTAGGGTCAGTTTGCAAAGAAATTTCATGCATCGGTGTAGCTAGTTAATTTCTGGTTAAACTAACTATACAGAAATTCAACTAAGCTACGCTGACGCATGAAAATTCCTTGCAAACTGGCTCTGGGCAGTAACAACAACTACAACAAAAAAAAACTTGACAGAGATTCGCAGTAGAATACTGCGTTGGCACCTTGGAGGCGCGGGTTGGAATCCCAATCTGGCCTTAACGTTTTTTGCTTAATTAGTCGCTTTTTTATCTTGCGCATAACTGGTCAAGGACACCAGTGACGGCGGACAACTTCGGTGCCAAAAACGATTCTTGTTATAATCTAATAGCAGCTTTCGCTGTAGAAAGAAAACGTGGAGATTTGTAACGTATATAGCAGAATTGTTTTCGGAAGGGGGGGGGGGGGAGGTCTGGTGTTTAACCATTCTTTATGCATGTCCATGCATACGTTTGTATGCGTGCGTGTATATATGCAGACAGGCAATAATTTTTTTTATATTGTGGCTTTCGCAAATGCAAAATTAATTTTTGGTGGTTGGGAAGGGGTTGAACTCTTCTTCTTGGCTACGCCAGTGTCAGAGATACTACGCGTCTGCCGTTTTAGGGCGTACACAACAACGCGTTCATCAGTCTGATAAAGACTCAAAGTGCTCTTTCACTGCCGGCGTAAAATTCAGCCAGAGATTGCGAGTAAACAATGGCAGTTGGAAACAAATTACAGAGCTCCACTCCTTAAATAAAAATGAATATTTTAGTGCACTAGCGCGAAAAAGAAGGGCTTACATCTCCACAGCACTTGTACGTGCTGTATAAAGTTTAATAGAATCAAACCTTGGCTTTGTTGGTATTCTATATTTGCAGAAACCGAACTAAGAAAGACGACGAGAAAACTGGATCTTTAGGTCCACGCAGAAGTGAATACAAGAAAAATGATAACGACAAGCCTGTCGCAAGAGAAAGTAATAACATAAATCAGTGTTGGAGAAAATTAAACCTCTTATACTATCAAAATAAAACAAAAATCATGCAAATACAGCTCTAGTGTAGACTGCATGCAGCATGAGCGCTGCAGTTTGGTGCAGCTCTGTCACTGAAAGTGTTCGTATTATTAAACCATTACAGATTTTATTCCAACAATAATGCTCACACAATGCGTTATTTGATAGTGTCGTATTGCTAAACGACCTATATCTGGCAACAGTTAGATGGGGGTTTTATTTTACAGCTCCTTCTTGAGTTTTATTATCATTGTTACAATACGCTTCACTACTGAGGGCCCGGGGCTGTCATGTGTTCAGGTACTTCTCGGTGATTCCAGCGAATGGTTTCAAGAAACTAATTGAAACGCACGCAACAGTTACTGATTCTCGGACAACTAATATTGATTTATTGAATGTCTATGTAGTTTCTATTGTTTTTGGTATAACTTCTCGTGACATTAGTGATATACATACTTCAATAATTCTCGCTTTACTCAAGTATAATCGGCATCCTTATCGGTGCATTTATGAACAGGCTCCTAGCCATATTCGTGGCTTTACACTTGTTATCAATTTTTTGGTGCTTGCCTGTTCCAAACCGTGCGAGTATTTAATATCTACGATAATATAAAACTACGAGAGCTGTTGTCTATGAAAATGCAACGTTCACCTCAATATAAATTCAACGGTAACATCGGATTCAGTCAGCTACGAATGTAAAGGTGATTAACCATAAGAGTAGGCTCGTCAAACGCCTCAAAGGGGCCTAGCAACTCTTTTTTGTGTGGTAGGGGAACGCTGCCAATCAGTACTCGAGCATCCTGAGAACACGTGACTCATATATTATCGCCCAGCACGCGGCCTGAAACATACAAATAATTCTCAAAGTCAGTTGAAGTCCTTCCGTCTTCTTTCCACAACTGATGTCATGTACCCAAACAAATGCGCCATTTACCCAAATTAGTGGATATTGGCTCATTTGAACATCGTGAGCTCCATAATTACGGCGGTTACCACAGGAGGCCGCCACGTGCACCAGCGCGTGCTCGCAATCACACTAAATGTAAGCCGCGTGTTCGAATAGGAAAAAAACTAAAAAAAAACTCACCATGATGACGTGCACGTGACGTAACTTCTTTACTCTGTGTCTTCCTTCCCTGCTTAGCTTCAAGTGCGCTCGTTAAGAAGAGAGAAAGCAATCACAACGTACAGCAAATATCTCTAATGTCCCTCGTACTTGACGGGTTCTAGAAATTTTTGCGATGTTCGATTCGTAAGGAAATAAACTCTTTCAATGAAACCATTAGATGGCTACTTAAAAATGTATTGCAGAGCCCCTTTAAAATAACTAGCATTTTTATAAGCTCAGTGATATTGCCGTAATAAACAGAACAAGGAATTTCGTACGTAAGAGCTACATGGTTTTCAAAGCCACTTGTTTGCTATCAAGACAAACAATAAAACAACTTCAGTATCTTCGAATTTATTTACCGACTAATTTTTAAGAAAAATAAACGGAAACACAATGAACAAGTTAACCAGTAATAATGATACGATGTCGTTAGTATTTATGACAGATTTAACTGAATTTTTTGCAGGCTTAGTATTCTGGGTATCCTACAAAATCGCTTGGTCTCAGTTCAAATGTAGTGAGTAAATCTGTAACATTTAAACTCACTGATAATGAAGAGATATGCTTTTGTGTACTTACGAATCTTCAATCAACGTTTCATTCACAGTATAATAAATTACATGTGAAGCCAACTAGGTTGTTGCTAGTCTTTTAGCGTCTTGTTTAATCCATACATTCATTTCATTGCACCTAATGCATTCTCAAAAAAAATTACAACTCCCAAAGCATCTGCTATTGTTAAAGGTAGTGAAAAATATACTTTGTCTCATTAACAGAGCATTTCTGCACTTCATCTATCTTCAGAATCTTTCGAAAAAGCCTAATGAACACATCAGTTAACGTTTTAGACAAACATCTGTTTGATGATTGATATGTGGGTTTTAACGTCCTAAAACCACCAGATGATTACGAGAGACGTCGTAGTAGAGGGCTCCAGAAATTTCGACCACCTGGGGTTCTTCAACGTGTACCCAAATCTGGGTGCACGGGCCTACAACGTTTCCGCCTCCATTGGAAATGCAGTCGCCGCAGCCGGGATTCGATCCCGCGATCTGCGGGTCAGCAGCCGAGTACAGGTCACTAGACCACCGCGGCAGGGGACGAACATCTGTGTATACCCAACTTCTACTTCGGATTTCGTAAGGACACTGTTAACTGACTCTTTCGTGCTGCCAAAGAAATAAATAAATAAGTAAATTGTGAAATAGTTTTTCACCGAAAAAATTAGTACGCATTTTATTTATGCATTTCACAATCGCACTTGCCCATTTGAACAAGGACATTTTGGCAAGTTGTAAGATCATGATACGTGACTCTTCCGTTTTAGGGGCGAAGCTCCTTAAGGTCGAGGTTTGTCCGTTGGCGGCGTAGGCGTGCGCCGTAACCGTGATGACGATGACGATCACAGACAACGACTCGCTCATGTAGTATATGGCGTCTCGATATGCCCTACGACGCATTTAGTACGACTGGAAACAAGCAATGACCACCTGGTAAACGTGCACAGAGCTCGTCTTTGCCAACTTCAGTCAAGCTCCGATACTACAAAGCATGTAATAATGAAGGCAAAACAAAGTTCACATCTCAACACAACATACCATGACCAATAATACATTGTATGTAACTGTACACTGCTTTGTAACTCATTTACATGCACAAGTGGTGATTTCCGGTAACACCAAACGATACCTCTGCTTCGCCCAATCATCATCATTCACTTCGTAAATATGCCATGATTTTTTTTTCACACTGGCGTAAGGAAACAAAACCAAAGTATAGCTAATTACAGCAATTTATTTATTCTGGTACTAAATGCGACGATTCTCGGAATAATTCTTTCGGCATTTTTTTATTTTTCTGTTTATATTAACGCTGCAAGTCACATACATAGCTGAGCAAAACTTCCCCTTTAAACCGACGGTACTAACACCATCTTAAGAGACCACATCACCGACAAAATAATAGGCACAGCACATTGTCCAAGGAAAATTGAACACAAGTTGGACAATCTAAAGGCTTCTTTGTTGTTGTTGTTGTTTTGTACTTCATATTGCTAGGAATGTCTAGGAACAACCCTGTTTTGCAGTAATGAAATAAATGCTACCGAGAGCTTCAAATTTATCGGCATCACTTTTTATTTCTCAATAATGTTCAACGCGTCAATTTCACGTTGTTACCACTTCAACTGAGGGACAACATCAAATACTAAAATTGACCACTTAAAGCCCTGGCGTAATCAGTCAAAAAATGTTGCTGGTGACCGTTGTGAAGCACACGCCATGATTTTTGCTCGACACACTATTATTCATACTACCGTTACGTTGAAATTACTACTGCTTCTTCAAATACACTTTCCACCAACAGATGTGTCTTGAGTTTTTCATCTCCATCCCTGTCTCAACCTCAAAGACGAACATTTCTTCTTCCCTACTGGATGCAGCTGAAAGTGGACAGTTTCTTTCATCGGAACATTACATGGTAATCAAACGTTGAAATGCACACTACCAAAGATCTTAAGCACGTATGAAACGAATAAAACAAATATGTTCATGTAAGCTCTTGGGCTAGCCAAATGCGGCACTTTGTTTTGATTATCGTGGAATTTTCATCAATTTTTGTGGTTTCTGCATTTTTTCTCTAAAACATATTACTTCTTGTCGCAGCTGCGCTCGGTGCAGCTGTGTATGTTTTGTGTATTGCAAATGTACTTCTTTTCTCTTTTACTTTTTTCAACACAAACATATGTAAACTTAAGTAAACCTGCAAATTTTCTTGTTCTTTCCTTGTACCCCCTACTATAACGCCGGTACGGGCGCTGTGGGTATTAAATAAACAAATAAATAAATAAACAATTGAATAAAACAAATAAATAAATAAGCACTCAAACAAATTACGTCAGATGGTGTAAAACCAACCAGGGGCCTAGCCTAGTAGTGTATGAGTGAGAATTCAATAGAAGTCAGAGAGGTCGGCCTGAGCTAGTTCGCTCTAGCCTGCTACTCTACACAGGGGATAAGGGAAGGGGGAAGGAAAGAGGGATGAAGGATGATGATGGGGACAAGAAGAGGTGGTGCGTATGTACAGTAGCCACTTAGCATAGTACCCTACAGTCTAGTATCTGGCCCAGTGCTTTCGATAAAGTCTTAGCGTAATAGAATAATGGGCAAGTGCCCCCAATCCACTTTCCAGAAACGTGTATCCAACGTATATGTATAGAATACATCTCTAAATTGATTCAGTGCTCCCAAGTGAACGACGGGAACTAGAAGAGCTGTACAGGACTACTCATCACCGATTAAAGGACTTTACAGGAACATTTCTTTATAAAAGAGGCAGCTGCATGGTCTGCATATTTCTTCCAAAGCTCAGTTTTTTTTTTCTTTCATGTTTTTCTGGGTACTGCACAAAGTCAAAGACGAATGCGTACAAACTTGCCCAATTCACAGCCTTGAGCATTGGATACTTAGCCAAAAACGATGAAAAAAAGCACCCGCTAGCCATGCCCCATCTGGCGAATCAAGTGGTCGCTGCCCCTCTCTCCCCCCACCCCCCCCCAAAAAAACAAATATTTCTCGGTTACGGACTGTTGCCGAGTACATGAGACGTTATAAATTGTTCATGAGGTACTTTATTTCATCATCATCGACGGAAGGTGGACTGGGACATGGGTTAATCCCCTCTTCCCCTCGCCTTACTCGAATGAAACTGCCAGACTTTTAATAAAGTTTGCGCATTCATTTTACAACAAATATATGCGATAATCTCGCAATTTTGTGACGCTAATGACAGATTTTATAGCAATTCTGACATGAATCTTTGAATTGCGCGCTTTTATTTTTTAAATATATTCAGTGAAATATTGTAAAAATGTATTATGGTTATCCTTATTATTAAATGTATTATGGTTATGTATTATGGTTATTATGGTTATCTGTTATCCCTATGATGTCTTTTATTGGCTATGTGCTGACTTTCGTAGGGCTCCAAGCGCATTCAAGCACTCAGTTACGAGGTAGCACTTTCTCTCATCCTCTCTCTCCTTCCACTTCTGGGTGGAAAGCTTCAATTCACCCAGTTCGAACCAAACTTATTCCTGACACCTACTGCGTTTCTGTTCAATAATTTCTCATCGCTTCAAGCCTCCATATTCCCCTTAGCATTCATATTGTTCGTATGTTCCATCTAATGTGTGCTAGCCAGAATACACAGTTACTTCGGCTGCTACACTCGCCCCCTTATCCTGGGAGTCACCGTCCTGATATTCACAACTTGAGAAGGGGCCCTCCAGGCAAGTTCTTCGCCTGGACATCAGCAAGACATGCCCTTTTATACTTCACCACGCATATACACGCAAAAGGCGGATCTACTTTCTAAAAACATCGGAAACAGCGCTGCTAAGTACCTGAGCCCGCATTCACAAACACGTCGTATATGCAAGAAACATTCGCAAGAGAAAACTTCAGTCGATCATAGTGCTGTAACTATTAATAGCAGACACATGCGGCCAATGGCAAAGTGCGCTTACGAACATTTGTGAACAATGCCCTAGATGTGCCAGTATACATGCCAAAAATAAATTGAGGCTGGTTGTTTGGATAGAAGAATGTGCGGGAGTGGGTATGGCTGAAGTGTACTTCGGATGAATTACACGAATAATGTAGTAAATTAAGGGCTAATTACAATGTGCTGAGTTTCATACAACCCAACAGAATGCCTCCAGGCGTACATAAAGATTGTTAAATTCATGAAACAAACGAAAAGTAAAATGGGTTGCTGAGCAGAGGAAATGTTGGTGAAATGAGTGGTTTAGGCAGATTTATTGCAAGCAGGATTAGGAAGTTGGAAGAGAAATTTCAAATCTATCTTTGTAATAATTTTACCCCGGCCACTTTCCACCCTCGGGATGTAAAAATAACCGTCGACTCAGAGATTTAAATACATTGTTCATTAAAAATTACCACTGTTTTCAGCGATTTTCAGATTCACTTTGTCTTTTTATTTGCTTTACCATTAAAAGAAAGGTTAGAAAGGGCACATCTAATGGTAAGCACAGTGAGATGGTGAATAAAATGGCACTCGTTTAGAGCTGCACAGAACGCATGCTGAGAACTCAATATGTCTTTCCGTCAAAATTCATAATCGCCTCCGTGATTTACATGCCACATCTTCGCCCCTATACGTTTTGTAAGCGTCAAAAGTTGGAATGGCACTCAGCAAACTACAGTCTTTTTTTTTCTTTCGAAGCACGTTCTGTAACCATGGAAACAAGAGAGCGCTGTTCCTCCTATAGAGTGTGGTGTAAGTGCGAAGATTTTGGTGGATACAATGGCGATCACAATATCCCCGCAGAACTTTGCTTGTGCGCGGGATAGCCTTGGAGTTTGCGACGGATGATTATACGTGACGTACACCGACTGCGTAGACTTCCGCAATAATTCATGACAATTAATCTCGAAAGTACCGTCAACGAAAAAAAAAGAAAGAATTGTGAAAAAACACGCAAGATATGACCTCAACTGATTTTTAAAATATGCCTGCAGCAAAGGTTCAATTGAACAAGTATAGTATAGGATGAGCCCACGAAGGGAAGCCTTTGAGCTAACAGGCTTTTAGCGTTTTCTTTCGTCAATTTCTCAGAAAATGCCATCAAAACATCTGAATGTCCGTTTTCACTCCTTGTGTTTTACAAAATAAATCCGAAGCTTAATCTACACAAGCTGCTTAAACAGCGCCACCTAGTAAACGTTTTGTTCTTAATCTGTCGGTAACAGTTTTTTTTTTTTTTACTTTGACTGTTCACTCTCAATACTACACCTCGTAAGGGATGATTCCAGTAGCCTGGAATGATTCTTTACGAGCAGTACTAGCACTTGTTCTTCTTTCCTTTCGAATGGACCATTAGTTCCAGCAACACGGTTGCCGTACGTGTTCGCAGTATGCTGTGTACCTACATTTTATCTGAACAAGCGCAGTTTTATTCGTGAACGAAAAAGGAAAGATTAACTAGCTTTCAGAAAGTGCTAAGCCGGGCCCGACATCGACCACTATGCGGTACAATGTCGTGAAATTTGTAGGCCCGTGTGCTCAGATTTGGGTGCACGTTAAAGAACCCCAGGTGGTCTAAATTTCCGGAGCCCTCCACTACGGCGTCTCTCATAATCATATAGTGGTTTTGGGACGTTAAACTCCACATATCAATGAATGTCGTGAAATGCCGTTTTATGAAATTACGTTATTAACATGTCTGTAATTGAAATAATTTTGACGTAATGAATATTTCTAAAATACTTTTAGGGCTTAGTAACTTAGTAAACTAATGCATTAGTTCAAGCGAGTACTTATAAGAAAAATAAACATTACCTTCTAAAGGAGTTTTCACTGAAGTACAGAAATTCCACTTTCTTTGCGTCATAAAAAAAAATGACCAGAAAAGAGAGAAAAATATTAAAGACAAGTCAAATTCAGTAGCAATCCTCAAGTGGGTGGACGCTGCAGGTGCATGTACGATGCAACAAAGATCTCCGATAATGTGGCATTTTAATGTATCATGTAGGTGCTTGAACTAAACTGTATACGAGTCAGTGCATGAATGAACAAATGAAATTCATAAGCACATTACACTTTAAAAGTAGACCTAAAGTAATGTCATTACGGCCGGCTAAGTTTTATTTGTAATGTAACTTAATTTCGTTTTCTGAAAATATAGGAAAGTGTATATTTCATTACTTTTTAAGGGCAACTTTGCCACCTCTGCCACCAAACAACTGCAATGAGAGGTTAGCGTGCCCATTCTGCGATTTGACGAGAGCATATATCGTTTCCACATCACCATGAAGTTATCATGGGCAGTGAGCTCAGCCGTCACGCGCTAGGAAGAATAAAGTACACGCTACCCACAATCGGCTCGGACTGTTGACGTGAAGCGTTGTTCTTACTTCACTTGCTGACCTTTAATAATGAAAATTTAATCTGTCGGCATGAGACACGGAAGTGTGAAGGCTCCACGTCAGAGCAACAACGATATGCAAAATTTATAACGAGCATTCTAAGCGCAAGACAGTTTATAAAGGTTACCGCTGTCTGTGCAGTATACAGCGTGATTTTTTTAACTCTTGCTATTGGAATCCCATACGAGTGACTAAGGCAGACAAATATATTATCCAGCTAGCACAATAACGATGAATAACCTCGAACAACATTTAACACATGTAATATTTATAGCGCTGGAAAGCTATATTATTATTATTATTATTATTATTATTATTATTATTATTATTATTATTATTATTATTATTATTATTATTATTATTATTATTATTATTATAATTGTTATTAGTATTATTATTATTATTATTATTATTATTATTATTATTATTATTATTATTATTATTATTATTATTATTATTATTATTATTATTATTATTATTATTATTATTATTAACGTATGTTCAAACGCTAAATTTTAGGTTCATATAGTATCACGAAGTGCAATTTGTTTGTTTGCATGCATTCAAAATGTACATGTTGCCATTGTGCTTCACGGACAAGTGGTACAATCTCTGAAAGAAATTTTAGAGGTGATAGCCGTCACTTATAGTAAACAAATGTATATGGATCCGATATATATGTTGTAGCCCTCCGCTATAATGCATCTAAAGACATCTAGGACCACATATGTAGGCTTAAGCTGACGTGTGGTAGATCTAAAAAAAATGTGACCTGGTTCAGAAGAGTATACAAGTATTATAAACATATGTGGTTTACACATCCTACAACCACTGAGCTTTTTTTAACAACAGCACAAAGTCCGTAGCCAGATGCATCTCCGCCGCTATTCGCTCGAGTTACCGCCTAGTGGCCACTGGCTGCAGCACGCCTATTGTGTGGATTGTTCCCGGTTTCATCTGCTAGCCACAAAAGGCCAGCATGTGTGCGTACGTCACGCTCATCCTCAAAGGGTGGTTTGTCCCGCTCTGTCATCTCAAGTCTAACTACTTGTAAATTTGCCTAGCACGATCTACTGACACATTTGGCTTTGCTTGGCTGTATATGCGCTGCACAGTTGCCGAGATTGCTGTGTATCGTCGTCGTTGTGCCCTCTCTTTGCCAAGATCGTGTCGGCGTAGGTGACGTTTTTTTTTTTTAGTTGAAGCACATCGTAAAGTGCACTTGGCGTCGTCTCAAACATGATGATTAACAAATGCAGTGTGAATGCAGCGTTTTAGCGATTCAGTGAGAAAGTTTTGCGTTGTTTGTTGGGTTATGCATTGAGAAAGATACACAGCCCTCTCAGCAAGTGCACAAACTGATCTTATTGCTGTGCATATATACAGCCGAGCAGGGCTAAATGCCCTACTTACTTTCAACTTTGAATGTTACACATATCATGTTCATTTTCTTTAGTAAAGTAATTCATGTTTTGTCTTGTACTCTTTGTCAGGTGTATTGTGATTAGATGTAGTGCTTGCTTATTTCATGCCACAATACTTTATACCTTCAACTTCAATTGGCACTTCAGAAACCAGTGCAGATACGGCTTCATTTATTTTCTTTACGGTTGTTTTCATGCCACAGTCTTAAGTTAGCGCATTCGTTCACAAGGGCCATCCTGAACTCGTAATTATGTTTTCTTAAGTTATACCACTCGCTATCTGCGACATTTTTTTCTCACGTATCGCCTAGAGTTACTTACAAAGAGCGCAATCGTTGCGCCGCATTATGGGTAGCTGTCGAATAACAATGCACATTTCATTTTTAAAGCAACCGATGTCGAGAAACAAACTGAAGTAGCACATAATAATGAAATTGAATTTTTTAAAAAGCTGACGCATTACAACTCTGAGGAGCGTGACATGAGCACATCATTTCGAGACAGCCAAATGTATATACCATGTGGAAAAGTATAAGTCCAGCTTCATCAAAGTCCACAAAGCGGACGACGTCTTCAGGAACTCAGAGACATAATAATGTGATACAGCAGCATGTACGTAATATTATCAGAACGCACATCAATGCCAAGGAAAGCATGGGGGATATTAATAGCAGTATATGTAATGTGAATGTGAAGAAAGAAAGGTGGACGAAAAAAGTTATGACTTTCCGCCGGCAGAGAGCGAACCTTCGACCTTCGAATAACGCGTCTGATTCAAACAGCTCAGCTACCGGGGCGGCCCCCCTTCCCCCCCGTCCACTTCATGGCGTATATATGTGCATTAAACGTGAAAGACTCAGTCAGCGCCGCCAGTAGCCCAGCTGGGGCGAGTGTGAAACACGCTTTTTCTCCCTGTTGGTGTCGCGTAGCACGTGATCTTATTGCGTTACATTTGTACCTAATAACATCCACTATACTTTTCTTAGCGCTATTGTCAGTTAGTTCTTATTATTATTGATGTTATTATGTCGAACAGAGAGAAACTGGTCTTTAAAACTTAGCAGCATATACTTATACTTCAAGTACAGGTTTGCATGCTCGGATATCTTCCATATTTATTGAAACATGATATCACTCATTACTAATCCAAGTCAGAATTCATTGATTAATATGTGGGGTCTGACGTACCAAAACCACCATATGATTATGGGAGACGCCGTAGTGAAGGGCTCCAGAAATTTCGACCACCTGGGGCTCTTTAACATGCACCCAAATCTGAGTACACGGGCCTACAACACTTCCGCCTCCATCGGAAATGCAGCCGGCGCAGCCGGGATTTGATCCCGCGACCTGCGGGTCAGCAGCCGAGTACCTTAGCCACTAGACCACCGTGGCGGGGCTGATGATGATGATGAGCAAGTAGCCACCTTTCGTTTAGTCCTTGGAATGTCCGCTGGATGGTGGTACGTACTTGTATATAATGAATATATGATGAAAATGTACGAGATGGCGGTACTTGGAGTGTACACTAGATAGACGGACAGACGGACGGACAGACGGGCGGACGGACGGACAGACGGACGGACAGACGGACGGACGGATGGACGGGTGGACAGAGAGACGGGCAGACAGATGGACGGATGGATGGGTGAGAATGGACGCACGGACATACGGATAGACGGGTGGTTTGTCCCACTCATCATCATTCACTCCGTGAATATGCTGTGATTTTTTTATCCTTGCGTGTTTAATCGAAGCCATGTTGTAGTGGCACTGCAACGCCTTTTGTATTCAAGTCTGCATTCGTGATTTCCTTCAATCATTTTTTTTTTTGCTGCTCGTCATGCTTTTGCGAATTTGTAGAAAAGACACCACTCGTAACAGAAGCGCTGCACCTCAGACGACGCTCCAACTTCCAGGTAAGCTGCCACACGTGGTTTTGAATACAGCATGCTGTGGACGGCCAGAGGTGATCCCAATTGGATCTCCTGCAGTTATATCGCAGATGTGGAGGGTTCGAATGTTGAGAGAGAAGCCGGTAAGCAGGCTTATAAGGGAAATAATAAAGATGCACAACACGGGAAAAAGATAAACACACAACAATGTCCGGCAATTATGGAGAGCATATAAATGATTGGCATTTGCTAAGAGGATGAAACTCGGCGCACACGCTCAAGAGAGCCGCGAAAGACGAGGAAAGAACTTAATTTCTCAGAAATTTTCAGCAGCGTTAGTAGTGAAAAACGTTTACTCAGGAGGACGGCATTCTCGAAATAAGAAAATGCATGTATTAATTTCTATCCTAGAGGAAATGTGAGGACCTGTTTGGGCGATGGGCATACAATTTTCAGCTGAGAGTGAGTCATTTCGGTGCCACAAATAGTATGCCAACACGTGCACTGTGCCTTGTACCAGCGCCAAGAAACTGGCACATCTTCTTTGACTTTTCTTTTTTTCATGTGATTCGTATTCGGTGTGGCCGTTTGCTCAGTCGCGGCACCAAAACCACTGGCGCGGATGTTTACTTGCCGCAATGACTCACTCTCTCCTTCGTTGTTTATTCGACCAGAGTATACACGCGTCGAGCAACAGTCGAGTGCCATTGACTCCACCTTGGTCATTAAAAGCTCCTCAAAGGAAGCTGTGCAGTACAAGCGTGATCGACGTCATTTACACAGAGTGGAAATTTATAGTCGGTAGGGGATCCTTCATGAAACAAGGCGTGCAGACGCGGGCAGTAGAGAAGAGAACAACAAACGCCACGTCTTTATCGCCTTAGGTTGGCGTGCTCAGCTCCACACCATAGAAACAAGAGACGGGGGAGGCTTTGTGGGTAAAACGGGCGCGTATATACGCATGCACTGCGTCATCGATGCCGCGAGGCCCGTCCACCGCTCCTTCCACCTGAAAATAGCAAGGCGCGCCGAGTGCTTGCGGCCGCGCCATTTCGATCGTCGAATCCTTCCACACACCGTCCGCGCGCTCGACAAACAGACAACGCGTGAAGGCGCGGATCTGCATATCCGTTGATCGAGGTGGGCCGGTGGGCGTTCGTGAGATGGGGATAAAAAAAAAATCTCGCGCCGTAAGTTGGGAAGCGTGACGTGCGAGTGACGCGAGCGGCTCGCACGGTTGCCACCAAAGAGGGCGCGCGCGGCGCCTGTCGTCTAGGAAATCCACGCGCATCCGACGCTCGTTACTTTTTTTCGCCCCCGCTCTCGGAAACGGTCGCACTTGTTGAAGCGCACCGATTCATTTTTCCAGATTTCCATTCTTTTTTTTTAATCGAGCGCCATTTTTACACGCGACGGGTCGACCACTTTATGGTCACGTATAATGTGCTTAGCTCAATTTGCATCCTGCATAAGAAGCGGGTTCTTGCAAAAGGGGGTCAGATTGCTGTCCGTTTTAATGTCGAGATTGTCTACACGAACTTCATTTTGGTTGGGCTGCTACGACTGGGCCATGCAATCACTCCGCCCGAGCCATTCGGCAAATGAGCACTGAGGCTGTTTCGCGGACTACTTGGGACATATTAACGTGGTATGGGCGTTATCAGGTGTCCATGGAGATTCGTTCTACGTATACAAATCTTTGATAAAGATCGTCCCACATTCAGGTGCCTGTTCATTACACGAACTGTATATACGTAGAGGCGGAAATAAAAACATGCCGGAAGGCGCTTGGCAGTATTTCGCAAGATGAATGAGAACTCAGACGCATTTACAGCTGCATCCTGCAGTCCGCACAAAATGACCGGAAGTGTTCTGTGCACGACTCGACAAATGCTGCCACGCGATATAGAAGCAACAATACAGCGATTGGAACAGGAACGTTCAGAGCGGTAAGTGATCGATGTGCTGCAGGCTCCCTATTTACTTTCGTAGGTAGAGCCCCGCATATATACTGAGGTAGAAATGAAGTAGCCAATTTCGGAAAAAGGTGAGGTATATCATATCTGTGAACTTTTCGTGTCAAGTCGCGGGGAAATTCATTCATAGCGTGTGTGAGCGCAGAAATGCAGGCGCGATGAATCAGAAATTAAAGTCATGTTGCTTCTTCCAATCTGTCTGAGTTTTGTCAGGCCTTCGTACGTTTTTTTTAGAAAAATACCAACATTAAAGCGAGACTGAGTGACGTTGAACGGTAATGCATCTTCGTCATGGATGCACAGCACAGAGGCGATCCGTACAAACTATGAAAGAACACAAGCAGAATTCTTCAAAGGCATACGAACAGAGCGAAACTGCGTGCGCAGCCACCGCGGCGCTGCAGTTCAGCTGCAATTCAGCTGGTTCAGCTGCCGACCTGCGTGTTCGATTTTGGCGGTCGCCTTTGCGATGGCGGCGAAAATGCTAGAGGCACGTGTGCGTACGTTGAGGTGCATGTTAAAGAAGCCCAGGGGCTGTCGAACTTCTCTCAGTGCTCCACTGCGGCACGCCTCATAATAATATCGTTATTTTGGGACGCACAACAGCAGTTATTATTATTATTATTATTATTATTATTATTATTATTATTATTATTATTATTATTATTATTATTATTATTATTATTATTATTATTATTATTATTATTATTATTATTGTTGTTGTTGTTGTTGTTGTTATTATTATTATTATTAAACTGTGTGGGCTTTGTAATACACTCTCTAAAGGCACACACTATTCCACATATAGAGTCATTGTCAGATAAAGACATACAACGTTCCAGTTCGGTGCATAATGACTTTAACGTTTCGTGCTCCTCAATTTTTTGTGTAGTTTCGGTTACTATTTCTGTTCACTGTTTATACCGTCAATTCGTTTTAGAAATATAGGTGTATAAAGTATAAAAATGAGCTCTCCACCCCACTCCCATAACGGCGCATGTATCATAGGAATACTGTTGACAGAATGGAGCAGAGCCGATTGTGATTTGTTTTTTTTTTAAGCGATTGAACTTTTATTGCGGTAACGCAAAGGTCTGCTCTGCTGCTGAATTCCTTCTATCAATCGTAACACGATACTTAACCCGAGGCGAGCTCGCCGCCTTGCTTATTTTGTGTCTGTTTTTATAAGGCACATTCCCTCCCCCCAAGTCCCTCGTCCTTTGACTCGATGTAACATATGTAACCATGAGTTTCGTCGCTGGTGTCGACCTTCTACATTTCACTTTTCTCAAATTCGATGCACCATTTTCGATTCGATGCACCCAGGAGTCAACCATTACGACAACATAATGGCGCAAATTTGTCTTTTCTCTCGCTCTTTTTGTTTTCATTTCAAATTTTTTTATTGCAAAGTGGACAACGGACGACTTAGTAATACTTGTTCCCATAGTTTGTTAGTCAAAGATAAATGAAATACACAAGACACGTAACCAACGCAGGAGGGATATATTGCAGAAAAGGGCATTGCTACATGCAAAATGCTTCTGATATATGTTCCAAAAGACATTCGGTGTTTAGAACGAGGCACACTCGACGTTCTCATCGTCATAAAGGGGTGGAAGAGCGTCCAGATATTTCATCTTTCTTGAGAAGTTTGTGGACTTCAAGTAAGCCCCTGGACAAACTCCAACGCAATGTTTTTTTTTTCTTTTAGAGTACCTTTTATGTAGACGTTTTACAACTTTGAATGAATTTCTGCACCACCTTTGCCATATACACCCACAATGAAGTTCTGTACTGATCCCTCTGTTCGTCGATCTCCGTTTCAAGAGGCTAAAAATAACTTCCACGGAAAGCGCGCGAATGAAATTCTATCTTGTCATACGACAGTCGCGCTCAATCCAGAGGTCAAACTGGCCTTGTGGAGTGGAGATAGAGAGATAAAGAGAGCGGGGCTGCTACATATTCTCTCCACTTCTTTGCCTATACCCCTTACAATAAGTTTGGCGCATATTTCGTTCGTGACACTCAGTAATGATCTTACAACCCATCAATAACGTTTAACTGAGTTGGTTTTCTCAAAAATGAGATATAAAAAATAATATACTGATGCAGCATGCCGATTTGGCTTAATTGTTATTTAAAAACTTGAGTGTTCAATAGCTCTGAATGTTTCAACAACCTGAAAAATGGAAGCACAGTTCCTCACTTTGTCATCCTTGAAAGGAAAACAAGTACGGTTATTCCACGAAAGAAAGTTTTAAGAAAAATCTTAAATAAGAAGTATGTTGCTCGAGAATCTATTGTAGTCTCACCTGTACCCTTTTATTAGCTGAATAAAATGTTTCCATTAACGGCAGAGAAAGTAAGCATAGCTTGTAATAATTACACGCTACGTTTTTCCTTTTTAATCTGCTGCCAATGGCAGCTCAAACTGCGACATCTGCTATTGTGTAGAGGCATACAGAACCGGTGAGTTTGTCAGTATCACTGACGTATGACGTCAGCTGCAGAGCCACGTTGAACGCTCCGCGCATTTCTTCACGGATGAGTTCGTACGCAGCCGTTAATAAGTACGAAAATGCGGTGCAATAAACAAAGCAACGGTTAATTAATTTGCCATAGAATTAGCAACATACACAGCTAAATGCCTAATTACGCTCTTTAAAAAAAACATCACGAAGAAGAGAATGGCAGCTTGCGATTAAAAAAAAGTAAACTCGGGATGTGTGCTCCAACACACACACACACCATGTTTACGAATTTTTCAGACGACCGCAATATTCATAAGTCAAAAGAGAGCCCCAAGGCGTTGGGCTTTCTAGAGTGAGCATTTTTTTACACCACGGCTCCCGATTAGAAGAAAGCAGGGAGAGTACAAAAGGCAAGAGCTTGAAGTCCCAACGGCCCGGCGTACCCAGTACTGCGGCTCTGTATGGTCTGCCATAATCTTTTTCACACGTGTTTAAGCACTTTTCATGACATTATCGCTCAACACATTACGTAAGACAAATACTAATACATAGAAGCAAGACCTTCATCGTCCTATAGCTGTATCTTCGACAGCTGTAGCTTTCTGCGAGAAAAACCAAGTCACTCAACATTCACCAGTGGCTCGACTAGAAATGACACTGTTATATCTAACGAGACCTATGAAGAGATAATGCATTTTTTATACCAACAGGCAAGTATTCACCACCATTTCCAAATGCGCAACGTAAGGCAACGTTCCCAGCTATCCACTGAAATGTCTGTAACTAATATGACGAATTTTTCGACGGTAGCCGGGTCCTTCTGTCATCAACATTGACTACCTTGCTGATAACAAAATTAGGTCTGCCCATTCCGAAATTCGGCAGATCCCACACATTGTGGGAATCCATGTATTACGAAGCAGCCAGCAAGGAGCTGCATACACCGACTTATTTCTCTTCGGGCCAAATTAAGTCATTGGTGTCGTGAGCTGTAGTTGACTATCGCATTTTATCATGCCTACATGTATGCATGTCCCATATGGTATGTACGATGCTACTGAAACGTATATTTTGGTGTAGTACGCAGTGCATTGCCTGTCATTTATGTTTGTTATTTTCGCGTACCAGAACCCTGTTAACAAATCCACCGATAGTTCACCATAAGCGTGGTACGTACCTGACATCCCGTACCTGATATGCACATCATAATTTTCGTAATATCGTCTATCAGCTACGTTTGTCACGTACAGTTATGTCCTGCGACACCAATTTCAGCGAATATCTATTAAATTAGGTGGCCCCCAGTGCCTAGAGACCGTGCCAGGTAAATGATGTCATACGTGACATGCATGTCGCGATCTGCACGTTGGGTGCTGCCGCTAATGTTCGTTATACACTGTTGTCACGCTATACCAATTTTGGCATGTATCAAGTTAACGAAACGGTCGCAAGAGCGCCAAGTCTATGGCACGTTTAAATCATGACGTTCATGACACGCATATCTTAATTTCCATGTTTTTACCGGTCTATTCCATGCTTTTATCAGTCATTTATGTTTATAATAGAGTCGTTTATATTCATGATACAGTAATGCTGCGCCATACCAATTGTGTTATACATCCCATCAACGAATCAGCCACCAAATGCCAATGTCGTAGACGGACGGACCGACCAACGGCCGGCCGGCCGGCTGTGGGTTCTTCTTTGTGATTTCGTACTCAGTTTTCTATGGCAAAAAACAAACAAACAAACTTAAGAACTCGCGCAGTTATCGACTGCAGCACAGTCTTTCATCGTTGCTTCCGCTGTACCTGCTGTGCCGGAGCCTTTGCTTCTCCTCGGCATTGTGCTGTCCAGTTCAAGCGAATCCCCGCTCCAAGCCACGTTCCTATCATGTCATCAGCCTTGACGTGGCCACACAGGTGCCATCATTGCGTACTGACGAAAAGACGAGCAAGTTCAGGAAATAATCGCCTTTCTCAAGGTCATAAATGCTGCTCGCATTAAGAATGATCCGCTGTCGCTTGCCTGGCGCTAGCGCAGCCATGTTCAACCATTCTAACTCATGGGACTGTCGAAATAGGTGCAGAAGACAACGCAGATTATGTTTGTTGGCGTCCTATGCTTTTATTTCAAGACCACAAGACGGATTTCGTTCAAACATATTATTGTCACGGACAAAACCGTATGCGCCACGTACAAAGTGTTGCACCCTCACCTCATTTGCTCTGAGTGGCACTGACTAACACTCACAGGTATTTAAAGGTACACTAAAGGCAACTATTAAGTCAACGTTGATTGTTGAAATGGTGGTCCAGAAACTTCGTAGTGTTACTTTTGTGCCAAGGAAGGGCCTCTTTTGAAATAAAATCACGTTTTAGTGGTCCACATCGGGTTAGCGCACTTGAAATCACGCGCCTCTATAAGCGGACCGACCGGACCGGCTCACGTCACTGTTGCCGTGCACAGCGTTGCCCGGCTTTACTGCGCTAGTAGCAGCAGACCGAAAGCAGCGGGAGCCACAGCAGCAACAACGACCATCGATCAATTTCCCGCCATTGGCTTCGAGATTACAGACGTTTATGTTTCAACTGCGCCCCGCTAGTATAAGCACCACCTGTCCCGTGTAACCACGCGAAAATTGAATTTTCGGACCACTCGCGCATTCTCCATACTAACGTCCTGGCGTTTTTTTTTTTCATGAATCAAACAGAAACGAACAAGCAGAATTTCATTGCGCCTATTTCTTTAGTGCAGTTAGATCTATTTTAGTGCAGTTAGATTGATCACTAGTGATTATTTGTAGGTGGTCTGTCTGATGTCATCGGGATCATTTTGAAATGTCCTACTGCGGCGCTTGTGTTCCTGTGCATTTACCATAAGTTCTCGGTAAGTAGGGTACTGTTGATAATTTTCTCGTTTTACATGTTGTCATACATTAAGCTTTCAATCTGACGTAAATTGTTATTTTACTTTAGTGTCCCTTTAAACGGACATAAAAAAATAGCAGATATTACGTGCCTTAAAATTGATTTTTATGCGAAGTATGTTGAGGGAAAGTGACCCTGCTGCAATGTTTTATTGATCGAAACGTTAGGAAGTGATACTAAGTATTATGTACAAATGTCGGACGCACATGCTGTATATATATATATATATATATATATATATATATATATATATATATATATATATATATATATATATATATGGTACAGTCACATACGCAATTTCTCTGCCCCTCTGTAGTAGTCTATGGTTATGGCACACTGGACTGGTAACCCGAAATTGCGGCGGCTGCATTTCGGATGGAAACAAAAATTTTTGAGGCCCATGTATTTACATTTAGGTGCACGTTAAAGAGCCCTCGAGGGTCAAAATTTCCGAAGCCCTCCACTACCACATCTCCCATATCATGGTTTAGGGACATTAAAGCTCCAGATATTATTATATCGCTTATGCTGTATATAGCCTTAATTAGTAGTTCACAGTTGCGTAACAATGACAAGAACAACGTGGGCATTAGCAACACCAGAAACAGCGGGCTGATATGTAGCGCTTGTGCTCGCGAAGATGTGCTTGTGCTCGAGAGAAATATCCACTACGTAGACAAAACATTGCGTATAAACAGCGCAAAAAAAGAAAAGACGGCATTTCAGCTTCCGCAACGCCATACAACCCCGAGTGTGTTTCCCGACGCGTTTATTTTTCTACCCAGAAATAACAAAACTCTCGGAAATGAACTGCGGTAGTTTAGAGAGTATGGCGTGGTGCTGCTCAGCTCGAGGCCCCGGTTTAATACCTTCCATTGGGGCTATAGCTCGGTGGTTTGAAATGCGAAAACTCTCGCCAAGAGAGAACCATAAAAGACAACGGTTCGTGATCAGAAGGTCGTTTTAACACATGCATCTGTAGAATTCACTGTTTAAGCTGTCGGGCGTGGGGGAGCTCTTGACCGAAACGCCGTATCCAAAAGAACACGCACGTCATCTGTTTCGTTTCAAAGACACTGGTGGGAGCATTGTGGTCACCATTTTCGCTAGCCATGTGCTTCTCCGTATACATTTCCACCTCGGAGTGAAGAGTCTCAATTGCTACAAAAATACTGCCGACGAACGTTGATTCGACTTCACAAGGGCAGGCTACAAATTAGACGCAAATTTGTATATTATTTCAATAGCTAATTGCTCGAGTGCCTCTTCCCGTTCCTGGAGAATACCGAAACGAAATGTTTGGATTGCCAAATGTATAAGCAACTTTAACTCGTGGTGCGAGATTTAAAAACTAAAAAAATCCCCGTCATAAAAAGCCGCCTAATATGCAAGCTTGAGAACTTACTTGCGAGACAGCAAAACCAAACTTCGTTATGGACAGAAGAATTCCAGCATTGAGATCGGAAAAACTGACCACGTGCTGTTAGCTAACACTAAGGCGATCATAGGCGAAACTTCATGCTTTGCAAAGCCCTCTTATTTCATTTGAGTTTCTTTATTCGATCTGCTACACATTGATTTCCTTTGGTGTACACTAATTCTCACTTAAAGGGGCCCTGAAAGACTTTTCCATGTAACCATCGAATGGCATCATTGAAGGAGTGTATTGTCTCACGAATAGATCACCGCAATAAATAAATAAATAAATAAATAAATAAATAAATAAATAAATAAATAAATAAATAAATAAATAAATAAATAAATAAATAAATAAAAGTAAAGTGAAATAAATAAAATTAAAAAAAAGAATCTATGAACTACTTGCGCAGTCAAAATTTTGTCGCACGCTGTAATTGCTGTCTCTACTCTAATCCCGACGAGCACGCTGAAATCTATAGATGACCCTGGAGAAAGAAGTTACGTCACACATACGTAACGTCCTTGAACACTTGTTCAGTTTTTTTTTTGTTTTTTTTTTCGAACGCGCGGCTTACTTTCGGGGCACAGTTATTGTATGTGCTACCTTCAAGCAGCATATGCAGCAACTTCACTTCAGTGTGATCACGCATGGCCACATGGTGGCCCCGGCAACTAATCAGCTCACGATGCTCAAATCAGCCCATGATTTGGGCACATGATGTCGTCATTTGAAGCATTTTTTAAAGAGCCAATGCACTTGACTGAAACTTAAAAAAAAAAACACTTTTTTTTGCTACTGACAATATGGTCGGGCCTGCTCAAAATATTTTTTGCCAGTGTGTTCCTCTCCCCTAAATACCTCAAATATATAGTGTGGCTAAAATCTACATAACCCAACACGTCGGTATTGAAAAGCTAAGTTTGTATTTGGCGCATATAAATTAGAACATTTGATTTGGGCGGAATTAGGTCATAAAATAAGTCCGAAACGATTAGAATGAACGCATTACCAATATTTTGCGATAAAATTATCATCATTCTTGTGCTTCCGTCAGTGTCGTGATTCGTCGCATGGACGTAATGTCGATTACTAGACTTGAGGAGCGAGTGGTCATTTCTGGTTAAAGGCGCACTATCTGGACTTTAAGCAGTGTTTTTTTTTTTTTGTCTTCTTCGCATATACTGGAGGCCTTGAAAAGTACTCCAGTTCGTTTTATCACATGCGGTTTCGGACCACATCTTCTTCAGAGAATAAATAGGCGCCCAGTATCTTCATTGCATCCCTATTTTATTTCAAATATACTGTGTTGGAGCGAACAAAGGACATGGCACTGCCTCGATGAGAAACGCTTAATGGGCATAAAGAGGCAGCAAAGTCGGCCTCTTACTCTTCATATTCAAGTTTTGTCATAGAACGGGATGTCCTTCATTAAGTGCCAACGCGCCCCAGAAAAAACTAACTGTGAAACGTAAACACAATAGCAAAGCAACTGGGACACAAATGAAACATTTTGGATCACGCCAGGTTGGTTGTTTTGGTCACAATTGTTGACGCTCTGCTGGATTAATTAATGTGGCTCAGTTTGATTGAAACAGAGCATTCGGCTCATTTTTGATCATAAGCTGTCTTTTTGACTTCACAATAAGGATTACAATAAGGAATTGCCTCACTTTAATTACAACTCTTCTGGAAGTTAAAAATACTTCTCGCTTTACACTCACGTGAAATTTAGCTTAGTTTGGGTTTCTGCATTGGGCTTTTTGAAAAAAAAAAATTGGTTATATGGCATCATTTTTAGGGAACGGACACAACCAACGCACAAACATACATGAAAAATGATTAACCCCCCACCCCACCCCACCCCCGAAAATTCTGGCTCAATCCTGCTCTTCATTCACACTAGCCACTTGACTCGCTCTAAATTTCCAATTAGTTCACTTTATAGTACGTTCGTTAAGTTGACTTAATTGTGTTATGCAATCATTCATTTGGCACCATCAGGTGTGTTTAGCGTGACGACACTTTTGGTACGAGTCGTGTTCACGACCCCACCGGGCGGCGCAGGATTTTCCGACCGATCAGCCATGCATGAAGCTTAATGACGAAGCCGTCGAGCACCTCGTTCTCCTCCGACGGACGGCTCCACGGGGCAGTGTCGTATTCAGCCAAGCGACCGCCGACGTACACACACTCCATCAGTGACCTTTCCGCGCCGACATGCTCACTGCAGCAGCGCCTACCGCATGCCGTTTTTTTTTTTTTTTTCACGATGCGCAAGTTTGAATTGCAGCTCGGTTCGAGAATTATCGGCGACGCCGACGCACGCGGGGACAGCGGCGCGCCTAGTGACCTTTCAGCACTGCCGCAGGCGCTAAAAGCTTGACGCAACGGGAATCGATCAAGGCTCGCCTCATCCGTCAACCATATCTCAAGCGGGACTATAGCATTCCACAGCGCGCCGGGATCGAACTGATGGGCTCAAATCACGCGCCTAACATAAACCTTCAAACAATGAGCAGCGAAAAGCACAGAGTCCGCTCGCACAATCACCGAACGAGCACAGATGAAAAAAAAGAAGAAGAAGGCCACGTATGATTTAAGCCACGCCACTGTGGTTCCCTTGGCATCAAATCGTCCAGGTAACTAGTATCCATGCTCTTATGCATGCATCATAAGAGCCCCCCCCCCCCCCGTCTTATAAGAGTGGGGGGCTAGGAATTTTGACCCCCTGGGGTTCTTTAACGTGCACCTAAATATAAGTACACGTTTCTGTAGCATTTTCGCCTCTATCAAAAATGGTGTCGACATGGCCAGGATTTGAACCCGCGACCTGTGGGTCAGCAGTCGATCCTGCAAAAATCTCACAGATATCAAACGAGTACGTAACCGCCGACCATTCATACCGCTTGCTGGCACTGGGGTAAGTTTTTTTTTAAAGCGGCCACTGACTTGTACCGCAATAATTATAACTGCTGGGAATTTACCTGCCAAAACCACGATATATATATGAGGAACGCCTTAGTGGAGGAATCCGGAAATTTTGGCCACCTCATGGGGTTCTTTGACGTGGAATGAAATCTCGGTACACGGACATCTGGTTTCACTTCCACCGAAAATGCTACCGGGATCCAACCAGCGACCTTCGGGCCAGCAGACGAGTACCGTGACGCCTGCAAAACCACGCTATACGCTGTTTCTCAGAAGCTGAAAAAGATTGGCGAGAAGGCAGGTATCTCAGTCCTATTTTCGGCACCGCACAAACTGTCTGGGCCGTGTGTCGAGACTAATCCTATAAAACGTAATCGAAGCTCATGCAAAATAAACCAAGAAAAAATTCGTCGAGTGCTGCAGCAGCTTTGTGTACAGCAAAGCACTTTCATGCGGATAGTTTTATATCGGTCAGACAGGCAGGTGCTTTAAGCTTGCAGGAGCATAAACAAAAGTACGAAAAGCCCCCCCCCCCCCCCAACAAACTTGCTCCCAACAGCTCCCAACAAACTTGCTCAATTGTGCCCACGTATCACATGCGATGAGCAAAGGGGCTGCCAGAAGCAGCACACAAGACTTTTTGTGCGTTGTGCACAAGGCGTGGTATATGGGACTCCCCTAGGCTGTGGCAAGTTCTATATCGGTCAAACGGGGCGTTGCATTAATGACAGACTGAGGGAGCATGCCAATAGTTTAGGCAAAAGTGAGCATGCGCATCTTAAAGCGCACTGTAAAGCCTGCGGATGTGTGCCATTGTTGGAAAGGATGGTGATGCTTGGTAGGAGCAAAAAACTAACAGCTAGAGAGCTCTTGGAAGCCAATTACATCAAAAAGAAAGGGCCCGATTGTATCAATGATACATCTATTGTATTGTACGCAACAGAAATGCATTTTTTGGATAACTTAGTGCCTTGTTCATGACGCTGTGCGATGTTTGTTGGTTGTGCACGCATGCGCGGTTTTGTCTACTTTCCAGTGCGTTTCCTAGACGGTCATTAAACAGTTGGTAGTTGGCGCTGTTCTGTCTTCTCTCCTGCTCTTCCTGCTTCACGTTATGTTTTTTGCGCCTCAGTCTTCTGCACCACCCCCCCCCCCCTTTCCAAGGTTTTTCTTGGAATTAACTGTTCACAAGGCGGTTGTGTTCCAACATTTGATAACAGAGATTCTAGCTAGGCATCGTAAAAATAGCACGCGCATCATCATCTCTGATGCTGCAGCTATCGCTAAAGGGAAGTGCATCAGCAAGCCTTTAATGAACTTTACTGACAAGCAAATAGATGCAAATAAAAGTTCTGGTCAAATAACCTAGATTTACTGCGGTTTGTTTGCTTGAGGTCTTTTCACTTTTTCTTGTTGATTACTGCTCAATTTTTTCTTTGTATCTATCAGATTCCTTTTCATGTCTGCCATCATGTGCAGTTGAATGAGTGATTATTTCATGTGCTATTTCGTTTTCCATATTCGTGTTAATAAACTTCATTTGAAAGTCAGCACTATTCATGGGTTCCTCGTCCTTGTCTGTTCAAGTCGCCATGTAACACCCCGGCGGCTGAAACTTACCACATGGTCCTAATGCGTACAATTCACAATCGAATGCTCCCATATCCCTCTTTAGGAACAAATGTTTGGTCGAATTTTTCTGAAGCCTTTATTTATTTATTTTATCTGAAAACATATCTAAACCGTCATAGAAATTACCTTGAACTCAGAGCAACATTTCAGAACACTCTTTTTAATTAAAGGCATTTCGGGCATCGGTATTTCCTAAACACATTTCGTGAACGAATGTGTTAAAATTACTAGCATTATTGGAGTTGGAGACCTCCTGATGGAAAGAAAAAAAAAAACGCCTATGAAGCAGTGCAAATCCAGTGATGCGATCGATTGAAGCCACTTCGGCGCCGCT
The DNA here is from genome assembly GCF_043290135.1 of Rhipicephalus microplus. Classification (NCBI taxonomy): domain Eukaryota; kingdom Metazoa; phylum Arthropoda; class Arachnida; order Ixodida; family Ixodidae; genus Rhipicephalus; species Rhipicephalus microplus. The sequence continues at coordinate 58,815,578 of NC_134710.1, read as the reverse complement.
TTTTGAGATGCTAAAATTTCGCCTTTCGTCAGTATAACAAGCTTTTAAGGCAGTTGCCAAGCGAGCATTTTTCTAATGCACATATATGTCTCTAAGCTTGACCATTTGTACTACATATGAAAAAAAACGATATATCCACAAACACATGTATATTTACTTAGAATATCCCAAAATATGAAATGATGTTACTGCTGATCGTTTTTCTGCAGGCGACCCTAAGTTTCTTTGGAGCCGTGACCTCGGGTCACCCAGTATTTTTCCAAAACCAACCTCACACGGGTGATTGGAACATATTTGCCCAGGTGTCCTACGCAATGTAATGCAAGCACAATCTGTGAAAAATTTCCATCCAGTCTACTTACTATACCGAAAGACCAATGCGATTATGTTTGATCTTTCAGAACAATTTAAAGCTTTACTGCGTCGTGATGCGACTGTGGATGCCCTTAATGGAGAGAATCTTGATAATATTAATGGACAATTGATAAAATACGGTCCTTCGTGCTTCATGAAATTCGTGGCATTGCGAGACTTTGTAATCAACTTTGGCAAGTTTTCAAATACGAACTATTGCTGGGGTTCAGAAACAGAACCTATATACCGGAATGCTGGGGCAGCAAAATGCTACAGTCCACTGCAGCGAGCTGTATTATTACTGATAAAGCCCGGTGATTTTAGGGTCGGACATAACTTACGAACTACTATGTACTAAGTCGTGCAAAGTTGGGTCACAGCGGACCTGGTGGGCATCCGGCCGGTCCTGAACTGGCTTGGCTAGGCTTTTACTTCTCACCTCTCTTCCCCAACATTTGCACTGCTGCTGTAGATTGGGCGAATCGGGGCATAATGAAATCGTATGGTTATAAGAGAAATACAGACGACAGGATGAGCACTAAAAAAAAGTTATGGCCCGTCAGATTCCCTTCAGTTATACACGGTCAAAGCAGAGCCGGGCACATTCCCAGGCAAGGGCATTGAGCCCCCAACTGTACCCATTTCTCTTGGGTCATCATCGGCCGTCCGCCGAAGTGGAATCCCTTCCAAGTACACCAGTGGCGTAGCCAACAGAGGGCATTCAACCCCCCCTCCCCCCGACTATTTTGAGGCATCCCCCCCGCCATTTACCCACCTTTTTTTTGCTTTCGTCGCTTCGCGCTGACATGATTTAGAAACTAAGCGGTGCTACTATCACAATATCATTTCTTCTGGGTGCTTTTACGCTCAATAATGTCTGCATAAGGAAAAACGTGTCGCGGAGTTAGTCAAAGTTTTGACACTCTGTGAGATCTTCAGCAGGAATCTCGGTCGCGAGCGTTGTAAGTTGGCTCGGTGACGGCATTAATGCTGGAACGGTGGTCATACTTGTACCCCCAGAACTGATCTCGCCGGAGACGATCATTGTGATAATTTGGCAGACGTTCGTATTAATGGTAGAATACATGCGCAGTTCCAAGGTCTGATAGGCCACGTTTAAGCACATTAAATTTGGACTCTTCAAGCGTGTGCTATAACATATACTCAGCCCAGAGACTGACATTTCTGTTGAACCATCGCACGTTCAGGTAACACCTGAACACACACACACACACACACACACACACACACACACACACACACACACACACACACACACACACACACACACACACGCACGCACACACGCACACACACACGCACACACACACAAACGCGCGCGCGCGCCATATATTTTGCATATCCAGAGAACTTTGCTTGTATGCGAGTGTACAATATATTGATACATATTTTTACTAAGCCCTAACTACTAAAGGCACTCTGAAGTGTTTTCTAGTGCGAAGGTGCAACAAGGGCAAACGTTCAGGCCAATCACAACCTTAGAAAGGTCGACTAAAATCCCCTCCATGTAATTTGATTGATATGTGGGGTTTAACGTCCCAAAACCACCATATGATTATGAGAGACGCCGTAGTGGAGGGCTCCGGAAATTTCGACCACCTGGGGTTCTTTAACGTGCACCCAAATCTGAGCACACGGGCCTACAACATTTCCGCCTCCATCGGAAATGCAGCAGCCGCAGCCGGGATTCGAACCCGCGACCAGCGGGTCAGCAGCCGAGTACCTTAGCCACTAGACCACCACGGTGGGGCAATCCCCTCCATGTAACTTATGCTGATAAATAAAAAGGTATTGGTCGTAAACATAAAGCAGCATAATGAGAAATGTAGTGTGGGCAGTTGTAGTGATCACAAGTTTCATTGTTCAGCAGCGTGGCAAACAACGAAAGAATAAGGAACATAAGGCTACCCACCACGATGGTTCAGTGGTTATGGTACTCCATTGCTGACCTGCAGGTCGCGGAATAAAATACCTATCGGATTTTCCATGAATGGTCGAGGCCCGTGCAGTTTGATTTAGGTGCATGTTAAAGACCCAAAGTGGTAAAATTCCCGGAGCGCCCCACTACAGCGTCTTTCATAATAATATTGTGGTTTTCATAATCGTCTCTCATAAGCACCTTGTTGCCTACAGAAGATCACAGTGTCTATGATGGAGATCAGTTTCTTTTTCTGTTTAATTCATTTCGTGCTTGCGCTAATGACTCCATCTTTTCGGCGATTGACTCACCTTTGAGTGCTTCTAGAAAATTTGTCACGTATAGAGCAGCGGTCTTGTCATAGTGACACTCGCTGTGGCTTTTGAAATTTTCGAGCTCGTTCTTCCAATGTGTGAACAGAGAAGGGATCAAGCTTGCACCGAGAACTTGGTGAGTCCCTTTGCCTGAACTTTCTTTTCCAAAAAGCACACTTGTCTTGCGCCCTGCTCAGCAAAGTTCGGGCACTGCGACACTGAATGCGAGGAACGAGAACTTTACCGACGATACATGTCGGCTGGTAAAGTTCCACCTTAAACACTAGCGCTCGTTTCTCCCCTGGTGGAAAGATTCGCAGGTTTACATTTCCTCCGCTTCTTTTCAGGTGCCGGTAAGGTCGTGCGCACCCAGTATATTACTCTGCGCGCGAAACGCCTCGCGTTTGTGATTGCATCCCTACGGAAGGCTGGCAGTTTCTGTTGCATTGTGATGCCATACCACAAACGTGAATGAACGTGAAAAAAGTTGATGCCAGCTGTGAAGTTCCAGCGACTCGCATCAGAATGCCCCAAACACACAACCGACAAGCTCGGATGGTGCACAGTACAGCGTAAGTAAACTCGTGTTGCATGCGCTGTCAGCTATCGTCGGAGTTCACGCGTACTGAGAAACTGATTATGGTGTACTATGCTATTAAGAAGACCGGGGATCATTCCTTCATCACTAGTGAACTGGTCACTCGAGATTTTGTGTGGTACGAGGCTGCTTCTGTTCGCGCCGGCGTAAGTGCTGCAATGCACGAACAAGTTAGGTCAGTCCATACATGGCATATCGACGCTGGGCGGTGAAATGTTCTGTACGGTTCTCAATCTGTTTACGTAAAGAGAAATAACGGCTGCACGCTTGCAAGCGACGGAAGACACCTTGCCGCAACGCTATCGTTTCAGAGAGAAGAGCGACAATTGTTACGAAAAAAAAAAAGAGAATATTTCGCGTTTTGGGGCTTAGTTTGGTTTTCTAGCGCACGTAGCGTGTAGGTATAGTCTGGTCCCAGGTGCATTTTCGATTGAGACCAAGTGAATATTTCTCAACAATGATTAGCTTGCCATCGACGATTGTACGATAGAACGAGGACTGCGCCATCTACGCTTAACAGAGATTAAAGTTGTCTTCTCCGATCGGGCTGGTCGTCGCATTGTTGCGTTTTCGAAGACTATTCCATTCACATGTGCGACGAGAGGCCGTTGCTCCAAACGACCTCTCTACCGGTCGTTTACTCTATTTTTTACAGCTATTACTTTACTTCTGCTTAATCTCTTCACAAGCATATACGCATGAAGATGAGGGAGTCTCATGACTTTTATATACGTGTACACAATCTACTTAAACTACCACCGATAATCACGTCACAGAGGAAAGCTGGTGCCTGCGCCCCCCGCCTCAGTCGGGTCAGCGTGACCCCCCCCCCCCCCCCCCAAAAAAAAAAGTCTGGTTATGCCCCTGAAGTACACGGCTGCATACTTGGCATGTGCTAGAGGGCTGGGGGACGCACATTACCCAAATGCCCCCACCCCTTGCCGAGACATCTCTGTCCAGGTGCCACAGACGTAACTCTTTTTAGCGCTTATGCTGTCGTCCGTATTTCCCTTCTTCACTGGCTTCTTTTCTTTACGCTTGCCCCGCCGCGGTGGTCTAGTGGCTAAGGTACTCGGCTGCTGACCCGCAGGGCGCGGGTTCGAATCCCGGCTGCGGCGGCTGCATTTCCGATGGAGGCGGAAATGTTGTAGGCCCGTGTGCTCAGATTTGGGTGCACGTTAAAGAACCCCAGGTGGTCTAAATTTCCGGAGCCCTCCACTACGGCGTCTCTCATAATCATGTAGTGGTTTTGGCACATATCAATCAATCTTTTCTTTACGCTTAAACAGATATGCGCTATAAGCATACGATTGCATTACTGCACATAACCACATGCTTGCCTTCTTGTGTGTTTCTATCTTTCATTGTGTTTTTCCTTTCTTTGTAGTTCTTTCTCTCTGTGTACTCGTTATCTCACCCATCAGTTGTTGCGTCTCACGCCATACAAATTAGCGCACAGTTAATCATCTGCATAAGTGCCAAAGTATCAATATTACATTCGGCACCGCGTTCGAAAACATCGGGCGAACAAGTGTGCTGTTCGCAACATACAGCCTATAGTTGTTTTATGGTATGGCTGCTATTCTCGAGGCTTGCCATGTATTATATAAAACAACTAGGCTGTATGTTGCGAACAGCACATTTCTTCGCCCGATGTTTTCAAACGCGGCGCCGAATGTAATATCAATATTTTGGCAATCATGCAGATAATTAACTGCTTAGTCAGTTTTCACTATACTTAACCCAGTGTTGGCAACTGTAAGAGTAAGCGCGAGGTGACCACACACACACACACAAAAAAAACACGTTTGATCGAATCTTCGCATATCGCTGCCCTTTAATGAGCTGGCGCAGTATATTTACATAAATCAAATGAGCAGGTGTCATAGGCCACGTTAGGTCGTTTATGCCACTCGCGGAAACAAGCCTTGATTCGCTCAAGAGCGTGGGCAAGGGATGAAAATGTTCAATTCATAGCATGCTGCAAGACATGCGCTGTATTACGAACGAATAAGTCATCCCATGTGTGAATATTGAGATGAACTTGCAACACAAGCCTTTACTGTTAAAATGAAATAATTTTAGTACCAATAATTCGCGCAGCCGTCCAGTTCCTACAATCTAGATCGTGTAACGAACGTAAGGAAACGTGGGTGCCTCAGGTAAGCGTTCGTCGGCGAGGGCAGTTAGTCATAATCTCTACAACTAAAACTACCAAACGAAAAAGCGGTTTTGCCAAACTTTTGCTTTCGGAATTATTCTTCAAGCATGAAGGCATTCCCCCATTCAGCCTCTATCCACACACCATACTGTGGACAGGGTACGAGTTCAATTAGGCCACATATTTCCAGTGAATAAATTAGATCCATACCTATTACGAGCGTATTTAAATAAGCATTGAAACGACAAATCGCTCCAATGGATCCGCCGAAGGAAGGAAAATATTAACAAGGTGTTTGTGGTGCGGGACCAACTTGGTCTACATCCAGCAGTGCTGGCTGTCCTTAGTTCAGGACGCCAAAAGCACTTGGCGCCCTGTCGACCAAACCGATCTGATCGTCAAGGCTCCTCCACACACTCGCCTGTTCAATGAAGGACCGGCCGGGAATGGCCCGGCAGGAGCAGGTGTGCATTGGCGATTGTTTCTCGGAGCACTATGGGCAGGACGACGAGTATTCTGTTGTGTGCATTTTAATGAGAAAATTGAAGCTTGGATATGTCACAGTCTGGATTAAGCGCCAGCTGACAGCTTCCCTCGAGTTTTCTTGTGAGGGTGGGAGTAGACGCGCCTGAGCCCCTTGCGATAAATTAGGATGGCCGCATACTCGCACGGCACCGGGATAAGCTCCCCGGAGCCAGTGTCACGTGCTGCCCGGTGTGCTGTGTACCATCGAACCACCATGTCTGTTTCCTGGTTCGCCTAAATTCCCATATGCGACCCGGCGTCCGTATTGCGCAGGACGATAGATTTCGTGTGTCAAGGGGACGTTTGGATTTGGTGCGCCGAGGATAACAAATCGCCGCTCGAACTACGGGCCCATTCAATAAACTTCTGCAGGCTGCTGGAGAGTCCGCAAGGGTGTCTGTGAGTCTTTGGTAGTTGCTGGCAGCACTTACCTAGCGATGGCCGTTTCTTCAGCCTTCGTAACGGAAGAGCAGCGGATTGATGCACTGGTGATTTCGCGAAGACGATGGTCACCACCATGACTACAACCGTGCGACTATACCAATGTACAGCGCTGCATCTAAAATACCTTGGGCTCGTTTTATTGAGTGCTTTTTCCGCAGAGTCTTTACTCGGGCCTCCCGTCTACCATGGAATCGTGGATCTATATTGCGGGGTATGGGGGGCATTGTAGGCTTGCAGGTTAGGTGGAACACGGTGTTGTGTGACGATATTTCGAATGACGGCGTCGCGCGGAAACCGTAAACAGTGCTACGCCTATATCTTATCGCCTTCGAAACGCGCGTACCTCGATCCTATCTCCCCCGAAATCAATATTCCACGATTATTCACCCAAGTATCAGCAAAAGGCTGGGGGCACTGAGAAAGCACGTCCACTGCCGGGTTGCAAATGACGCCATCCATATGAATCACGACCTTTTAGAGGAGGTCGCGATCTGAATGTGGTCTTTGAAAAGCTGCGCCTCTACCCCCAAGATGAGCGTCCAGAACTATTCGGTCACCCAGCTTCACTCGCGCTTCCATGCAAAGCGAACGCCCACTTTGAGTCAAGGCGCAGCTTATCGCAGCGTTAGTCGTCCTTAGCATTGTGGCGGTTTGGGCTAGTTGGTATGGCACGACGATAGCTATAGCGCGAGAACAGAACGACGACAAAGACTAGAAGGAGACGAGTTGTTCGCCACATAACGGTAATCACAAACACGGGTATTTTTTATAGCGCCTGAAGTCCACGATGACGCAGTGGATGTGCGAAATGCAGGTATACCAAGCTAGCTCCGCACTTTCTGCGATCTATTCCCATTTGCGTAGCATATAGTCAGCGCTAGTTCCACGTGGACAACGGTTTGTAAACTGATCCCGAGGGCACAAAGCACTGAAACGCTTTTCGGCTTTCGGACGGCGGAAGTCTGGTGCAGCGCGAGACGGCGGCCGGCTTGGTTGCAACGCGCGCCAAGCCGGCTGGGCGCAGCTGGCCACGGGGCAGATTCCCGCGCTAGGCATCATCCATCACGCCGTCAAGCGGCACGCATGCAACGGCCGCCGCCCGGGTGACCAGCGTGCCCTTGGAGCTGCGAGGCGCACCTGCGACCCTTTGTATTTCCGCGACTGCGCAGTTGACAAGCGGCGAAGCTCACGGGAACGACCACAATCCAGCATTGTTACTCAAACGGAGCTGCTGTACGCTCGTCACTCGCTGCCAGCGGTCCACGTGTGCGTCTGTGGAGCCGAAATGATTTATGGAAATCCGCCGAGGTGCACAATGCCGAACAGCACCTTGCAAGCGCCGGAGCCCATGTCATCTCGACGAGCCAGAACGCGCGACATCTAGTCCAAGTAATAACGCATTACGTACTGAAAACCAAGCACACACAAGTTTTCACAATTTCTAGCGTTATCTACAAGATCGATATGTGGGGTTTAACGTCCCGAAACCACCATATGATTATGAGAGACGCCGTAGTGGAGGGCTCCGGAAGTTTCGACCACCTGGGGTTCTTTAACGCGCACCCAAATCTGAGCACACGGGGCTACAGCATTTCCGCCTCCATCGGAAATGGAGCCGCCGCAGCCGGGATTCGATCCCGCGACCTGCGGGTCAGCAGTCGAGCACCTTAAACACTAGATCACCGCGGCGGGGCCATTATCTACAAGAAAAGTTGCAAAACAAACAGAAACATTCAATGGCTTTATTCCACTTGAAAGCGCAAACATCCGTCATTACATCGTTTTATTAGACACAGTTAAATAACGTATAGTATAGTAACAATCCATGCTACTTTCAACTACCATTGTGAAATAAAAGGTAACTGCACAGACAAACTGCTACACACCCTAGCATGATACTAAAAACAAAAAAAAAACTAACTACCTTAAACAACACTAACACAACATGAGAAGTAGCCTACTAAAGTATTTTCTGTACAGATTGGGTTACATGTCATAAGTACACAGCATTTGCACACAACGGTAAGTGGAACTACAATGCCATCTAACTATCCAGCCACAAATATAGTGGTGGAACACAACACTGGTGTGGCATTTCAAATCCCAGGTAGAAAGCATAAATGTCCATAGAGAAGCATCACACTGTAACTAAGGAGAAGATGCCAAACAGCTACGTTTAGCCTAGTAAGGAAATGCTAAGATCATACCTGCCAAGTAAGTGTGGCTGCCTAAAGTTTGGGCAATGAACATTGATCGCGATGAACAGGCACCTATGAGGCTAATCTTAGCCACTGGTGCCTATATTCAAGCCATATTTTAACCGTGATCTTATGTACACTCTCTGCACATGGCAGTTTTAAAAATTTGTCCTAGGATTGTAAGGCACGGAATGTATCCAAGTGATTTTTTTTTAGTGTCGAGAAATTCATCTTTACAGCATTAATGGACAACTCCGTTTTGTTTTGGCACCAGCTACACAGAGCACATTTTACACCTCGAAGTGTGCAGATTGGCATAACAAGGAAAGCACTGAACCTGATGACAGAGAGGCAGAATAAAACATTTCCAGAACAGTTATCGAATGTCGCCCTACACCACCTCGTATTTTCTGATTGCTTTGGCCAAGCAGCATCCGAAAACAATGCCAACAACCTGCAAAATAAGAAACATTATCCATTAGTGTCAAGTAGTTTACCAACAGCAAGCGAGGCAAGTATGAATGATGAGTAAGGCACATCCATAGGAAGCATGAAATAATTTTAAGCTATGCTTTTTTTGCCTACTTGTCTTTAGTTTGAGTGACTGCATGTCTTGCGGAATGGCAACCAAAGTGCATTCCTACCGCGGCAGGATGAAGCGAGAGCTATTCCCTTCGCCTCAAATCTCACAGCTTCAAATAAAATGCACACTAGTTTGCTTTAGTGGCACTGCAATTCCAGCTTCATCTTCCCCAGCTCAGCTACTGGGCATCTGCTGCTGCACATGCAGTCAATTCATGTTCTCATGTTTGCTGTATTGAAGCCAACATGCATGAATGCATCTGCGTGTACATCAACAACACACTGTACATTTTCCCCTTTGTGGTGAGCTCAGCACTTCCTATTAGAGATAAGCCCAGGTCCAGTTTAAGCAGCCTGGCCAACATTTAGATAGCCCAGGTCCAGCTAATTAGTCAGGTCAGCCTTGCTTCATTTTATTGGAGCCAGACTTGCACCCAACATCCTTGCTAGTACTTCATTTCCACAAGGGTCATTCTAGGCCAAACGTCCCAGCCATTTTGGCGACCATTGCAAATGTGTTTGAAAAAAATGAAGCTGATTTACTGTATAAAAATCTTGGTAGAATAATTCACAGATGACAAAAAAATTTGGACATGTGGGAGCCTTCCATTGCTCACATAACACTATGTGAGTGATGTCCATACAAAAATTTATTCCAAAAGTATCGCTTCTCACTTCAATATCAAACTTGGTTTACGCATTAAGCAAATACATTTGTGTAAGGTGTTTGAAGCTGAATAATATTACTGCAACTTTTGCTGTATACACCTAAAAAAAATTTCGGCTAAATTTTCTGCTTGAATTTTTTTTCATTGTAATAGTTCGCTATGTATGAATAGATGAGTAATGAATACTTAATCTATTGATGGTACAGCTCTGTCAGAATTGTTAATTGAGCTAGTTGGTGAATGCTAGTCGTAGAATATTTTACAGTGCAACAAGCAACCATTGCCGCCCATTGCACTGCAAAATATTCTAGGAAGGTACAGCTGACCAAAACTAACTATTGTGTGCAGCGGCCATTTTTCGTCTCTCAGCGCCATATGCTAAAACGAAGCTTCAAAACTTGTTTTGAAGTCTTTTGTGGGCAAGCACTAGTCCACACCCTTTTTGCAGCCGTATGGCAAAGATACACAGTTGTATGGGGAAGATACACAGCAAAAACTGCCGTTCATGCAGACAGTTTGAAGATTTGGCCAACTGCACGTTTTGCATTGAAAATATTTTCAGATCACTGAAGCACGCAAATAGTACCAGGAAAATTGGGAACTTAAGAAAATAGTCATTCTGATTCACGTTGAAATGCAGTTTACACCAGTAGTGTTCTAATTAAAAATTAGCTCTTTAGCTCAATCAAAATCAAACAGTTCTCATGTGGCATGTTTTATCCTAGCATTTTTTTTTTCCTCTGGTGATTTCTGAAGGTGCATACAGCATAAAAATTGCATTAATATTTTTTAGATTTGAACATTGCACAAATGCCTTGGCTTAACATGTAAAGCAAGTTTGACATTGAAATAAAAATCTATATGCTCAGAATAAATTTGCCAACAAAAACAGCACTCTGATGACATTATGTGAAATTTGGAAAGTTCCAATGAGACAACTTTTCTCTTTATAGTATTCTAAGAATTCACAGTTCTCAATGCAATACGTGAACACGATTTTTCCAAAGGCATTTCAGATGGTCGCCAAAGTGGCCGGGACATTTGTTTTGGAATGACCCGCAAGAAAAATTACTTAAGGCCGACTATGTCTGTCCAGAAAATGGGCGTTGGCGTTTGTTTGGAACTATGCGATGCTGGTCCACTGAATTTCAGTACAGAAAAGGAAGTGCCAACTAGTGAAAAGGGCACTTCAACAGTAAGAGTAACACGCAGAAAAACTGACATAGTAGACTACTATGAGGTGTGGATATGCAGCTTCCATACCAGGTGCCAGGTAAAAATATATCAAGTGAGAGGAGCATACATCCACACCGCACACTGTTTGTATATTGCATCAGCTGGTATCCAGTGTGCCTTTGCAATACCAGTCATGCATGTTCCGCAAAGCAATACATTTCTAGCAGTTCGGTCAACAGTGCGGTGGGCTAGGGCAGGCAGCTGGCAATCTACTTCAATCCATATTTTTCTACCACTGTACAGTGTAAAACCTGGGGGCAGTCACTAAGGTGATTCTTGCATACAGAGCGACAAGCAAAAGAGTGTTTAGTACCTATTTACATTTTACAAAAGAAACATAAGCACCGCACATGTCACAAAAAATAAGCAGTCCACCGGTGTATTTTAATATACTTTTTTTTTACAGAATTGTACAGAGATGCACCTTCGGTTTCTACAGAGAGCTCCTGGATGACGTAACTGAGCAGTTATACTTCCTGCGCACTGTGTGTTTAGATTGAATATCATCAACGAAATTCCGTCAATATCCAAAGTATTGTGCAATTTTTTTTTCATTTTTGAAATATGGGCACACCATAATTTATCTCACCCTACGAATTACCCATTTCATGCCAGTTTCATTGTGGTGAGGTCTTTCTGCCTCCACACACAGTTTGTGAAGGCAATAACTGTCTATCAAATTTATGAAGTATTGGCAAGAAAAATCTGAATTAACAAAAAAAAAAAACTTTTGCCATACAAGTGACCATGGGTGGTCCTGACTTCTGTTGTGTTCAGGCTGTGAGGGGGGCACCCCTTGAAAGTGTAACCCTCCAGAGATTTATATTTCAAGCCATATTTGAATTTTTTGACAAATAATAATAGTGCATGCTCCATAGCACAGACTCTGAAAGCCTTCCAATGAACAGAAATGAAGTACAAAAAAGTAAAACCTCGTCGCTTCATAAAGTACTGTAGAGCACGAGATTTTGGGAAGGCTACGGGTTACTTCCGACAGGCCGCAAATGTTTATTACCCTGAGCTTTTAAATACCAATCAAATAATACTCGATAAACAACCTTTATTCATGTCAAAAACCTATTAGAATCGGTTCACAATGAAGCATAAATGCGATTGCTCAACTATGTGTCCTTTTCATAAATATTACCATCATCATCCCATTGCCCTGCAGTGGGCCCAACTACTCTCGCAGCAGGGCAAAGACCTCTTCCATGTTTCACCAATCAACCCAATTCTGCGCTTTCTGGTGCCATGCTATTCACGATGCCCATAGATCGTCGTTCAACCAAGCAGAATTCAGGAGCGTCCTCTCAAGGATGGTTAATAGACGACACAATGGCAGCTCTATGCAGTAGCTCCCTTGTTTGGCTATGCTAGCCTCGGCATTAACGTGTTAGCAAGAACACGACTTTGCATGTTTCCTCCAGCAGTGAACAAACACGGCCTTCCGTGACACGATTAACCTGATTCGTTCTGGTGAGGCGCAAAGTAAATACGTGGCAACTTGCACCTTCAATGATCGCCTACAACATACACATATCAGCTTTGCGAGGTTTTTTGTAGCCATGCAGGTTAGTTAAATTTTGTCAATCGACCTTTACAGTTTAAACACTCCTCTCTTTATTTGCATATAGCATTCGTCAGTGCTTTAGTAGTGCATGAATCCCATAACATTGTTTGTGGGAAGTTTAGCATGCTCCCGAGCAATCTCAAATTGGCCAGTGCTGTGCCACTAGTTATTGTACGTTTGTCGATAGGTGGCAGCACACTGCAAGCAATTTGCTAATTGACCGGCTTGAGAACTAAAATGTTCTTGGCACCCAGTTAACGTAGTGACGTGAAGTGCCCGAAGTCATTCAGCAGAGGAAATTGTTCTGATTGCTTTCATCAGAGATGTTGAAAGAAACCATCTTGACGACGAGGATGTTTCACTGAATGTAGAAGGCTGTGTGAAAGTGCCAAAAATGACAGCAACGATGAACAATCAGCTGCTAACTCGCGAGGAGAGAATTGCACTTCATGTACTCTAATGAGATGATTTTTTTTTTCACTCTCTTAAGTCACTTTGTTATTTACTGTATAATATCCTTAATCAAAATCAAGCACAGTTTTCTTTTTCCCATTGCATGTAGCACTAATATTGTGGATGGAATGCTGCATGCCACGAACACGCTCGAGCTTGAACAGCAGAGCGAAAAAGTTAGTGATGAAACGCGGTCACGGCCACAATCCACAACTCTTGATCTGCTATCTTCTCCTGCCCTTCACTGGTACCCTTGAAACAGCATTATACGTTATTCGACAAATTTTGTCAAAGAATGTTCGCCGAAAAATTTGACATTGCAAAAAGCATATATGTGTATTGTCGTCAATATTCACGATTTGATCGTGCTGATCGAACCTGCAACATGCGAGCGCAGTGAAGTGCGCATGGCTAGAGTCCAGGCATGGCTGCTACAACTGCTACAGGATGGGATGTTAAAGACTTGTGTTCTGTTGAAGTAACTCCCTGTTCCCGATTGCACGAGTAATGACGACTGTGTATGTTTGCAAGTCATCACTACATTGAACATTCTGTCCCATGCAGGTGCGATAACACTACTTGCCAGTGACCTACTGTGACAAATCATAGTCGGTACATACCTCTGTTGCTGTTGATATCATATGCCAATTATATTTCATGCAGTTTTCAGTAGCACGCGCTGGATTTCGTAAAGCATTGTTCATGCATGATAACAGAGGTGCAATATAACCTTGCACTCCATGGTAAATAAGTAGGTGGCGAGCTTCCATGGTTTTGGAAAGTGTTTTGGTCTCACACATTTCAGTGCAGCTCATGACTACCTTCTCAATTGATTCCAGGTGTCTTCCTTTTGTACTTAAAATTTTTTTTACACATCAGTTAAGATGAATTACTAACTCGCCCAGCAGTCCGTGCTTCTCATGGCTTTACCCAATGAAAGTGGCACGGGCCATACGTTCGCACGTCCTATCTGTTCCTATGCAAACAGTCCCTTCTTCAGGAGTTACCATGAATTGTACAGCGCACCACTCATAGTTCGTGAGCAATGCAAATATCTGCAGACTTCTAAACCTCATCTGCCTACCTAATTTTCTCTCTCCCTCTTACGTGTTTGCTTTCTCTTAGAATCTAGTAAGTAACCCTTATGACTAAATGATTACAAATCCTTAATTTATTCGTAATCCTTAAACTCTTAATGATTACAAATACCGAAGGAGGTCTCGAAGTCTTGCGACTTTGAGACCTCCTCCTGTATTTGTAATGAACACGTGCAATTTATCACTTGTACTTCAATTTCGAAACAATTTCGAATTTCGAATAAATTTCAAAAAATCCGTTGTACTGCCTATATGATACCTGCCCAGCCCATGTCCATTTCCTCTTCTTGTTTTCAACTATGATATCCTTAGCCCCCATTTGTTCCCTGACCCACTCGCTTTCTTCCAGTCTCTTAAATGGACCCTGAAACAGTTTTGGAGATTTTGTACAAACACATTGGGCCAGTAGACCAACTCCCAAGGGTTTAGACACCGATTTGAGCTCTGACCGCGTTCTCCGAGCGACATGCTCCGGCCACTTGAATAAGCCAGAGCACGCCAGCAGCCACGACACTGAGACTGCTGATCTGAGTGGCGGTCATAGGCTGTAGAATGCGCGGAAGCAAGATCAGCTGGTAGGGTGGCAGCCCCTGTCGGAGCAGATATGAACCTTTTTGCGATCTTAGTCTCCGTAGCCAGACGCCATGCATCCACAATTTATGTTGAACTCTCTTTGTAAGCTTCCAGGTTTCTGCTCCGTACATAAGTACTGGTAAGACGCAGCTGTTATACACCTTCCTCTTGAGGGATGGTGGTAGACCACTCTTCATGATCTGAGAATGCTTGCCGAACGTACTCCACCCCATTCTTACTTTAGTTATTTCACTCTCATGATTTGGCTCCACAGTTATTACCTGTTCTAAATCGACCTGTTCCTTTACAACTTCCAATGTCTTGCCACTTATTGCAGAGTGCTGCTCTCTGTCGCGACTGTCACACTTTACTTTAGTTTTATGCATTTTAATTTTCAAACCTACTTTCCTGCTTTCAGTGTCAAGCTCAGTAATCATCTCACGAGTTAATAATCAATGCAATCTCATCAGTTAACTGCATGTTGCCAAGATACTTTGCATTGACTCTTCCCCAACTCTTCCTAATCTAGAGCCCTAAATCCTCCTGCAAACACGTGGTGAATAGCATCGGAGAGATAGTGTGTCCCTGCCTTACACCCTTCTTTATTGGGATTGAGTCGCTTCCTTTATGGAGAACTATAATGGCTGTAGATCCGCTGTAGATTTGTTCTTGTATGTTTATACAGTATAGGCTTTGTCAATACCCAGACTACAGTGCCTGCATGACTACTAATATCTCGACCGAATCAAATGCCTTTTCGGAATATACGTAAGGTATCTACAGGAATTGATTGTATTCCACACATTTCTTCATCACCTGATTGGTAGTTTGAATATGGTCTATTGTCGAGTAGCCTGAACAAAATCCTGCTAGGTCCTTTGATTGATGGAACTCTAATGTCTTAATTCTATTACCTATTTTTGTGAATACCTTGTAGACAATGGACAGTAAGAGGATCAACCTGTAATTTTTCAGGCCCTCGACATCCGCTTTAGTATGGATTAAAATGATCGCATTTTCCAAGATTCTGAAACCGTACCATTAAGAGAAACCTCGTATACAGGGAGGCCAGCTTTTCTAATACAATCTTTCCATCTCTCAACAGGTCTAATGTTACCTTATCCTAATCAGCAGCTTTGCCTCTTTGCATTCCCTCTAGGGCTTTCTTTACTAACCCTGTCGTTAGTGGTGGGATGCCAGATTTTTCTGGGCTATTACTGCTTCTTACAATATCATTTTAGTTCACTCAGCTGCCATGCGGATCTCCGTAGAAACCCTCCACTACTCTGTAGAAACCCTCCACTACTTCAACTATCCTATCCATATTCGTTGTGACTTTGCCTTCCCTGTCCCTTAGTGTATACATCCGATTTTCGCCAATGCACAGCTTCACAGATTTTAGGCTTCTGCTCTTCACAGCATTCTAAATTCTCTTCATGTTATACCTTATGTCGGCTACTTTACGCCTATCCATTAACTTCAAAAGATCCGCCAGCTTTATTTTGTCAGTTGCATTTGAGGCTTTCAAGCTTTGAAGTCTTAACGATATTTTTCGTCTCCTGGGATAGCTTGCCAGTGTCCTTTCTAATGACTGTACCATTGACTTCAACTGCACATTCCTTAACGATACTAGTTAGATTGCCGTTCATTGCATCAACGCTAAGATCGGTTTCCTCGGTTAGAGCCGCAAATCTATTGCGAAGTGAAACTCCAAATTCCTGTACTTTCCCTCTTAATGCTAGCTCATTAACTGTCTTCTTGCATATCAGTTTCTGCCATTCCTTTCTCAAGTCTAGGCAGATCTTTCCAACTACTTTCTCATCCTGTACAATACCCGGGTAAGCATACAGAATGAGGTCCACTTCATTTTTAGTTTCGCCATTAACACTCCTCCATGTACACTTACAGTTAGCCTGTTTTCTGTAGAAGGTATTCAAGAGCCATAAATTATTACATTCTGCGAACTAAACCAGTAACTCCCCTCTGGCATACCAGTAAACATTACCATATGTACTCACGTAATAAATGCACTTTTTTCCCACAAAAATTTGAGGAAAGTTGGAGGTGAATGTATTATTATACAGGGCAAATTTTATAAAAACTTTGCCGGGATGAGCAAAAAATGTAATGCAAAAAAAAAAGTTACGCGCACACTGTTTGGAAACGGCTTCTTTGTGACACTTCACTCATCTTCGGTTGTTGAAGGTACTATCTTCTGCAAGCTGTCCCTGCGCCGCCCGCGCACTCCATAAAAGCGTTTCGAGACTTTCTTTTCTCGCAATTGCTTAACCTCAACAGTGGTATCTGCTGTGATCTCGAGTGGTGCCCAGATGTGTGTGCCATTGACATCGCACCAAGCTACCCCCGAAGCATCCCCCAAACAAACCGTTGATAACAAAACTGACAACAAAATACGGCTGCCATGTTGCTGTTCACGTGGGAAGTTACTGTAGAATAGGTAGCCTATATTTTGCAATCCTTAAAGAACATGCAGATAACAAACATGAAAAGCTTGATGATTGATATGTGGGGTTTAAGAGCCCAAAACCACCATACGATTATGAGAGACGCCGTAGTGGAGGACTCCGGAAATTTAGACCACCTGGGGTTCTTTAACGTGCACACAAATCTGAGCAAAAGAGCCTACATCACTTTCACCTCCATCGAAAAGAAAAACATGAAAACCAAATTGCCACCGAAGCAAGAATCGGGGGTGCTATCATGTTACAAAAATTGTATCCTTCTTTTCTGGGTGACAAGCAATTTTATCTGGTTTTCCAGAAACCTGGGACGCAATGGCAATGAATGGCCCTTCGCAACAGCCATAGCGACAACAAACCCTGTTGTCATCGCTCAAAGGTTGGGCCTTTTTGTGCTTGCAGGAAGCGACTGTCGGTTGGTGCAGGCTGGATCCAAACCTTCACTCTCCATTTGCTTATTTGCTGCGATGTCTCTACACTTGCACTATGTCTCAGGGATAATAAAAAAAGACAGGGGATGTGCTGTGCGCAGATAGAACAATACAGTGCGGAGCACCGGGCGAAAAGGGGGAGGGAGCGAGCAGAGGTGGATCGGTATAATAATAAACCAAAGACACAATGGGCAAGGAGGTGCCAGGTGTTGGTTAGCGGGAGTGCAGTGGATGAATGTAGGGAGTGCGTTTATTATGCAGGGAAAAAGTTTCAGATTTTGATTAATGAGCTGGGAGTGCTTTTATCCGAGTGCGTTTGTTTCGCAAGTAAATACGGTAGATTGCTTTACAGAGAAGTTTCGAGGGATAAATCGTGGGAGGTTGTTTCTAAAAGGTTTATAGTATGAAGAATGGAGAAAGGAAAGTTGTATATTATCACTAAAAAAATGCTCACATTTGTCTGTTATGGTTTAACCTGAGTGACACGGCAGGAGGGAAGGAAAGAACAGGAGAGGGAGGAAAGGCATGGATGTTGACCAAATTAGGAAAACTGGTATGCTACCCTACACTGGGGAGGGGGAAGGTTCAAAATTAGAGGTAGAGAGAAAGAGACAGCTTGAAGTATGCGTATGCTAGAGTTACGCTTAGAAAATGATGTTTTATAAAAATTTCGTCTAAGGTACAATATTAATTTTGATATATTAAAACAGTTTCATAAAAACAAAATGGCTGCTATCGCAATATGTGTGTCCCGTCGCGATTTTTCAGGATTTATGGCACATGGCACTTCAATGAGCACTCATGCAGTAGGCCCAGTGCCCTTTTCCGTAAGTGCTGTAGAAAGTAACATTAAGCTGAAGACTGCTGATCACTCAAAAAATTATAAAGTGCATGTTATCAAGAATGACCTTGAAATCAACAAATCAGCCAATACTTGCAGAGCTCTCGTGTATATACTTGATTTTCATTTACATATACAAGATTATCAATTACATATACAAGATTATCAATTACATATAGAAGATTATCAATTACATATATAAGATTATCAATTCCGTGCAATTTCTTACGTTCCAAAGTTCATAAGCTCTTTCTTAGGGAAGCACAACCACCCTTACAGTGACTCCTGTACTGTCCTGCATTGGGGGTTATTGACCATCGTCCCACAAGTGATGAATGTCTTGAAAAATGCCCCACATTTTTCATTATTAGTATTGTTTGGCTGCACTTTGAATTTAGCCACATCTGACCAAAAAGTTTGAGGATGTGTTAGCTACAAGCATTCAGTTTGCAAAATAGCCAGTTAGTCATGCAATTTATGGCGATGTCATGTACTTGCCAGGCTCTTAATCACTAACATGGACAATAGCAAGCCATAGTTGTTTCGTGAGAGACTACTTCTTTTTTAGATGCCGAATTTTTAGGTTGATATGAATAACTTTCATTTCAGATGATATTAGCAGCAGTGTTGCGGAGTTACCACAACGAAATCAAAACGATTCTGGAATCATTCCACATTTTCGAGACCCATTGAATGATTGATTGATATGTGGGGTTTAACGTCCCAAAACCACCATATGATTATGAGAGACGCCGTAGTGAAGGGCTCCGGAAATTTCGACCACCTGGGGTTCTTTAACGTGCACCCAAATCTGAGCACACGGGCCTACAACATTTCTGCCTCTATCGAAAATGCAGCCGCCGCAGCCGGGATTCGAACCCGCGACCTGCGGGTCAGCAGCCGAGTACCTTAGCCACTAGACCACCGCGACGGGGCACCCCTTGAATGGAATGGGGACAATATTTGGAGGAATGTAATGGGAATAGAATTTATCACCTTTCGCCCGCACTGTAATGAGAATAGAATTACGTATTTCTAAAATAGAGCACGTGTTCGTCTGCCTGCTTTGTTTCGAACTTCAAACATACAAAATTAGAGCCTGGAATTTAATAATAAGCAGCATTATTTAGATGGCTTGGCTGATTACCATCACAGTACATTTATAACTAATGCACTTACTACAAGTCTGTCCATATATCGGCTGTGTTCCTGTGAGGTTTGTCTATTCTTAATGAGAATAGAATTACGTATTTCTAAAATAGAGCATGTGTTCGTCTGCCTGCTTTGTTTCGAACTTCAAACATACAAAATTAGAGCCTGGAATTTAATAATAAGCAGCATTATTTAGATGGCTTGCCGATTACCATCACAGTACATTTATAACTAATGCACTTACTATAAGTCTGTCCATATATTGGCTGTGTTCCTGTGAGGTTTGTCTATTCTTCGCTTAACCGCATTTGAGCAAAACTACGGCAGCAGTGTCTCTCCCCCCCTCCGCCTTTATGCCTTGAGATTTTTTTTTTTTCCTCACTGGCACCCCGACTACAGACCCCATCCACGTGCTGTTGCGCCACTCTTCACTTCTTTGAGCTAGGTTCTGTCACCGCCGGTGACTCGAACTAATACTTGGGGGGAAAAAAAAAAAAAAAACGATTCTTTGAGTTGTGATGTGTATTAACACTGGCGCGATACTCCTGTTCACCTCAGAATCCCCCCCTCCCCTCCCACTTAGTGCAATACCCGAAGCTCTGTTGAAGGTCTGTAGGTCAGCGTAGCAGAGAGTTGTACACAACTGTGTGGGCTCCCCCTCCGTACAGACAAAGAGAAAGAAACTTTCGAAAGCATTGATTGCGGAAGCCACCTGAAGCAGGAAAGCCCACGTAACTATACGGCCACGGCAGCACGCCGAAGAAAACCCACGTTCGGTGTGTTCTAGGGTTGTTAGAGGCCTGGGCGCCTCCGCCGCTGCCGCACCTGTTGGAGACTAGAGAAGCACAACCATAATGCACTACCCCACAACACAGGCTATTGCATTCAGTGGTCCACGCTCGAGCAGCTTATGTTTGTGAAGCGCAACACGAATATAGGGCAATAGTTTTCTCTCACTTTTTCGAACTAACCGTTCAAAGAGCCGCAATTCACGATTCGGGTTTCAACGCTAAACGGCGAAACGCCCATTTAGCTCTTAACATTTAGTTGCAGAATTTGGTTGAATAAAATCAAAATAAAGAAGCTTCTTTTTGCACCTTGTACTGCTTGCGACCTTTAATGTAGCGTTTATAAATCACGAGGACGCTTAAGCGCTTTTATCACTTCAGCCTAGTTACCGAAGAACAATAGCGGGCAATTGCCGAACTTCTTCGAATGATAAGGCCTTCAGGAGATCAAGCCCAGGAGATAAGGCGTTCCTGAATTTCAAGGTGAGAGCTGGTCATCCCGGAGTCTCGTGCTCCAGGGTGGGAAACCATCGTTATTTTTGTAAATTTACTTGGTTCCTACAACTCTGCACATATCTGTATTCGCATCATCAAGTAAAGAGGATATTGGGGAGGGACATACTTTGCTGCACTATTAATAGCTACTACTGTAATATCACGCTCAAACTAGTCATGTAGGCCTGAGTACATGTTCTATCGAAGTCTGAGGCCACAATGCATTTTCTAGGTCCATCTTTATTTAGCCATAGCCAAGGGTAGGCGTGGTGTAAAAGTGTGAAAAATCTGCCAATTTCCAAAATAGAAATCGTGGCATAAATTAGCTTAAGAACAAACGAATTATCCCGAAAGATACTTACGGTAGAAACATATACCTGCACGTTGGTTCCCATATATACTCCCACACAAAAGTGGCGAATACTCTATGCACAGTCTGATTTTTATCTCACGAGCAGTTTAGTACCTGACACATGTAAATAACCTTTGCGACAAAGACATTGCATACCAGCGCACAAGCGAACACAGAGTTCTTCTCCCCCATCTATGCTTGCAAGGCGCACTTGACAAGTGTGAGTGCTGACAAGCAGCACGGCCCAGTGTTCCGTATTCGATGCCAAGGCACAAGGTGCCTGAGCAGCAGTGCGCTGTTCCATATACAGTCGACTCCTCTTAAGCGGAACTCAAAAGGGATCCATAAAACTGTTCCATTTATCGAAAGTTTCATTCAAGCACACTTATTTAGTGAACCAAGACCCTTATTCAAATTGAAAAAACCTCACCTTACTCATGATGATGAGCAGGAAAAAAAAAAAGGAGTGAAGAGTGGTTTGTTTAGCAAGCATGAGTTGTTTTTTTCACAAAGTACACACCGATGCCTGACAAACTAGCTAGAAATTCTGGACAAGCCTCATGCTCAAAATAGCGCTGCAAAAGATGAACAGTCTCTTTAGCTGACCGGCCTGGTGGCAAAATGTGGATGGCTGCCAATAAATCTATCCTGTAGCATTTCCCCCTGCCTGCTGTACGCAGCATTTTATGTAGCAATGGTCTGCAGTAATGAACTTTAATGTTCTGAATAGCCCCTTGATCCATTCATTGGCTAGATCACTACCGCGGCATTGGCTGGCGAGAACTCCAGAGTGATGGCTTGGAGTACTTGAACCTGACCGAGGGCTGGGCAATCATCCACGATGAACAAACCTTCCTGTCTTGCCTAGTAAATCTTGAGTCTTCCCAGTTTTCGAAAATGGCCATGGCCATCTACGCTCTTCCATTTCCATGGTACGCAATGGGAAAGTGTCGAACCCAACCTAACCCAACCAACCTAACCTAACCACACTCCTAAAGCTACAACTCTTGAAAACTGACCTAACTACACACCTCGAACTACAACCTTTAAAACTAACCTAGCCACTCTCCCCAAAGTACAACCTTTACAACTAACTTATCGAACACCTTTGAAACAAGCCTCGATTTTCCTATTACCAACACCTTCAATTTCTCATCTCCTGCCATATTTGCACCCACCAGCGCAGTGATGCGATCTTTGCTTCGTTTTCCTCCACTACAAGCTTCGCCTTTGAAGGTGAGATACTTTGATGGAAGCGCCTTATAAAAAAGACCCATCTCGTCGACGATAAAGACGTCTCGTGGCTCAAAGCTCATCAAAATTTTCTTAAGCTGCCCCTGTTGCCAGTCGGTGCAAATAACCCTGTTGACTGCACCACTCTCACCTGAGATTGCTTTGAAGACTAGGCCATGGCGTGTTTTGAAGCGGCTGAGCCATCTGTCGCTTAGGACAAAGTTCTTATCACCCATTTGCATGGCGATCTCTCGAGCTTTCTGCTCGGGAATCGGTCCGCTTATGGACACTTCAACCACAGAAAAAGATCTTTTATAGCTGTTCATAAGGCGTCGTCTGCATCCATTTAGATGTAAAGGTCCCGTTCTTAACAGTGCCTTCAATCTTTTCTCTGTCTTTCCAGATCCGCCACAGCATCGATTTCGGGATGTATTTTTTCGCCCCTTCCATCTTGGGCAGGCCACTTCAATCGAGCTCCTGAAGAATTTGCAGCTTTTTTTTCAAGCGAGAGTGTATGGTGCGGCCGCTTCCTTTCCATCAGGCTGAAACAACACCATGATCCACCGCATTTCGCCGCACAAATAGGCCTAACGCACAGTTGGCTCCCACAGCCACAAATGAGAATGACTACTGGATTGGCTTATCTCGATCTTAAGGTGTTGCCATGGTTGTGAGACTACCTTTGGCATGAGCGATTCTATGCTGTGTTTAGAGTGTGTCGTTAAACCATAGGTGACCAATAAGCACTGTTTCGATTGACCGATGAATTTTACTGCACAACACAGAAATACAGCCATATGAGCCCGTTTAGTTCTGTTAATGAGGCATTTTCACTTAAGGGAGTTTCGCTTATTGGGAGTCCACTGTAGTACCATCAGATTTAAAAAGTTTTGTTCCCCATTAACCAAATCCTAGTTTTCTCCACATTTACGACTCCAGACACATAGCCGAATTGCTTAGTCTTCTTGAACATTACTTTTGTCGGAATAAAAATACACTATGTCCTCAGTTTATCATTTACAAATTTCAGCTTATACAATTGAAACATCAATCATTCAAGCATGCTGACCATGCAATACTATATGTAGTGAGAGAACTGCTCTTATGGAAATTTGTAGGGTGGTTTTACTGCACGAGATATGCCAGTAAGCTACTAATGCTTGACCTTGGTAATTAATGTGTTTTACATACTTTTGCAGTTCTCAATTCATCTCATGACACCATCTTTATGGGGGTGTTTATAAACTTAATAAAACTATGAAGATGCATTTTCTACATTGAGGAATTGCAGGAATGGAATTAATCTTCCTGGAGTGGGAATGGGCCACGTTTTTTTCATTCCAGGGAATTAAATGGAATGGAATTGTAGCAAGTCCTGATTCCCCTGAATGGAATTGGAATAGAATGGAGGTGCCCATTTTGTAATACTAATTAGCAGTGATGGGGATGCCTTGCAACATTTTGAAGCAGCAATTGCAGCAGGCAAAATCTGCTTTTGAATCAGCCATCTCTGTTTGGAACATGCATGGCCTTTTCATGATACACACAGAGGAATAAAATTTAGCTTTAATTTAGTTTAATGTTCCCTCAGTAAATGAGCCCTTATGCAGAAGCAGCAAACCTAATAAATAAGCAAAAAACAAACAAAAGCAGGATCATATAAAGAAGTGGTGACATAAAACAGTAAAGGATATTGCACCAACTAAGCTACCTGTAACATGATGTCCTTGAAGCGCGCGCTCGCTCACTCACATTGGCGTGTGCACAGGGAGGCAAGGGGGGGATGCAAAGCCAGCCCCATACATTGATTGACATAATACAAAATGGGGCGAGTGGGGTGGGGGGCAAAGTCAGTCCAATGCATTGACATGATAGGGAGGGGGGCATGCAGCTAACCTTTGCTCCCCCCCTCCCTGAAGGGGAACCCTGAGCACGCCTATGCACCCCCCCCCCCTCCTCACATTCAAAGCTTTTTATAGTAAAACCTCCTTAATACGTACATATGCGCAGAGAGCGTGGCTAACTGCTCACTAAACGTAGTATGCGTTAAATACCAAGAACCAATTTGCATCTCTGGACGTATGCCATCGCCGCAAAAAAAGGAATAAATACAGGGCTACAGTAAATATTGCCCAAAGTGTTCACCACAAAGCCATTTCTTTATTTGCCAAATTTCAGAAAAAAAAATTGATAATTGAGCGGCCGATTCTGTGCTTTTGCAGCTGCGCAACTGTGTGAAAATGCAGCAGCGCAAGTGTACAAGATGGCGACTATCACGTAATACCTGCTCACACACCTGCTGTCAACATTACTTTCGTTTGCAAAACCACCTTGTGACATGCCAATGGTGCAAATCAGACAAAAAAGACCCTTTTGGAGCAGTATGGCGCAAAAATTTCTAGCTAGCGCAGGTTGGCACAATTGGCACAGGTTTCCCACCACTGTATTAGTGATGTATGAAGTAGTTTGCATCACTCTGTTTCCCTTTTTCAAAGACAAATAAAGCAAGAGATTAGTCACGCCCAAAGTTAAAATATTGTCGATAGCATGAAATCCCGAGAGAGAGAGAGCTCTCCTAAAATCAAGATAACATTGAGTGAAAATGTGAGGTGGGTCAACTTATGGCGTGCAGTAAAAAAAAAGTTTAAATATATATAGCAGCAAAAAAGGAACATTTATAAGCACTGAATTCAGCATACCTCGAAATTTGAGAGACTTGTAATGCAGCGGGCTGCAATATGTGACAGAAGGCTAGCGTAAGTAGCAATTTGTGCTTTCTCAGGGCTGCTAACAATGTCATCAACAGACGATTGCCAGCAAAGTTTGCAAATGTCAGCGATCATACTGGTACTCAATGTTACAGCACTTGCATGCATGCGTGATTCAAGCGCATGATCGGCTGTCTCGTACAGCGAGTACACACTTGCCAATATTAGTGCTTTTTCGTCCGAAACTATTTAACCGAGACGAAAGTGGCTTAAAGAGACCCTAAAACGGTGTTCCAAAATTTTGTCAGCGTTTAAGCTAGAACATCAACAAACCACTCCCACCACACATTAAGTAATACAGTGCGTACGAAGGCAGCAATAGGAATTGCTATCTACACTCTCCTCACCGATTCAATGCCTCCTCAACTCATGAAAAACCCCCAACATTGCTGGTGATCGCAGTGCACTCAATGGGTTGAGCTCCATCGAGTGCACTCATAAGTGCGACCACCAGAGACACTAGCAGAGTGGTTGATATCTACTCCAACAAGTGCCGCCACACTTATTTTAATCTCCTGTACAGTGACAGCCTGCAAAGCCATGTGAACAAACAAAAAGTATTCGCGGAAGTCACCCATAAATGTAAACTAGATTTCCTGAATAACTAGATTCGGTAAAATTAGATGAATTAGATTATTAGGACCTATCGACCGCATGCATTGAACTGTCACTAACTTGGAGGTACTTGGTTGCACACCAAGTGAATGTATATTCTTGGAAATAAAATGCGTGAAATATCTAGAAAATATGTAGCTAAACTCTCTATGCAAGTTTATACAAGAATTTCAGTGCACGAGTTGGCTTCACGGCACACCTTGACCGTAATGCAAGGAAGGCTGCCTAGCGATGAGACGCGAGTACTTTTTTTTTCTCTCCCGCGGTTTGCAGTCTGAAGTGCCATTTTAATGCAGCCGCGTGTTATACACAAGCAAATCTTTTAACCACAAAAGCGGTACTTCTGTGATCTAAAATGGGTGCCCAGAGCATGCGCTACAACGCTATGATGCCCTTTGCCCACTCCGCGACAACCTCGTATGACGACTGCAACCACGCTGTTGGCATTGTAGCAAGCAACTCCCATTGTTGCAAGCCACCACCGAAGCATCAACTAACCGTCGATAACAAGATTCACGACAAAATAGAGCTGCCACCTCACTGTCCACACAAAAAATAACAGTAGATCTACACTGACTTCTTACTACAATTACTTGAAATATGTGCGGATAACAAGCATGCAGAGCTAACTGCAACCGAAGCTTGAATCAGGGGTGCTACCATATTGCGCATATTATCACGCTCTTTTCTGGGAGACAAGCATTTTTTTCTAGTTTTCCAAAAACCTGACACGTGATGGCGATCAATGGCCTTTTGCAACAGCCATGGTGACCACAAATCCTGTCGTAGTCGCTCCAAAATTGTGTGCATGTGGTTGGGCCTTTACGTTTTGTATTTGGAGGAAGTGACCGTTGGGTGGCATGAGCAATTTCGAGACCTTCTTTGCTGTGTGCTTGTCAGGTGCAATGTCTCTACATTCACACCGTTCGTGAACCCCGCTATGGCGCACGGATAACTAAAAAAGACAATAGATGGCATGGGCCGTGCACAGACAGAAAGAAAAACGTAACTGCACGCGGCAGTGGCCGAAGAGGGGGAGGGTGCGAGCAGAGGTGGCTGAGTGGGGTCGGCATAATAAAAAGCGGTAAAAATCCAACGGGCAAGGAGGCGCCAGGTGTCTGTTTGCATAACTGCAGGAGATGAATGTAAAGGATGCGAAAAAATTTCATGACTGAAGTCGGGGGTGCGTTTAGTATGCAAGTGTGTTCATTACGTGAGTAAATAGAATACTGATACATACACTGATGCTTTACTGAGGTCTCCTAGCACACTCTTAGCATGCTTTCTAATTGATATAGTGTAATAGAGAAAGAGGTGATGCGGAAAGGCAGGGAGATTAACTGGCTACGGTGTAATAGTTCTTACCTCAATGAAGCAGATGATGATACCAGTCACTCCAACGTACACAATCTTCTCATTGAACTTTTCCAGAAGCACATCGATACAGTTCTAAAAAAGCAGCAAAACAAAATAAGAAACAAGGTTTAGTTACAGTACATCTAGGCTAAATGCAATGAAATGGTTAACAAATAACAGTGCATACTAGTGAAGCAATCTTAACGAAATTGCAGGCTGGTAATGACTAATGCCACGATAGTGACACCTCACCTTTCAGCTGACCAAGAGCAGCTAGAAAGCTGAGCATTCCAAGTAATCAGCCACTTTGGATGAGGAGCAATGACTTTCTATTAGAGCTCTGGTATCAAAAACTATTTTTCAAGCTTCTTGCAATACTTACACTCTAATTTCAACATATCCTATGGAGGCTTATATCTAGTAGGCTTTTTCTGTAAACCACAATTTCACTTAAATTCCTGCTACTGTAACGGCCAAACTTCAGCTGTGCTTTAGCAATGATAAGTTGGTGCAACCATGTACTTAGAGTAACTTCAAGTTATATTGACGTTCATGATCATAATCAAAATAAGCTCACTTCGGTACTCTATGCGAAACTAAATAACTGCAAGTAAACTAGTTTTCCTGAAAACTTTGAAGATTGATCGCAAGTTCCCAAATAATAGGTAAGTATGACTGCCTGGGTTGCTACTGACTTTCGAGTGAATTCACCAAACTACGGGTGAAAGGTCGCCAAAAGTCACCATTTTTCTTCAAATTTCGCCAAAAATATCACAACTCTACATGAGCGACATGTCTAGTAACAAAAAATTGGGGGACCCTTAAGCTTCCCCTTCAAGAGCTGATCTCAGAGGCCATAAAGAGTGACAATGCCTCACAGATGGCATTACATTATCTAGCATTCGCTGTTTGCTTGATCAACGCCCCTGGAAAGGCATGATTTGTTTTCTGCTAGATGGACATAGTTGTCCATTTTCAGAGCTGTTTGAAAGTTCCTGTGTGTTTTTAGTGGCGATGACTGAACTATCCTGGTCTTTTTAGACGTAGTTTGAGGCCTCCCAAATATGCCTACAAATCGCCGAATGAGCTCGTTTTCATCGTGACACCTGCCGAACAAAATGCTTTAATAGGGCCCTGAAACACTTTTTCAAGTAACCATGGAATGAGTTCACTAAAAGAGCTTATTGCCTCACGAATTCAACGCCGCAAAATATTTAAGAATTCGTCCAGTGCGAGTAAAGTTACAAAGGTTTGTTGCATGCTGCAGTTGTATTCTCTCTTCTCTCGTCCCGACGAAAGCGCTAGAAGCTAAGCAGGCAGGGGTGGCAGGGGCTAAGAAACTACATCCCTCGTGCCTCATGACTTTGAGCACTTTTTTTTTCTTTTTTTATCCAAATGCGCGGCTTTTTCAGTCTGATCACGCGTGCATACGTGGAGAAGTAGCGGCCTCCCGTGGCGATCTCTGTAACGAGCTTTTTCGCTCACGGACTATTTTTCGCTCACAACCAACGGAGCAGACGCCAACGGCAGAATTCCTGCGACACTAGCTCTGTAACGCTATCACGTTAAAATTGCTAATTGTGTATAGCCTCCTAAAGTACAGTACCCTCCTTAACCATTAAATTATACTGGTGTTTTTCAATGCCAGTCGCATCGCCCACTTTACCTCGGGTGGGTTTGGTGGAGTAGGAGTCATCACCTGCTTCACCATGGAACCACTGAAAAAAAGCACGCATACACCAGCAGCGTCCCCGAATGCTCGCGCCTCATAACAAAAGGTTGTAATGGTTTCAGTTGTATGAATACAGGACGAACCAGTCGCAACGACAAGAGAGGTTGCGTGCATAGCCTTATTGCAAACTTGGAGAATTTCATTGCAGTGGAATCATGTGTCCAATAATAAAACAACTTAATTACGAAACAACGAATATAAATTCGAAAGTGCTGCATTACCATCCCAATGCCCACACCATGCTTTCAAGGCGGACATGCATATGCTACAGTCACCTCAGCGCAGTTTCTGAAAGCTGTCCAAGAAGCCGACTTCTTGACAGGCCCAAAAAGTATGTTAACAATAAATTTAGACTTTAGTACATACTAAATAAGAGGGAACTACAACACTGAACAAGTCAACAAGCTATTCAGGACAAGTGAGGCTAGTTAAAACATGTTTCCTAATTGTCACCTACATATAGCCATTTCAGAATCAAAACTAAAGAAGCTTGAAATGTTTAAAGGACATAAAAAAAACTTAGTATAACACCACCGCCTCGCGGCATGGCATGTAAAACAGTCCGCTTACGTAAGTTTCGTAGGAGGTTGCTGGTAAATGCACCAGTGCGCCAGTGCGTCAAGGATTTAGGTGAACTCAGGAGATACGAACTATAGACAGGACAGACTTAATTGCGCAAAAAGTGTGCCTTTTCCCGGTGGGTCAAAAACTACAAACAAAATAGAAAAATATGTTGCCGATTCGTTTTAAAGACACTGAGTATAGAATGCATGACTCAGTCTAGACCTAAGTCGAAAATCGCCAAAAACTCTCCATGTCGCCATTCGTCATTTTCTGTTGCCACGGGCCTCTCAAATTTGCCAATTTGGCGAAAAGTAGCCACCAGTGGCAACCCTGATGACTACAGGCCATAATGTGCTTGCAAAAACGTATCCTACCTTGCTAGCATCCTGAAGATATGACAAAGCAGTCTTTTGAACAAGACAACCATGATGGCTAATACAGTTGAAAACTGGAGATGTTTTTAAAGTTAAATGCATAGTTGAACGACATCGCCAGTCTCTTTTCTGACAACACCATATTGATTGATTTGATTGATTTGTAGGGTTTAACGTCTCAAAACCACCATATGATTATGAGAGACGACGTAGTGGAAGGCTCCGGCAATTTCGACCACCTGGGGTTATTTAACGAGCATCCAAATCTGAGTACACCATATGAGTACAAATCTGAGTACACCATATGTACTGGTTTATATTACAGTGAAGCACATTGTGATGTGATAATTAGCATATAAGTAATCAGCTACCTGTTTTGGTTTCTCGATATTTCTCATTTACTACTTGAAATTATTTAAGAGTTTCTAAGAAAACCAAACCACCCTCGCTGCTACAAGCCCTATTATATTTATTCGAGTTTTACATATGAAAACCACGATATGATTATGAGACACTGCAGAGGGAAGCCCCTGAAATTTCGACCTTCAGCGGTTCTTCAAGGTGCACCTGAGAACACTGGCCTCTTGCATTTGAGCCTCTATTGAATTGTTGCTGCAGCCAGGAGCACACACAAGAAAAAAAGAAATGAAGTATCTAAAGTAGGCCAAAGCTAAGAGCATGAAAAATTCCACAGATCTGAAATGTTTTCTTTCACATCTGGACAATAGCTTGAAATCTTTAAACCAAAATGCAACATGGTCAAGCCATGTATACAGTGAACTCAAGCTCAACTCGTGTGATCCACATTGGACTAATGTTCATCTCTTCTTCAAGGAGTCGTGTGAACGACACATGTAAACTTAGTTGGCTTCGACACACGAAGGAGTGTCCACGAAAGCAGCAATGAAAATGGCATGTAACCCTATTATTAGTCTTACTTTTTGAAACCTTTAAAACTATTTCTTTATTCTTCCTTTTCCCTTGCATTGGTATGAAACATGCTGACAAAACCAGCAAAACAGCAGGGCAACAATGCCTATTGCACAACTTGCTCACGTTGCGGTCAGTTTTGTAATCGTGTGCTCGCTGCGCATGTAGTCACTACTTGTGTGCTCACTGAATTTTCATGGAGCGAGCACTCGAGTAGACATTTTTGTTGTTCATCCCACAGTCTACAGAAGTGTGGCATAGACCTTGAGCGTAGGAGTTCCCTTCAACGCATCCACTGAAGAGTATTTGATTGCTGCAGCTAGTCTTGGCCAAGCTACGTGCTTTATCGGGACATCCATAGATAGTACATGGCAGCAGCATTTTCCTTAAATTGTGGTTAGAGCAAGTTATGCCAGCCAGCTACGCCCATGAATCGTTACACTCCATCTCGTTTGCTCTGTTCGTCTCTGCATCTTCTTCTTCGATATTCTTTCAAAGAAGTGCACATCTAGGACTTACTGATGGCAATCAGATATAAGGAAACAACTCTCAAGGCACCACTAAACCAGTCAAGCATATCTCGGCGAAAACCTGAGTACCTACGTTGTCAAGGGTAATGCCAGGAAGTTCTTTATCTATGAATCGAACAGTAATGCACAAGTAGCATGTTATACCATCGTCTAATTCACTGAATTTTTTTTTATAGCAGTATTAGTGATTACATACCAAAGACCTACTGTACCTTATCAGGTTAGCACTAGAATTCCCATTGGTCGAGCAAACCGTTTTACATTTACCGTATTTACTCGCCTAATCCTCGCACTCGCATAATTCTTGCACCCCCCACATCGCTCAACAAAAATACGATTTCTTTTTTTTCTTCGTGTAATTAGCGCACCCCCGAAAACTGCTGCAATAATGTTGTCTGCTCTTTATAGCCACTGATGATGATAGCGCACGCCACCTCTTAAGCATCAAGAGTAGTATTGCACAGAGATTCAATCCAATCCAAGCCAAGCCGAAGTAGCTAGTGCGCGTTGCGGCATGTTTTGTATGTTGTGTCGATAATCTTGTCACATTATAGGGCGATACTGAAGCTGTACGGCTGCTTTCAAGTTGCAAGTGATAAATCATGCACTAAACAACAGCAGCAGGGCTGCCGGTAGGCCCTTCAGAGTCTACGAGTTTTGTGTTCACTACTGGTGACAGTAGCTTAAAGCCACCAAGGCGCGTTGGGCCTGCCGTGTGCCTAAAACTGGGATTGATGATAAACTTTATTTCTTCAGAAGGAAACTGCAGACGATTCTGTTAAATAGCCATCAGCCTAATACTGACATCCCACGCTTGTCTTTTGAGGGCTCCTGTTGAGCGACGAACGCTACCGCTACGCCCGACGCGTCCGCAAGCTTGCGTATGGTATTCCAATTCTCGACTTGTCTTGTGTTGAATCTCTGCTTTTATTGTTGAGGTAAGTTTTAATTAGTACTTCTTAAAGCTTGCTGTTAGTTGCTGGTGTGAGAATCCTGATTTGCGGCCACTTCGTTTTCTTTTTCGCTGTGTACGTTTTCGTAAAAAGTTTTCCCTGCGTAATTCTCGCACCCTCCAACTTTTCATCGGTTTTCCGGCAAAAAAAAGTCGGAGGATTATGCGAGTAAATGCGGTACCTTAAAGGAGCACTGACATCAAATTTCAAGATGGAAATGTGCCCATCATTCGATCGCTTGGTATGCATAGGTCTTCTTGGCCAAATCTGAATGGCATCGATCGCGTGGAAGTTATTTTAATTCGATGTCAAACAGCGTAAAAAAGCAAAGGAGAAAAACGAAAAATAGACTGCCCTGCGACATCGACACAAGTGCTACGTCTTCGGTGTGATACATGCCACAAATACCATCCTGAGTGACGATGCCCTAGTAGCGATGACGTATACGATCGGAGTGTTCTTATTGTGGCGCCGATTGGCACCGAAGTGCAGAAACGCACTCGCTCGTCTACGGCCGGGCTAGGGCCTGGCTAGCGCGCGCAGGTGCAGCTCGGCCATGGCTCGTCGCGTCTGATCTCCATCGTACCAGTTTGAATGATTTCTTGAAGTTATCAAGATAAAAACCACCTTTAAAAAAATGGCGAAAGAAAAGAGCATGATTAAACGTGTGCTTGTCGGTCAGCATGTCGGGGATCGTTGTGAGTTGCAGGTGAGCTGCAGTCTTCTAGTTCGAAGCACGGAAAAAGCACAATGAAGGTGTCCTTTCATATCACGTATGTATTACAGATCAACACACCGCAAGCTATCAAAAGTGAAAGAGCGTGTAGTCGGATATCATCGCTAACAAGTAACATGCAGGTATCGTTGAATTTTAGTTCATTTGTAGACTGAGTCCACGTAAAAGTAGTAATACGGTGTCAACCGCAAGAAGCTGGATAGGTGAAGCCATCTGGAGGAGCAAAAAAGAACTTAGCAAGTAGGAAACGTATTCTATTTTTCTGCTTATTCTCATTCACGATAGCTATATTGCATTGACCCCTCTGCGTATACCTGAATGCCTTGCACGCCAAAACACACCAATATAGCTAACTGAGACAAACAAGCGAACATGGCTGAAGCGTGCATCCTCGGGCACCTCTGCAGTGCTGCTTGAAACGGAGTCTATTTCGGAATCACTGTTCAGGAAAAGGTCGATCGATGCAAAAATAATTCGCGACATTGTGAATCGTGGGGATTCCAAGCTCCAGACTATAGTATTGAACCCGAGTTCGCACTTTGTACGGCGACGACAGCAATGCAGGTGACAAGGCATGACTGAATGTGTCCGCCTAGCAGACGAAATGTTTGCGGAGCAGCTGAGCCTGACGTCACTATTTTCTGTGGAGAAGTGGTCAGCTGTGGCGTGGTCTGGAGGTGATCGCGAGGTATCACCACTGCTGCTGCTTCCAGTGCTAAAAATGGCGGGATTGCCGGCCGTTTTTAAATAGTGTTGGATCCCAGTAATATAAATCAATAAAAGTGATAGTTGTTCATCCCTCAGTAGCGTTTTAGGTCACGAATCGCTGCTACGAGGTCTATAGCTACTCGCTGACGCAAAAATCTTGGCACGAGTAAATTTGATGTCAGTGCTCCTTCAATTCCTAAATTACTAAAGTGCTACTGCACATATTCACATTTTCGACATTCTCAATCGCTAACCTTTCACTCTTGCATAATTTTTTTGCTAGCCTTTAACATCTCTATAAAGCTTGAACAATGCTCTTTCACAATCCGACTATCAGAGGAACCTAAGTTGTAAAAAAAACCACAGGTGAGAGTTCATCAGATTTTTTTTTTAATTTGTCCAAAAACACAGAGCCCTATTTATACTCAAGTCTTGCTCCATCTGGCACCATTCTAACACACCACTTACTCTCCCTATTGTGTGCCGAAAATCCAACTTCCTACGATGGGAAACTAAATTCTTGGGGCATTTCGCACAGCGTGATGTTCCCCGTATCAAGTGTTCTCACTGCTCTTCTTCAATTTAGCTGCAGATTTACCTATGCATTTGACATTAAAGCATTGTCATGCTCGAAAATAGTTGAATATAAAGGATAATTTGATTTGCACCGAGTAAGATCGGCAGGTTTGACAGTACACACCTCGGCATTTAACAATTGGCCTACTGTTGGCATCAAAACATTTACTGTACCTTTGTGTAGGCCTTCTCTGGTGTGCAGTTATCTGGCTTATCTTGGCAGCAGGATGATGGAATCTTGCCTCCATAGTCAGCAGTGCTGTTGGCTCCACAGCAATGCAGCTGTAAAAACAGAGTGATACATTTTAAAATATTTATAGCAGACAGAACATTTTGGACCTGTACAGCGGAGGAAATACTAATTGATGATTAGTGCTAGTACTAGTAGTATAAAAAGGGGCCATGTAATCATTAGATAACCTCAATTTCTCAGCCATTGCCTTACAAACCAATCTGCAAAAATTTTTTTAATCAATGAAGAATGTAGAGTTACATGGGTTTTGTCGTGCACTTAGAGCACTTCCTCCTTTCTCTCGTACTGATGAGCACACATGAAGTTACGCGAGGAGGAATGGAAAAGTTAAATCAGCGTTTGCTCTATTGCTCTCTCCTATTGTGACTGCTGTGGGTGAGTGAGGCTCACTGCGTAATGTCTGCAGACAATGGAGCTAGGTGCCAGCATGTGGCGGCACAGTGCCAAGAAGCGCACCTCATTCTAATGCCGCTCTTGATTTATGCTGGATTTTAACCAATGTAAACATACTATCTGCTGTTCAACACCAAACAGACAGCACAATCGGCTCCACAGATAGCACAGGCCTCTATATGAAGAGAACGTGCTTGAGAAAAGGGTAACTTTGGCTCCTCATCCAAAATCACTCAGCTGCACATTGCAGCAAGATTTGGCCGACATTTTCATAGCAGCACCTACTGCCTGCAGGATGTGTTTTCTCACCAAGCCCAAGGGGTGGTTCATGACCCCTTCAACGATTCAAAGACTACAATAGCTATAGAGAGCCAAGACAATAAGAATGCATGCTAAGAAGGACAAATAATAAAATTTAGAGTAATGCATTAAAAATATTTCAGAGACAAACATAACAGACTTGTGCAACAGGCACCTTTAACAAAAAACAATAACAGCACTCAAACCCCTTTGATCTCTAGCCTGCAGATCCCAATGCCTGCAATCCATATCAACACCATCTTACCACAACAGATGAATAATCTTGAGGCAATCTGTATTACATTTGTTTGGACGCATGTTCGGCAATGCTAGGTATGAATTGAAACAACTGATTACCAACAGAGAAAGTAACAATAGGTCTGAAGATTAACATGCAAGAAATAAAAACAGATGTGTGCATAATGAATTATTTTTAGACTATATATTGCTCACTAATTCAATTCGACAAGAATCTTGTTAAATGTAACCAGCAAGAACTGGGAGAATATGTTCCACTAACAGAGTTTCTTATACCGAGCAGAATTCATAGGGGTACAGTAGTCAAATACACAACAAAATTACAGATGGCCCATGTAGCTATTGTGCTTAGCCAGTTTTGGTCCACAGCAACTTTAATATACATTTTTCTTGTAATAAGCTATATGTAACCAAGACCTTACTCACAAACAAGCTTTTAGTAGAGTATTATCAGATGCAGCTTTTTATGGAAGTGCATTCAGTGTATATAACACACACACACACACACACACACACACACACACACACACACACACACACACACACACACACACACACACACACACACACACACACACACACACACACACACACACACACACACACACACACACACACACACACACACACACACACACACACACACACACACACACACACACACACACACACACACACACACACACACACACACACACACACACAAACAAAAACAGCAAGTAACAAGGTTTTTTTTTTGCTTTACAACATTGATGGTCAGCTATTCTATATACCTTTTCTTGCATTATCGCTATGTTCCCGGCACTTGCAAGTCACAAACGGCATGTGCATTATCAGCAAAACATAGCATTCTTGACAGGAAAGTGGGAAGCGCAGAGTTTTCCGAAAAGCAATCGCAAGCAAGCCTGACGATTGTTGTGGGATAAAAATAAGCCTTTTCTTTTTCACTCTGCCTTTTCATAGAGTGTAACACACCTGACGCCATGGAACAAGTTTTAGTCCCTGACAGGGAGAACAGCTCCAAAAGAAGTCTTCCAAGCCTGTAAGTGAAGCCTTCAAAACCTTCTACTTCCAGTGTTCTTGGCAACCGTAATCCAAAGCTGGCTATGAAAAAGCGTCCCAGTCAAGGCCGTGAGCTTTGACATACGGCAGGAGTAGTTCGCGATTGCACCCAAGCGATCTGCCACCGCCGCCTTTGCCGCCGTGTTGAATTTGCAGCTGGCTGTTTACATCATGCGGTTAGAGAACTAAAGCAGACGGTGTAGCCAAAGCCAAAAACGATCACACCGATTTTTTTTTCCTGTCTGTCTCGCGGCATGCTTCTATTAAAAAAAAAAAAAAGCGGGGACCATTCTGCTGAGTTTTGCCACATTTACTCTTTTTGAGGGGTGCCAAGAGTGCACGGGCCTTTCTCCCACAAACAAGCCGCGTTGTTTTGCTTGCGTGCACCGGTCAATCGCAAATTCTTATTATCTGGGGTGACTGGAAAAACCATTCATATAGTGCTGAATCCCAGCGTATTTTATATAATGTAGTCCATCCAAAACAACCTTAAAATTTGTATCATCGCAAAATTTGCATAAACCGTAATCGTATCATCGGGATTATACTGTATACTGAAAATGGGGGAGGACGCACTTGCTCGAGATTTTGCGACATTTATGATTTCTAGCCAGTTAGCGACAAGGTACGCTAATCAGGTAATAAAACTTTGCCCAAGACTAAAATTGGGTTGGGGTGCATGTCGCCCTATCATTCATTACATTTTCCCAATCATTGTTCATTAATTAAAACCACTGAAGTTAGAGAGAAATAAGGAGATATCTTTATACACCCTCATCTAATGTGTTAACTGCCATCACAGTATTATAAAGCTGCACGCCGAACTTTTATCCTGTATTTGAAATTCCGAAAAAGCAGATGACAGATGGCTATCTCTCATTCCCATGTTTCAACCTCTCCTAGAGCAATTTGTACCAATTACATAAAAAGGGGTCTAAAACATGCCGCCTCTCAAATTTTTCCCTAATGACTCTGCCTTTACTTGTTAGTCTTCATCACCATATTGTCACCATGCATATAAACATAATTGTGGAAGAAAAACACTATTTCAGAATGGCAATCCAGGTTTTAGTCATTTTAGAGATTGGCATTTATACATTTCTCAAAATTTTACACCGTATCCCTTGCACGGGAGCTGTTCTCCATGTTGCCACCTTGTAGACAGGTCTACTTCGGCGGAGCACATTTTCACTAGAAAAAGCAGCGAGCCATGGCAACGAAGTGCTCTTGAGCACGTCGACGCACTTGACACACCAGCACACTGCCAACATAAAATGATATAAAGTGGACAAAATGGTCACTTGAACAGGAGAGTTAAAACTAGCATAAGCGTGAACCTGCATATGAACATGTTCAGATGTTTGATAACATTGCAAGGAATGTGTAGCGACTTTAAAGGTGGATTAGGCGGGCAGCCGTATTAAACCTAATTCTAAGGTTAACGTGATCAGAGTTTATGCATGCACTCGGAGATGTGCACCAAAAAAGCATATCTGTGGGGGCTGCATTCTTTATGGTGAATCGCATTGTATTTCTCACATTTGTGTGGAAAGTTGTGAAAGCTTCGGTCCACCTCCATAGAACATGGATACGGTGCTCGGCTGCTGACCCAAAGGTAAAAAGTTCGATCCCGGCCGCAGCAGTCTCACTTCAATGCAGGCGAAATGGTAGAGGCTCATGTACTGTGCAATGTCGGTGCACGTTAAAAAACACCAGATCGTCGAAACTTCGGGAGCCCTCCACTACGGTGTCTCAATCGTCTCGTGGTTTTGAGATGTAACACCAGATATTTTTTTATCATTGTGAAAGCTTCATGACATCAAAATGACAATACCGAAGATTATAAGATGAAAAGTATGGCCCGCTGCTCACCGAGCTCGAGCCAAGCAGAGGTGGCAGAAGTGGACAGTCACAAGATGGACACATCGAGAATAGCTCCCCAGAAATAGCTTGTGTACGAGAGTAGCAAAAGCCCTTTTTTTCATATGGGTACATTAGCTGACATTTTTAGTTTGTACACAGTGTGTTTGTATTTTACCCCCACCAAAATAACATATTATAGAAGCTAGAGTAATAAAAGTAGATCCTATAATTTACTGATATCGCATGTATTAGAGTACACTCTAGATGTACTATCAACAGCAAAAGTTTGCGGGACGTTGGATCCATAACAAATGTGAATTTCTGCTATATAAGTGCTCAATGCTTGTAATCAAGCTGGTGACTGTATAGGTCGAAATGCAGAGAGCAGTATGGAACATTTATTTCGAAACTATATTGCCAGACAAAGCGGGAATTGAGCTTTATCAAATATTTCGCTTCCCGCTAACTTTTCCTATTGATAGTAGACACTTATATTTTATCAGGTATCATGAAACGGAAGATGTGTGTCACCATATAAATCTGATATAACTTGCAACACTATTGCATTGTGCCATCTGGCAGCACAAAGCACGTCTTAGCCTTTTTCACTGATTATATCACGGAACCACAAACCTCTAATGGCACACCCAAGTGTCGCCTATCGATCTGCCAAGGGGCCAGCAAGCACACAGTTATTTTGCATAGGCCCGACTGCAAAATGGTTTCATTGATATCACTATGGCCATTTACTGTATTTACATGATTATAGGTCAACCCATTATGGCTTGATCGAAATCCGAAGTAGGCGGGGGTCGACCTAGAACAGAAAACTAGATTCAGTAGTAAAATCTTTCTAAAAAACTGGGGGACTCTTAAGTTTCACCATTAAGAGTTGAACGCGATAGAAATATCCTGTCTGTAGTGCACACTTCAACCATTTAGTGTGTACTATTTAATGAATGATGTTCCTCGAATAGTTTAAGTTGTGGATTACTACAATGTAATAGATGAAGTTGAATGTGGCTTGAATCTGTGAAGCTTTTGCATATGGCTGCATACTGTGTAATGAGTAGCATGCTTTTAACGACAAGCAATAACGCGTGTGAAATCTATGGGGAATCTTTTAGAGCCCATAAACCACCCAGACGTCGAAATTAAATTGTGGTGAGGAAATTGTGCACGAGTGTACGACGAGCACAAAACTGAAAATTTTTTAAAACGGTGCAGTAATAGCGGAGCCAGACGTGTTTGATTATGAAAACCATGCATGACGATCACTCATTTCACTCTCTCCCGTGCTTCCCTCCTCTGGTATCCTCTCCTAAGCCGCTTTGCTCTCTCACGGAGCTCCCCTTCCAATCTCCCGTGGCATACGTCATCGCTGACACACTGCTTGAAACACTTGTCTACTTCCGGTTGTC
Source organism: Rhipicephalus microplus (assembly GCF_043290135.1). NCBI lineage: Eukaryota > Metazoa > Arthropoda > Arachnida > Ixodida > Ixodidae > Rhipicephalus > Rhipicephalus microplus. The sequence goes on along the minus strand of NC_134710.1, from coordinate 58,775,702 downwards.
GCGACTCCAGCCGTCGACTCCGTCAGTTGCGTTGCAGCTGCATGTTTGTTGGCGAACCGTGGCTGCCGTAATCGTACCGGTATGGAACCTGCGTTGCGCGCACGCCTCCAAAGGATTGCCAACGCGATGGACCCATACAAAGACATGCCGGCCGCAGTAACTGACTCATGAGCGGGTGCACGCACGCGGGCAACAGGACGAACAACAAGCAGTGCAGACAGCTGCTTGCAGACTGACCGGAAGTCGTAGGCTCGACCAATCAGCACATTTGGCTCTGTGCTTTAGAGATATGGCACGTCCCAAAAGGCCCCGAAAGGATGAGGAATTGTTTCACTGAAATCGTGGCGTGCCAGTGGCTCGTAGCGCTGCCATGTGTAGAATCAATCGCGCCGGCATTCTGCACACAATGCGCGTGTTTACTTGAAATTTGAAAAAATATCTGAGGTGGTTTATGGGCCCTTTAAAGGAAATACGTGCAGTAACCTGTTTGCCTTTAGTAATGAGTAGCCAGCTTTAAACCATGAAGTCATTATGATAACCCCATGTTCCGATTCCGGATGGCATTGCTCCCTGGTACCACGCAATATTATCGAGATATTAGTGGTTGTGATGTGAAGGCTGTACACAGGAGGCGTGTGCTTGTATAGTACGAAAGTTATTTTCACTGCATTTTCAAGCAGAGCAAGTTATTTTCCCTAATTCGAAGTTGACACGTAAATGTGTGGTAGAACATCAGCTTTCCAAGCAAACGGCCTGGATTCGATCCTCTCTCAGACCCAAATATTTATTTTATTTGCATCTTTCGATTTTTCAGTCACGCACGAAATAATTTTTCACTTGCAACCAATGGTGCCCACACAGACACCGGAATTTCTGCGAAATGCGCTCTTCAACACTATCGCTTTGAAATAAACCCTGCGTATTCCCACAAGGCTAGCTTTAAGAAAGGGGAAGAAGACACCCACCCATTTGTAGCACAAACCCACAAGGAATCTCCTACAGATTTCTCAGAAAGAAAAGCTTCTTAGTTGCCGAAAAATTCGTCATGGTCGAGGGTTCGAACCAGGAATCAACGCATTTCTGGGACGATCGCTCTACCGACTGAGCTAACCAGGAAGCCAGCAATTGACTGTGTGAGGGCGAATCTATTGAGAACTCAAAGCATAGGGACACAAGTACTACAAATAAGTTCTCCAGAAACCTGCAAGGTGGCAGAAGGGATAACAAAGGGGAAGATTTCCTTGTAGCACGACGCCATAAAGAAATCTGTACAGATTTCTCGGAAAGAAAAGCTTCTTAGTTGCCGAAAAATGCATCCTGGTCCGGTGTTTGAACCCAGGACACACGCCTTCCCAGGGGAGTTGTTCTAATTGAGCTAACCAGCAAGCTAGCAATTGACAGCATGAGGGTGAATTCATTGATAACTCCCTTCCGCCACCTTGCAGGTTTCCGCAGAACTCGTTTGCAATAAAGCGAGCTATCCTGCACAGCTTTCAACCACTGTCGTGAAGCCACCTTCGGACACTGGCATTCGATTGTTTCGTTCCGAAACAATGGAAATAAATTTTTTTCATAAAGTGTGCTCATGCTCTTGATTTTTTTAAAGATTTTTAATGGGGTTGACCCACATTCAAGTCTACTTACAATCGTGTAAATACGATATAATGAGTGTCATAACCAGCTGCCAGTATTTTGTGTATGCTTGAAGATTAAGAGGTTTCAATAGCACTATCACCACCCATAGGGTCAATGTACAAGAATGTCCGAAATTAGTAATCTGATTTCAAAACTCATTAGCATCTAACTTTTTGGACTTCCTTTTCACATTACAGGTTAGAAATTGCATTACTTCATCCTGCAAGCTTGAACCAGCGTTGTCGCGAGTATCTCTTTATAGCTGCAGAGGTTTCCCAAAAGTCAGCCTTGCCACAATACGTTGATGTTATGTGGTGAACCATCAAGGAACCTAAAGGTGACGTTTCAAAGCAACGAGATGATTATGAGAGACACTGTAGTGCAAGGCTCTGAATTGTAACCACCAGGGGTTCTTAAACATGCACCTAAGAGCAAGATCACAAGCTTCTGACAATCTGCTTTCACTGAAATGCCATCACTGCAATAGAGATTACATCCCGCAACCTTGAACAGCATGAGTGGAGCAATGCCACACCAAGAATGCATGAAGGAGTGATTGCAGCAGATGGAAAACGTGCCAGTATGGTTTAACCGCTGACAGCCATATTATGATAAGCATCTACAGCTAACTTCTTGGTAGTACAAGTAAGCTCGCACAATAAGCATTCTACATGCTTTCAATATGTGACAACCCAAACCTGCCACACGGTCGTTCACTGCCACCTCTTTGGGCAAAATCACTCCGGGCTCAACACAGACATGCTGCTTGCAGTAACGATAGTAGCTCATCATTGTTACACTTGTGTGTGGACAGAAACAATAGGCATGAAGAACAGTCACTCCAAATGCTTGCGTACAGTCCACCAGCGTCCCTTAAGTGACATTGATTGATATGTGTGGTTTAACATCCGAAAACCACTATTTGATTATGAGAGACGCCGTAGTGGAGGGCTCCAGATATTTCGACCACCTGGGATTCTTTAACGTGCACCCAAATCTGAGCACACGGGCCTACAACATTTGCGCCTCCATCGGAAATGCAGCCACCGCAGCCGGGATTCGATCCCGCGACCTGTGGGTCAGCAGCCGAGGAGTACCTTAGCCACTAGACCACCGCGTCGGGGCTCCCTTAAGTGACAGTACGATCTTAGTGGGAGACGTGCTGCATACAAACAACTAGGAACAATCGGCTCCATGCAGCAGCGAATGGGGCATTCCAATGATGCTGAGGAGAGTTTACAGCAAAAGCTGTATATGGCTAGGAGAAATTAAGATCCCTTTGGCAGCGGTGTCACGAGCGGTCTCCATTAGCTGTGTTATCAATTACAACGTTAGCTGCATCATGCCTAAGCATGATGCAGCTCTTGGCTGTGTTGTGAGTGGCGTCGTCCATCCCATCGCAGCCGTGGCGCCGAGTGTGCGCGCATAAGTTTTTCCCGAAACCTTCCACATCGGTATGCCACGGACAACTGTAGAAAAATGTGGAAAGTGGAAACATGAGAGAGCCCGTATTTGCCAGGCTGATGGCGCAGTCCGGGCACAAAAACAGGCCCAAGAGGCCAAGTTCCAGCCGCAACGGCGTACCAATGATCCAGCAGCCTTCCAAGCCACGCTAAATCGCTAACAGGAATACAAGCGCCAATGGTGGACGGATCCTCTAAACCACGCCGCCAAGTTAACCCGTGAAGTCAAATGCTTGCAACGTCGTTGCTGCGTCAATGTGATGAGTGCAGGAGAGAGTTTCTCCAGCAGCATATTGGCTTTGGCTGCAACATTTGTGACAGCCTGTGGTTCGATAACTACTATGATTAACGCATTCGACTGCTCATTACACTCACCCATTACTGCAATCATGAGGGGCATAATGTGCTGCATGCGAAATAAATGCTGTGGTAAACCCAAGCCAAAGGATGTGTCTAACCTCATTAATAAGCACGAACAAGTAACCAATAATTGTGAAGGGCTTCAGTGTCACGTTGGGTTGAACCCACTGCTAAATACCAGGGCCGCACTTTTCAGCTTTTGTTGGTTAACCATTTGTAAGGAGTGCTTGGGCGGCGATTTTTGTATGGTAAAACATCATTGTACAGTAGCACACAGTAGGCACGACGAACACGCCCTGCAAACGCACGCGTACAGTCCAGCTAGCATCCCCTAAGTGACAGTAGTACGAGCTTAGTAGGCGACGTGCTGCATAAAACGAACTAGAACCAATCAGCTCCGTGCCGCAGAAAATGTGGCATTTTAATGACGCTGTGGAGAGTTTTGTACAGTAGCACACCATACACATGCACAAGCATCAAGTAGGAGTCCCCTCCTCCACAGAGCCTTTGTGTTCCGTGTTCTATTGAAACACTCCTAAGCAATGTAAACATGAACCACAGCCCGATCATGCAAGAAACTAACTTTTTCTTCATTTTCCTGATGTAGGTAACACTAGTCCCAAGCCACAAATTTGCAATTGGCAATTAGCACGTAGCCAAAAACAGGGGTTTCCCGCAAGTACCGAATGTAGTCACGAGCGCCTGTGCAAGCACAAAAATGCCTGATGAGTGTACAAACATATCTTCAATCATATCTTACTTGGCTTTGCTAAGTAAAAAAAAAAAAAACACAAATGTGTTTTAGACTGCCCCCTTTTCAGACTTTTTGCAATCCTGAAAATTTCAAAATCTGAACTTGACTGTATAACAAAAGGACTTCGGCGTCAATGGCCAACTAAGTTAACCCTGCTTATGACGAAGCTTCATACAACGAATTCCTTGATGTAACAAAGTTTTTCTATTCCTGTCGTTGCTCTATAGAAGCACAGGTATTTGCGACTTCCATGTAACAAAGTAGCAGTGGGAGACAGCCTTGATATAACGAATTCTCCCCATGGACAATCCAGGAATTTCGCCCTGGATTTCGTCATTTTGGTACGAGCATGCACCTATAGCGGGTGTCCTGTGGCCGACAAACCACGAAACGGCAGCGGTGTGCGCGGCACAGAATGCGAGAGCGAGCGCTCATTATTGCGTGCGGGTGAGCGCGAGGCGGGCCTGTGCCCCATGAGCCGGCGTTGGTGCCACCGCGGGCACATGCGTGGATGTACCCTCTCTCTCCAAATCAAAAACAAAGAAAAAAACTACTTTTGCGTTGGCAGGGCCACACTTTTAGTTAGTGTCACATATGTGGAGCTGCACTGGATAAGGAGAGTGCTTCACCGAATAGTTTTCCATGGTATCTGTGTCGTTCGCTCTTCGGTTTCAACGTCGTGCACGTGTGCATGGTGTGACCCCCTGCGCACACATGGTGTGGCCCCCGACAACATCCAGCTTTTTTTTTTTTCTTTTTTGAATGCAGAAAACCATGTCGTCACCACCGAGCACCGAGGGGATGTCAGATTAGGCGCTCATGGAAACTCTCAGAGGCCATGGTGACGACGAGTATTCGGAGGTTGACTCGTCCCGTGCTACCGTCTTGTGCCGCGCCGCGAGTTCGCAGGCTCATAGCTTTGGTGATTAGTCGATTAGTTCCGACAACAAGAGGACGGCACGTTGAATGAAATGCAATGAACGCGATAGCAACAAATTATAATGTTATAAGTAAGGCTGGCAGCCAACTTTTTTGGATTCTCTATCGCGAAAATCCTACAATACGCTGATGTGAGCGAATACGGCTGCTCCAGGGAGAAGAGATTTTTTCACAGTCCCTTTGCATTGAAAGTGCACAGCCGATACTTGCAGAGATTGCGCGTGCACCAGCGATCGCGACCGCCTTTAAAATCCAAGTTCATTGTTGCTACTCATACGACCCTTGCCTCTACCCCTCCACACATTTTTTCATGTTCATTCAAGACTGTTGGTTTCCTTTGTTTGAAAATTCGATGGCGGTTCTAACACGGCGGGGATGTTACCTTCCAGGCGATAGAGATTGGCGGGCCGGTTCATTTGATCCGAGCTTCAGCAGCACTCGTGCGCTTTTACCCACTTGAGAAAGTTACGATGCGTGGGGGCATCTTATCAATTTAGACTCGTTACAGAACACGGCGGCGACAGCAGAAACCCGCTGACAATTGCTATCGCAATAATAACGCAGTTTTTTACTGCTGAATAAGTGTTTTAGGTTAGCTCTGCCTTCAGTCCCCTTTATGTTTTATTTGTGCGCTTATTTTCTGAATTTTTGTACTGACACTCCATAGAACGAAATCCTCTTTGTAACTAATTTTTCGGGAATTCATAGATTTCGTCATATCCAGGTTTAACTGTAAGTGTATGGACAAAGTATAAACTAAGAAACGCCAAGCAACTCAGCCTTACACTGCTTTGGATGTCATCCCACAGGCGCTGCACATCAGTGTCATTGTTGTAGCGGTCGATAGACTTTGTGGCTTCCGACCTGATGGCACCTTCAATCTGAAATTAAAGAAGTTATTTATGTATTGCTCAAGAATAGTAGCAAGCAGAAAACATTACAAAAAGATCGGGACAAATTGCACAAGGAGTAACAGTACATATCCACACTTCTTTTGGACATATGCCAAGCAGACTACTAAATATTGCAAGGAGGGCACAACCCAAATAGGTTGCGTTATGCAAGCGGCTCAGTTGAGATGACACACTAACAGCTTATTTTACTTAAAAGGAGCACTAAGAAAAAATTTGCATCAGCTTTCTTTTTCTGATGCAATAAGTAGCCAATGACCCACTTATAGGTGAAAACTGTTTGCTTGAGTAAACCGTGGATAACTATTTGGAGAGGTTTTTGTAACAACCAGTCAATCCTAGCTTCAGGGAGTGCCAAGAGTGGCAAGGCCGGATTTTCGTTCTTATGAATGCTGCTGGCCCAGTAACCCCACATAACGACATTCACGTAAAACCGCACTTGTTGGATGAGACGAGGTAGCATGGGCCATAAGCATTTTTGCTTAACAGTGTGCACGTGGGTTCACAGTTAAAGGGAACACTTTCATGTGCATCATGTCCAGATTTTGCTCTCTGGCAAAAACGTAGTGGCTTATATTTGCATAAGACCACCGCTGGGTGACTGTTCTTACTCCTTTTGATAGACTAGTGTCATTGACGAACAATGTCTCTTCGTCTACTTGCAGTTATGAGGCCCGCAAAATGACAGGTGCTCATTAGAGTGTTCCCTTTAACAGTGAATGGTACTGTACATTCTAGAGGTCACTATGTTAGAACCACAATATGACAAAGCAAACTGCAGTGGGGGGGGGGGGGGGGGGTGCTTTGGATTACGTCTAACCATATGGCGCTCTTCAACATGCCTCTATACTCTATCTCACCACTGCCGTTCAGCATTGCCAAGGCTACAGAGTGTAAACAAAGTACACGCTTGTGCAGCAAAACCTAGCTACAGATTCAATAACATTACAATTGGGAGGGAGGAGACATTTGCAGTTGTTTGGGATGTGTTACATGACATCAATGGATGATAATTTTGTTCTCCACATTTATGTTGTGTGCCTTTAATTGCTGCATCAGTAATCGCCGTTAATTGCAGTTAGAAATCGGCATTGCAGCGCACATGCAGACACGCTTGCTATTCAGCCACTGCAGTGGTAGCACCAAACTAACGGTGAAATGAGTCATCAATCTGCGCCATCTCACTCTTAGAGGACAAAGTATAAGCTACAGTCGCGCTCAATATGCCTTGCACCGTGCTCTCTGGGCTCAAAACGGTGCCAACACTGCAAATCGCCCCCTACATGGCAAAAACTTGTAGATTAGGCTATCTCAGCAGTACTTTCTGAACCAAATTAAGGTTTGTCTGTGTCATTGTTCAGGCTTGGGATGAATTTAACCACACGGCAGCGTGTTGCAAGTCATATCGAGTGCAACTGCACATTTGGTCACTCACAAGATATGCTGTTCGTTTTGCCATGTCTGCTAAGCCTAATGCGCCGAGAATTCAGTAATGGTTCTTGAAAGAAGTGCAATATTGTCACGAATACGTTGTTGTCAAAGCATCAGCATATTAAACTAAAGCAGATACAAGCATCAATTTGTAACTTGCGGGTCACACAGCGCACGATACCTTCAGAAATTCAAACAAAGGAGACCAGCAGCTATGAACGTAGCCTTTTTTTTTTTTTTTCCCAGGGATGGCGTCTATTCTCATTACAGCCTTCAGCCTTCCAGTGCTGAAGGGAACTTCTGAGATAGAGTACAAATCTAAGCACACTGGTGTCCTACCTTTTGTGTAACCGCGTCAATTAGGCATTTATGATGATGATATGCGAGCTTTTATGGCGCAAGGACCATGCTTGGCCAAAGAGCGCCATGAACAATGATGCTCGGAAAGCAATGGTCTGCGATTGAAGTGATATGAACAAGATATGAACGATGACACTGTTGCGCGGCTGTAATGGGACCTAAAACTTCGTGCCAGGAGGTGGGTTAAAACTGAAAAGTATTATATCATGGGTGTGACGTGAAACGCATGGAGCTGAAATGAACGACAGTGTTGGTGGTGAGGGCAGCTGCAGCCACATCTTTGTACAGAGGTCACGCTACGGATTAGCTCGGAATATGGCGTGCAACTATGTACATCTTTTAAAAAATTTTAACAGTGATTGCGGATTAAAAAGCACATCACTAACGATGAGCATGACAGGATGTAGTGGATGCTGCTGTCGATAAGACAATGAAAAGTGCTTTTTTCTTAGAGCATCTAAATTGCTACACTGGACGAGGATGTAGACAACTGTAAGTTGATCTCCACATCTCTCACGGATGAGTTGGTCACCACCAGACGAAAGGTATGAATGTGCAGTGCATGTGTGTCCTATCTGTAGCCTTGTAATTGTCACTTGTGTGTACTGTGATCTGAATACTGCCGGCCAATTTTCAAGTCTGATTACATGTAATTTCTTTTGCGTTTGCCTATCCCATAGGTGCCGCCAGCATGGCCTGAGCTCCCGTCGAAGGGCTTCAGATCAAATGCATGGACAGCTATTGATGTATTGGCGGCGGCGTTGTCTTGAACGGATGCAGCTAGCTGATTCGCCAACATGTTTCCAGCTATCTCACGGTGCCCTGGCACCCAACACACTACAACATGTCATTCAAGAGTGCAGATATTGCATAATGGAGAGTAAAGCAACACAAAGGCAGGATTTTTATGTTTCCTCAGAGTTTTTAAAGCTGTTACTACACTCAGAGAATCTGTATATTACCGCATGTCGTAGTTCCTTGTTATGCTTGACGGCCACATATATCGCATGAGTTTCTGCGAAGATGCTTGTTTGGGAGTGCAGAATACCGGAATTATGAAAGGATGGGCCAACAGCTGCATAGGACACACCAGTGTGAGACTGAAGCATCTGTGAAAAATTCTGGGCAAGTGTACTTGTGTTAGAGTTTGAGGAAGTGCGTACAGATATGTGCAGTAGGTGTGTGTTTAACGACTTCCGTGAAAGATAGATCACAGTCTATAACCTGCCACTGCCACGATGGCAGATATACTGTGGGAGCCATCAGACGGTTTTCTAGTAGTGTCACGCCTGCTTCCTCAGCTAGGCTCTTCACACAAAGTAAGTAGGGCTGTCGCAGCGAAGGACAAGGCAGAATTGAACGAATCATTAATTTTGGAATAAGTGGCATGTACCTCGTCTGAGTTAACCTTGAGATAGTACACAAAGGACATGCAACATCTCTGCAGGTGGCGCAACCATTCATTTGATTTTACGTACAGGCTTTCTACAGGGCTAGTTGAAAAAGAACTCGTAGAAAGGCGAATGCCTAGACGTGGACAGGGTCAAGCATCTTTAAAGGTGATGGTGTGACAGACTGATAGGTTATAGCACCGTAATCCAGGCGCGTGTGTACAAGGCTTTTAATAGATTCATCAGACATTTCCTGTAATTAAATGAGGCATTTGGCTGCCATGTCATTCTCACCAAGTTTTTCTGGCCTTCTATATGTTCCTTAGTCATTCTTGTACACTGCATTTTCGCACTTTTTTCACAGTCCTGCTGTAACCCAATAGGGCTGCAGTGCATACCAGTGGTGGATCCAGAGGGGAGGGGGGGCAGCAGGAACAATCACCCCCTTCCCCTCCCAAAGTGTCTGCAAGTTATGGTTGCCGCGGAGTCGTTTTCTAACGTTCAAGCCGGGCGGGACTTTGAAGTGGACCAAAAAACTGTGCATCGCTAGAAAAGCTGCAGCGTGGGACGACGAACCGGGAACTTTGTGTGCTTTTTTAAAAAGTGCGGCATATCCAATGACCTTGATGGCACCGAGGATTGCGCACTGTTTGAAAACAGCCACAAAAAATTCAGCGACGACGACTCTTAATGAGCGTGGCATTGGCAAGTGCGGTATCTTCATAATGCAAGTAACTAGAAGCAGCGTGAAAAAAAAAACGGCGACAACCGATGATGAACCAACGGCTTTGTTTCACCTTCATGTTCACTGAAAGTTTTCTTTTTGAACACTCTTTCGTTCGGCTGACAGTCAAGGTAGGTGTTTTTTTCCCCGAGCTTCGGACTTTTGGTGTCGGCCTAGATTCGAGTAAATATGGGAGTAAAAAGTGACCTAAATCCAGGAGTACTATACATATTGCTCAAAAGTGAGTCCGTACAGGAATAAAATGAACAATATAGCCAGTAAAGACTATCAACATAAAAATTGCTAGACATACTATTACTGTACCTTTGATCGGTAGGCATATGCAGCAATGGCAGCTCCCAGTTCACAGATCAAAATAATGGTCAGCAGCACACTGAACTGAAAGTCGGAATAATATATATTATGCAAATGGTACAAGCAAGAGTAGTTGTTCAATATTAGTACATATGCATGTAAAAAAACTGCATGGAATACAAAACAACATTCTGCTGCACCATTGCCTACAGTAGACAAGTCGAGCTTGCGCACACAATTTGTGCTGCTCCTATAAATGACTAGTTGTATTCATAAATGTTGAAACAAGTACTTGCACAGCACCATAGACAGGCTGCGCCCAATTCAGTTTACACAGTTTTTTTTGGCTTTAACAGATGACGCAGCAAAAATAAATGCATTCAAGGCACACACTATTTAGGTCACAAAACTATTCCAGTCAAGCAAATTGAATCTAAAATTATGTCCTCTGTGCAGAAGTGTACTGACAATGGCTGTGCTCGATAAAAAAAAAGGCAGAAGGACACCTGTCTGCCTTTGAACTTTTGGCAAACTCTGACATAATAATTGCAGTTCTCTTCTAAGTGGGGCAGCAAAGACAAAGAGCAGCATATCGTCTCCTTCAACAGGTTCAAACGACAACCGCGTCTGAATCATCATAACTGGAAGCCGATAGATGTGAATTAACACCAAAACGCACTTACAAAAAACAGTAAAACCTCATTATTCGAAGTTACTGGGACCGTGAGGAATCTTCTAATTAAGCAGGTTTTCAAATTAACAGAACATACAAAAAGCGAGAGGCAAGGAACTTGAAATTATTCAAATTAATCAGGGCAGGTCATTTGCTGGGCCGGTTAGTTTGTGGCACCAAGGGTTATGTTTTCCAGCAATACCTGGCACAATTCTGCTGCAAAAGAGGGGAAATTCCAAACCTAACCCCTGTCACCCCAAAAAAAAAAAAAAAAAAAACGTGATCAACTAAAATGCGTGCCTGCAAAAAATGAGACATCTTCCCTGCAATACAGTAATGACACGCGGGAAGCATGTCGCCTGCTTCTTGCTGCATCAGCACGTCATGATGCAACCATAGGCCGATTCTTTTTGGTAAAATAAAGGTTTTATAAAGGGACAGTGCGACCAAATTCGCCATGTATTTTGGCTGGGAAACATCACTATTGAAGCTTCCGGCATGAGTTTTCAAAGTAGGCATTGCAGGCAAAAACTCCACCAACAGTGCAAGTGCACATATTGATGGAGCAACCTGCACTCGAAGGTTCGCATACATTGCGGATTTCTCCAGACTGACCTTTATTTTTTTAATTCAAAAAAAAATTATTGAATCATGACGCGCTGATGTTGCAAAAAGCAAACAACATGCTGTCCGCACGTCATGCTGTCCGTAATTTTTTGACATCTTGTGTTTGATGTAACATTGCTCTATGTACAGACAAAGCGGTAATAATAGCTGGCTTTTATGTGCCAACACCACGATACGATTAGGCACGCCGTAGTAGAGGGCTCCGAAAATTGATCTGGTGCGCATGAACCTGTATTGACATAGCAGAGTTAATGGACTACTAGCACTTGACCTGACTGAAATGCACAGACCATGCCTGGAATAGAAACCACTACCTTCAAGTTAGCAGCCAAGCATTATGGCCACTACACCACCCTGTCAGACACACATACAAAGCAGTGTTCACTCTGAGATTGAAGTAAACCAGGAACATACATTAGCCCATAAAAACGACATCACTCAAAAAACAATTTATTGCCACAAGCTGGCTTCCGACCTAAAAAACTGGTCACATGGTTCTTGGTTATCAGCTGTATGTATGCACAAAAACAAAAAATAGCATGCAATCATAAGCTGCCACACTGAGATCTGAAAAAAATAGTATAAATGCTTGAAAGCAGGCAAGTACATTATTTAGCAGCAGCAAGAGTTGTCACAATATTCCGATTCTTTCGCTGCCCACACACACTTATAAACCATCACCCATTTAAACATTGTACTGGTCAATATGCACAAGTAAATTCAGAAAAGCTGCTGCACTCCATCCAGTTTTTGTAGATAACAAATCAAAGGGTATAATGTCCTGACACTGCCCACCGGGTGGCGAGATGTAATAGTGGAAAGCTCCAGGTTAATTTTCGATTACCTGGGTTCTTAAAGGGCTCCTATACTAATTCTTGCGCTTTGCCCCCACTGAAATACAACCACATTGGCCAGAAATCTAATCTACAGCCTCGTGTCCAGCAGCAGAATACAATAGCCAATTAACAACCACAGCAAGTGTATCTTAAACATTTGTAGAATAACATACGAAAGGAACTAGGGAATTGTATAATAATTACCTCCTCCCTGTGAACACTCTTGGGTTGTGTGAATAGGTAAATTCTACAAGTATTGTGGGAATAGAAAAAGCAATGCAACACTGTTTTGTGATAAGAGGTCGAAATGACCGCACTTATGTCTGCTGTGCTAAACAGTTTCATACACGCCTCCTTCCTAATGCGCAAGCAGTTTTACACCTCAAGAAGGCTACACAAATGCAGAGTACATACCGCCATGATCATGTGATAGTTCTCCCGGATGGCACCACAGCATCCCAGGAAGGCAAGCACGAAGATGAAGACCCCCAAGACCACAATGGCCACAGGAGCACCCAAGTAGCCCTCATAGAAAGGCTTTTGTGGGCTTAGCGCTGTAAGCACCACTGCGCCAACAGCTATCAAGGCGATCCCGCAGAGCTGCCAGAGCAAGAAGCATAAAAACATTGAACAAGCAGGCTGGATAAAAAAACAAGTAAAAATTCTTTCATATAAAGCTCATGTAAAAACTGCTATCCACCTGAAGTAACACATATATACAAAGCAGTTATTGAAACTAAAAGTGGTTGCCACTTTTTTTAAAGACATTTCCCTTTACCTTACAGGCTCCAGCAACACACCGGTGAAATTTAAATGTATACAAGTACAAAGGAACACTGATGAAGTTTATATGATCCATGCCAAAATTTGAGAGTGGAGGAGGAAGAACTACAAGAGAGGAGGCAGGAAGGTTAACCAGCCACATTCCATGTTGGCTACCGATCCCTGGGGGAATGGAAAAGTGGAGTGTAAAGAAGAGAGAGGGAGACAGAAGGGAAGGAGACAAAAATTTCGGGACAGCTGCAAACAACAGGCATCAAAGTTAGTGTACATCTCTAGTTTTAGTGGATTGCATTTTATATAATGTAATGTATAACCCACCTAGGACGTCACAACCAAAAATCAATACACACAATAAAATTTGACCAATAGTCAAGCTCTGATCCACTTTGTGGCTATTGCAAGTCTCATTGCACCACATTTGGCGACTCTGTATAGCAAGGATGCACCAGCTTCTAAAGCTGTTTTGAAAAGTGCAGGCAATTTCAATGCAGTCAAACAGATTGGCGTGACAGTCACTGATATGGTGCACCACAAGCAGTGCACGTGCTGCGGCACTGTTTTACAAACAGCAGTAGCTGAATGTGAATTGTGATATAGACAAGAATGTTTACCTCCGTCTTTTCATGGCATTAATATAAGCTTTGTGAACACCGCACATCTATAAAAGGTAGATTAAACCACTTCAAGCTTTATGCAAATCAAAAACAGCGACAGCTTTGAATAAAGTTGTCGGAAACTTTCAACAGCGAAGTGTTCTCTTGTTCAATCTAAAGCACAAGATGCACTAACTTTATTTTGCCTCCCACCCATAGCGCAAGCATCACATCGAATCTGATGTAGATAGAGTTTGGAACGCGAAATTGATAGACCTCAAATCATTGGATTTACTCTAATATTTATCAATGATTTACAATCCAGGCCTTGTAATGAAGCCATATGCATAATATGCTGAATGCTGATTTATTTTCCAACTTGATATAACTTTTGTTTTCGAGAATTAGGCTTTCCTAATGTACTATCGACATCAAATGAAACGCAAACAGCAGAGCGCATGGCACAAGCCTTATCAATGGCACAGTGCGCACCGTCTACCAGTCATTGACACAGTGAGGCCCGCACATCCAGTGTGGCAGCACTGCACGATCCCTCTACAGTGCAATATTTCTGCTTGTGTTCCAGGTATGGTATTTGAAAGGAATAGAATTTAAAAAAAAATACAGAGGTTAAAATACTGCAGTCGAAGGCGAGTACTGTAGCACGGTTTGTCATGACGGAGGCAATCATCACGGAATGCCTGGAAAATTGTATTTATAGTAGACAAAGGTCAGTAAAAAATGCTGGCAATTTCACGTTGTTTCACTTCGCGCCTGTAAAGCAAAACAATTTGCGCGCTTTCATCTGAGGAAACACTCTGCATTTCCAGTTAAAATGAAGCCTTTTCGGGTTGTTCTCTGAAAGAGGGGTGCAGGTGAAGCAGTGCAGGCGAACGAGATACGACAATCGTTTGAAAATTAACCCGCAAACCAATTATATTTCTCTTTTTGTTTCATCGTGCCAAGACACCGACTGCACTGGGACGCTGCAGTAAAATCAAGGAATTGCGAGTGATACGATCGAAAGCGCTCGGCACGCCCACGATTTCCACCATTGTCACCATACGAAAACTAGAGCAGAAACGGAGATAACACACTCTAGGTGGATCGCGCAGTGCTGCCAAACCGGATGTGCACGCTTATCAACGGTGATGGCTGGACGGCGAACACTATACTGTTTCTAATGCTTGAAACGCGCTTCGCTGTTCGGGTTTCGTTTGACGCGGATAGTACATATTCTTGCTGCGATTTCATCCCCACAATATCACTTACTTTTTCCCAAATGAACCTATATGGCTATGGGTCCACAAACTTGTTTGCATGCTTTGTGTTAGACATTCCCAAAAATAAATTGAATAAAATCCAGACAAGACAACTCGTGGAAAAACAGCAGAGGGCATGCCATAAGCACATGAGCACACACACAGCTTAAAAATGCCATTAACTGGAGAAATTATGCTATTGTTTTAGCACAAGATGCTTAAACAGGCTCTGCATACTGTGTGAATCAAAGCTAGAAAACACTCTGAAAGGCTATCAACAATTACAAACATTAACAGTTAATTGCTACATGCCAATGCTTTCCAAACTAACTTTTACTCAGGTGAGCAGAACTTCTTAAAAAAAAGTTGATTCAAAAACTTAATTGCATCTTTAGTTACTACTGAAGTGGCGTACAACATCGACACTACGGGAAAAGTGAAGTCTAGGCCTATTTTAATTTGCATGCAATTCTTCGCAGCACCGACAGGGACATTCATACACTGATCCTGGAACGAGCGCAAGATGTGATTGAGAGGCTTAGCCTCTCTCATCCCTCACCCTTTCCATGAATAAAAGTTGTCCCTCACTCGCTCTAGTCCAGAATGCAAAAACTGTTAACTAAAAGTGATACAGCTATTTATAAATTTCAATCGTTAATGGACTTAAAGTACTTAAAATGCACTGAGACAATTTCAGTGTGGTTTGTGACACTAGTGAATTTCATTTCAGCCTACAAACACAACACAGTCAACACACATAAGGTGACACTTTACATGTCACCACATATATGCAATAACTACTGCGAGATGAAAGCACATCTAGAACAGCCTTCCTTTGTAGTCAAACAATACTGAAAATAGGCAAGGTGAAAAAACTGGTAGCATACACTCAAAGTAGCCCAATGCTGAAGGTTAATTAGGCTACTACAATGCTATGAACCAACAAAAAACCAAATGTGACACTCAGAATATCATAGTTGAAACATTCAATTTAATCCACATTTTGACCATACTTGGGAAGTTAACTATCCTTTTCATAACTTTCAGAAGGTATGAGTGCAAACCAACTACCATTCGTAAAAAAAAAGAGAAATTGAGTTTAAGCATGTGTTTGAATAGAATAAGATCGCAAATATATAGTATATAGTTGCATGCAAACCCATGGCAGTAAACGCACGAAGTTCACTACACAGAGAATCACACATTATTTAAGTGGGTGTTGCGTAGCACGGAGGCTTCGCTAATCTTTAGCGTTTGCTAGGACTTCAACGAAGGGTGTTACGGAACGAATGTCAGTTCCACATTGGCTAGTTGGCGAACTTGGATTAAGTGACTTAGTGAGGATTCCAGTACACAAGAAATTAGCATCGAGACTACATGCGAGGTGGTGCGGTTGCAGCATAAAGCTAGACAGCGGGCTTAGATTGAGTAACTTAATAGCCAAGAGTTCGATGATGGAAGTTCATCTGGTCAAATATTGGATGAGATGGAACACTATCACTGACCGCGTCTTATGAAATGATCAGACGTTTCGGAACCACGTACTCAGGCTTGAACAAGGAACCCGTATGCGGTTCCGGAAAGTCAGATCATTTCATCAGACACTGAGTGGATTCTAGTACAGCAGAGGTTAGTACTGATACTACACACGCCAACCAACTAGCTTTGAGCCGGTACGGTTGCAGCGTAACGCCAGACTATTACGACCAGCCGCACCACTTCAAAGCTGCAGGGCACCGGCGTTGGTTACGAATGGTTGCACCACACACGTGATTCAGACGTGCGCAGTACAGAAAACACTAACCTTAAAAAATTGTATTAAACGGCGGCCAGCTGAAGTCTACATGATAATTTACGTGGGCATTGCAGGTATACTAGCGTTGGGAGCACGCTTACTGACTGCAGACTGAAATATAAAAACGCGAAACTAAACCACGACAGCCAAATAAAGAACAATTAATACGCGTTTAACGAGCACGCATGAATTCCACCACCTTCGAGATAAAGAGCGGTTTCAATTTAGTACTACTAAGCAAATCTGATCTGTGTAGCAAGCAAGGCAAGGCCGGCGCCCGGCGTTATTTCCACTTATTGCGACATTTCCCACATCATGCGACGGACGTACCGTAACGCCGGCACTAAAAACGCCCCTACAATGGCGCCTTTGAGTGCCCTTTCCGACAAAGCACCCGAAACTTAGGTTTCTACATTAACACGATAAACGGGTCGTTTGCATGTGCACAACAGCCGTGTGGAGTGGAAGCCATTTAACGAGGTTTTCGAACATGTCACTTTCCTTTTAGCGGAGCAGCCACCAATATTTACGCAAGGTTTGCGGGCTTCACGTTCGTAGAAGCATTAACGACTGCATGACACACTGCTTAAACAGGGGATTAGACGCAAAAAGCACGTAGTCTTGCGGAAACCGGATTGACCAAAACGTAAGGCCGTAGTGCGTACCAACTCGAAACCGACGAAAAGTCACTCATGATGCAACAAACCTAAGCACCTAGCGAAAATCACAAACACTCGAAAACAATTAATTGTACAAATGTCGCATATACGCGCTTTCTTGTCACCAGTCCGATGCATATTGATAAAAACCTGCTTTCCTATCCTATCCGTGCGACGCGCCCTGCCAGAGAATCAGTCCCAGAAAATAAGTAGAAATCAGTACTTACAACAAATATGGCATTAAAAGCAAACAGCAGATACTTCACAAATCCCATCTTTGACGAATTCACCATTGTGAAGAGAAGCGGTTAATCTATGCTGCAGAGAAAACAAAAAACAGGAGAACAAAGTTGCCACCCAACACGGTGTCTACTGCGGACGGAGCGTTAATGGCCTTCGCCTCCGCGCGCGCGTGCTCCTGTAGTGTTCATCCGCGCGGCGCAGCCGGCGCGCGCAGCTGCAGCGGGCGGAAAATGGGGCGCAATGATCGATAAACCATCACAAATAAATTACCTTCTCTGCTTTACCTATTGAACTGTGTAAAATATTCGTTGCCTTGTCTACGCGTAAATAAAAGTATATAAACTTTTTATTCTTGTGCTGAGATATACAAACCGCCACGATACTAAGAACTATTTCTTTAGACTTGCCGGGACGCTGGTCGCTCTCGCCAGTCCCACCTCACGAGGTGTGACGTAGTTTGTGCGCGAAAAGTTTTCAAGCCAGCGGGAGGTGAATCACGCCGGCGGACTTATCACTGTTCATTCACGTGGGTATGAAGCGTCAAACGGAGGCAGCAGCATTTCCGCGAGACGTCGGCCTCAAAGTGAAACTAGATTTTTAGACAAGGCAATCTTCGCGATGCCGTTGGCTAAGCACCTGTTCAATCTTTTCTTTGCGTCATAATAGAATAATTAATACTGGGGCTTTACGTTCCAAAACCACGGCGTAGTTATAAGGCACGCCTTGGTGGGGGGTGGGGTGGGGGGTGGGGGGGGTCTGAAAATTCCTACTGTCTGGTGCTCTTTAACGTGCAACTGAGATCGCACAGTACACTGATTTGATTGATATGTGGGGTTTAACGTCCCCAAACCACCACACGCACGATTATGAGACGCCGTAGTGGACGGCTCCGGAAATTTTTTTGACCACCTGGGGTTCTTTAGCGTGAACCCAAATCTGAGCACACGGGCCTACAGCATTTTCGCCTCCATCGAAAATGCAGCCGTCGTAACTGGGATTGATCACGTGACCTGCGGGTCAGCAAGCCACTAGACCAGTGTACACTGGCCTCTAGCATTACGCCTCTATCGAAATGCGACCGCCGCGACCGGAATCGAACCCGTGACCTTCCGGTCAGCGTCTGAGCACCATTTTCGCTGCTCCACCATGGCGGACTATTTATCGCAGCAAGCAAGGTACAGATAAAAAAAATACGAGTCCAGCTGGATGAGCAGGAGCGTTTGTTTTCATCTCAAAAATTTCGAACTACTCTGGATCAGGCAGGACACAACAATAGAAGAGGAAACACACTTCAACAGATGGGACCCTAGCTATTTATTTATGTCGCTGAAAGGGTACTGAATGCACTGTATGTTATAAAGACCCGTAGGCGTAAAACTGCGCAACTTCATTATCATTGTTAATAATGGTACGTTTCACATTTTTTTCTTTCTTTCAGTAGACGGATGCTTCATCGGGGAATCACATGCAGGGCCTACGTTCCGACGAGTCTGTCTCTATTGTTGAGCTCGATAATACAGCAATGAGCACCGCGCAGCAGATGCCTGGCGTATGTTAGCCGCAGGTGCTCGCGATAGCAGGTTGCAATAAGGGGAGCTGCAGTATGAAAATATAACGCCCAGCCTACCGGTTGTCACTCACATATTCAGAAGCTGATCTCGCTGCTTTTATAGCATGAATCGAATAATGGTTCGTTTCTTCCTGTTATTCGCAGTGCTTTAATGTGTTAAATTTATTCTTAGGTCGTTGTTTAGAAAAAGCGTGTTTAGAGGCAAGAACGCTAGGTGTATGGCATATGTTTCGAGCGCGTATTAGAGAACTGTGGTTGTCAAACTAACCTCTTTTACACCATTTATTATATCACCTCTGCGGTCTTGGTAAACTTAATTACTCCCAGCAGTTTCTGAATGGCATCATTTTGTTCGCACTTGCAGATGCGAACGAAGAAACAAAATGAAAAATTCCGCTCAGGATTCCTCATGAGCACTTTAGAAATTGTACTCAATTTTGGTGCTTGGGTTTGCGGTAGTCTCACAGGGATGCCTTTGATGCTTTTTGTTATTTCTTTCAGGCTACGAAGCAGACACCTTTTTAAGATTCATTTTTTTTAGATATTTGTGAAGTACTTTCTAAAAGTATACTAAAATCGATAATATATATATTCAAAATTGTTCTGGTCATGTGAACACAGCTGTCTGGTCTGCTTTCAATTTGCGAATGGCAGAACGTTTGCAGTATTTCATTTTTTAAATGATCTCCGTGATTTTCGTTTTATTTATTTATTTATTCATTTGTTTGGGTCACTTGATATACAAGTGACGGAGTCATGGCTAATCCCCCGGAGGGGATATGTGCCACATTGACGGGAAAGAAAATATATATTCAGCTTATTAAAGCTTATCAAGCAATTTAAGCTTATGAAACATTTTACTTTGCCACGTCATGATTTGATTGATATGTGCGGTTTAACGACCGAAAACCACCATATGATTATGAGAGACGCCGTAGTGGAGGGCTCCAGAAATTTCGATCACCTGGGGTTCTTTAACGTGCAACGAAATTTGAGCACACGGGCCTACAACATTTCCGCCCTCATAGGGAATGCAGCCGCCGCAGCCTGGATTTGTTCCCGCGACCTGCGGGTCATCAGCCGAGTACCTTAGCCACTAGACCACCGCGGCGGGGCTACTTTGCCACGTCAACAGGAGAATATAAAGCATGGAATGCAAACGTCTAATTTATTCATGAACTTACTTGACAAATACCATGCGGAGGTTGCGGGCATCTGCTCCCACTGGCAGCTAGCTTCATTTCGTCCACTTTCATTTCACCGTTTATCCAACATTTCTTCATTTTAAATGTGACCTTCGAATAATTTCGCAGCGTTTCACTTTCTGTTGGATATCATGCTGGGACAAACAGTGTACATACGTTATCATCATCATCATCATCATCATTATTATTATTATTATTGCTATTATTATTATTATTATTATTATTATTATTATTATTATTATTATTATTATTATTATTATTATTATTATTATTATTATTATTATTATTATTATTATTATTATAGATAGATAGATAGATAGATAGATAGATAGATAGATAGATAGATAGATAGATAGATAGATAGATAGATAGATAGATAGATAGATAGATAGATAGATAGATAGATAGATAGATAGATAGATCATGTTACCAGAAATTACCAATCGTTTTCTTCGTACAAGGCCCCTATAGATGTCTCTGAAGTGTCCGAACAGGCTCCAAGGCTGTTCTCGTAGATTGAAAACTCAGCGGGTATGCACCACAGAAAGCGGGTAGAGGCGAAGCAGCTCGTAGCCTATATAGCATTGCCATGCAAAGTATATAGTGTATCAAAGGGTAGGCATGACTTGCCAGTAAGGAATAGGGGAAGTCAGTGGCTGTAATGTCAAAGTAAACAGGAAGGAAAACAGAATATGGTATAGCAGGTGCTTAGTCTTTTATAGTATAATTTAGCAGGTGGATGGGAAAGGGAAGCAATGGTGCAGAAGGCTGATGTTAGGGTGAGAAGGAATAGGCTAACCATGACGGGATGATGTCCAATATAGCATAGCAAGGGGTGGGAAAGAGAAGTGCGAGTAAGAAAGTGTTCTGGGAGGGTGAGGAGGAAAGAAAGGAGAAGAAAAGGAAATATAGAAAGAGGTGAAGAACATGATGGTGAAGAAGGATAGACGAAGCTGCTTAATCGGCCTTCGGCGTCAGGTGGTGGTACTTTAATTGCTTGCCAGCTCCGCTATTTAGTCAGATTTCACTGGCGTGGAACTAGCCTTAATTTACTTGTTATTGTCGTTTCTTTTACCATTCGGAATTCTTATTTCCTTCGATATGCCGATTACATCACAGATGTGAATGTATATAAGAAAAGTCATTCTCTTAGTGACGGCCGCCCACTCCGCAGTCTGATTTGTGATCTGTTCTGTATGGTACATTCAGAAATAGTATTGTTTAGATAAGCTATATTTTACAGAGTAAACAAAAAAAAACACTACGTAAAGTGTGTATTTTATACTTTTGCTGAAACAGACGTGAGCATCAAACAAATTTCAAGCCGATCCACACTAAGCGCTACACACGCGAGTTGTGTTATAGCCATTTTGAACGCCGTTTGTTGTTGCAGTGAGCTACATACAGAGCCTTTTTTTCAATGGATTAGAACTATTTGCTCCATTCAGAATTGCGCAACGGCCACGTACGCACAGAGCGCTCCAACCTTACGTGACTCGGAGCACCGACTCCATGGTCGCCATGCGTTCGCTACCCGTGGTGCGTCGCACACCGGCGCGCCATTATGAAATACGCTTCAGGCTGCTCTATTTGTAGCGCGCCTCAATATGTGACCGTTCATCGACGGCATACCTGTATGTGTAGCACCGTGCGATGACATCTCTGCTGCGCGCGGTGGAAGGGCAGGGGGGAGGGAGGCAAGGTCGAGGGATGGGACGGAGACGGAAATCCGCTCTAAATTTTATGTATTACGAAGGCCTTTAACCACTTTTGTTCTTCTTTTCGTTTTTCGTGGGTTCTTTTATGCTCCGCTTCTCTGTACAGGACAGCGGCGTAAGCAGGGCGTTTTTTAGGGGAGGGGGCTGGTTCAGCCATACTTTATGTATGTTCATGCGTGCGTTTCTATGTATGCGTGTGTATATGCACAGAAAAGTCAGAGCATTTTCGTAGAGCGGGGAGGTTTGAAAGCCCCTTTTTACAGGCGTACAAAAGAAAGGAACGAGAGAGCTGCTTTCAGAGAGCGCTCGGCATTGGCAGTGCTGACCTACCTTGCCGTGTTTTGCGAAAATGAAGTGCCTCTTCCGAGCTATTCGTCGTCGGACGGGCATTACGACCCGCCGGCTGCAGAGGTGTGGCATCGAACGGGTGCGAAGACGGCGGCTTCCCGAGCCATCTCACCTCCGCGCACAACCGGGCATCCTGCCCTCCCGACAGGAATCCCGTCGCGTACGGCTCAGTACTGACGGCACACGAGTGCAAACACGGCGGTCAAAGCCCAGGCTAGTAGTGGCGGGAGGGGGGGGGGGGGTGCTTTTGTACTTTCGGCCTGCGTCACGCGACACACAGCCAGCTCAAAGTTCTCTGTGCGATCAGGAGTAACATGATGCCACCCGAACGATCACGTTATTGCGACGGCCGTACAGCATTGCGTCTATCGAGTGTAAGCTCCTAACGACGCGGGCAGAGACTAAAAGCTATAGACACCCTCAGTGTATGCGAGCGTATGCCTACAGTGTTGCAAACACAGGTCACTCTATAAAAACGAATGACAGATTTCCACTTCTTGTCTATGAGGCAGATGTGGCAGGAAGATGTGGTCGAATGTGATTGCGAATAATAATAATAATAATAATAATAATAATAATAATAATAATAATAATAATAATAATAATAATAATAATAATAATAATAATAATAATAATAATAATAATAATAATAATAATAATAATAATAATAATAATAATAATAATGATGATGATGATGATGATGATGATGATGATGATGATGATGATGATGATGATAAGTTATTATTATTATTATTATTATTATTATTATTATTATTATTATTATTATTATTATTTAGTAGCAGTAGTAGTGACAAAAAATCGTGAAAGTGGGACGCGTCCGGTGTGCCAATTCCTCGCTGCGCCACTTATCCCAACAATCAACCGAATTCGCCTACACCCCGCGAAATATTGAGGTGGGCTCATTCGTGTTAATATGAAGTTATGAACGAAGATGGTGACTCCACATAAACCGGAACTCAGATATAGGCTACGCTTTTTTACCCGCCAACAAGGAGCTGCATTTTTTCTCGACAGAAAGTCTTATCTTCACCGTAGAGAGGCGAGACGTGTCGGACGGCTGTGTGTTCCGGCCGGTTGAAAGACCTAACGGTTGCGACATTATTTCGAGCTTCCTTTTGATCTTTTTTTCCTTCCTCTTATCACACAGACACACACACACGCGCATATATATATATATATATATATATATATATATATATATATATATATATATATATATATATATTTGTGTGTGTGTGTGTGTGAAACCGCTGTTTGTTCTCTTTGCAGAATGACTCATCGTTCGCGATTTCACATTCCCAACCATCGCGGACATCCTTTATGCTTATGTTCGTTTATTCACTGGAAGAAAAATCTGAATTGAGGAAATTTTGCTTGCCACCGGAGTAATGAGACAATGTAAATCCAGCTTTGCGTTTTAATATACTCCGCTGCACACTCGACCACCAAATGTAAGCTCGACCGAACACCACCACTTACCGCTACCACCACCACCACCACCACTACTACTACTACTACTACTACTACAACTACCACCACCACAATTAATAATGTCTTGTGGCGTGATAGGCCCGTCCGTCCAGTACAAACGGTAGCCTTCATGCACGAGCATTTTTTTAATTTTAATAGTAAATTCGTAATATGTTGTTTTTATATTTGAACTGCACAAAAAAGCTATTCATAAAGTGACGCGTTTCCTTATATAGGTGTTGTACATCTGTATTACATTGAGGTGGGCTTGGGGTGACTTACCTGGATTGAGCCCAGGTTAGTCAATTTTACAATTATAATGCTTGTAGTCTTCAAAATGAATAGGGAAAGAAAGTAATTATAATAATAAAATTGATTGTTGGAGTTTAACGCCACAAACCCACCATATGATTATGACTTTCCTTCAAGACACTGGGCTGAATGACATTTGGTGACTGACTACTAGAATTTAAGAGATGCTCAGGCGATTGCCGGCCTTTTAGGCCAGGCTAACCGCGCCTTTGCAACATCACTACCACTCCCACCCCCCCCCCCACCACCAACAACAAATTTCGAACATGGCCATTAAACTTTATGTAGAGGATGGACACGTAAAAACAATAAATTTTACAAGGCCTGGAAAAAGAAAGAAAATGACGAACGAAAACAATTCGCAATGAAGGCATGGTACATGTGGACTACAGGTAAACAAGAAAAACCCGAGGCGACACAGTAAACAGTGGAAGAATGTGAGTGCTTATTCGTCTATTTAGAGCTGTATTGAATGTCCCGGAAGCTCAAGGAAGAAAAGATCTTCCGACTCTGCCTTCACCGAGGCCCTTTGCATTTTCTATGTTCTCTCGCGCTGCGCGTTATCTCGCGCTGGCAACCTAGCTCGTGGTCGCTTCTCTTTTTTTTTTCTTTCTGGCTTATGACCACGCCGGCCTCTGTGATCGACGTCCTGGAGCGTTTATGCGCTATTTGCTTACTGACCCGGAGTTCCCGGTTTCAGCTGACGGTCGCAGTGGCCGCGTTTTGTAGCCGCTGGCACTTTTGTGCAGCCGCCTAAACAACACTCTCACAAGGAATGAACTATAGCCGGTTCTTCTATACAGCTCTAGAATGCGAGCGAGTGCGATATACGCTGTCTATATGTGTAACCCGTCGAAAAAGTACCCGTGACGTGGTTTTTGTGACTCATATGCACCACTTCCTTTGATTCATGGTCATGAACGACATACGTCAATGACCATGAGTGTGATTTCGGGACAGCGTTTTGGTTTTTAACGTCTTCGTGAACGCAAACAGCGTCTTCTGTGAGATCACACATCTTCGCGTTGGTTGCGAATCAATGTTTATATTTTTGCTACAACGAACATTCTCCATAACAAACCAGTTTGCGGTTTCTATGCTACTTCGTTAGAGCGAGGTTCCACTGTGTTAACAACGCACCTCCTTCAAGATTACCCGGATTATTTATTTCGTTGTCGCCGTTGTTGTTTTGTTTAGCTCGCTATACGTTATGCTCACTGCACGTGTAGACAACGACGAAACTTTGATAACGGCGAACGGGTAATGTTCGTCTTTATCAAATCGCCAAGCCAATCACTCTGCCACCCCCCACCCTCGCATTGTTACACAAAAAAGTCATAATAAACAAAGCAAATGAATGAAAATATTTCAAAAATGTTAAGTAAATCCAAACATGGTCTGCAGACTCTCCCCCCCCCCGCTTCCTCTTCTTTTTATTCATTTATTTATTTATTTACTTTTTTGAGGCTGGCACCAGATTGGTTAGTGGGCAGCACTTTCTCTGGTCTGGCATCCCATTAGCTTATGGGCTCCGAGTTTTTTTACAGCTGCACTTTCAGTGCGTTTTTTTCTTCTTCTTTTTTTTTCATTCTGGTGCTCTGAATTTCGTATAAAGTGATGCAGTCTAGGTTAGAGATGAGTCTATGCACTTGCTGAAAAGGTTCGATCTGTTGAGGATCGATCATGACGGCGGCGCGAACGCGTCGCAAGCGGGCGAAGTCCCCTGTTTTCGGCACTCTCTTTCTCTTGGGAAACCGCGCAAATATTTCAACTCGACTTGGCACGAAAAACAAGTGCTGGCACGCGTCGATATATACAAAAAAAAAAATGTTTTTTACTATATTTTTTTTTCCTGCACGATATACTTAGGCTCTCGCACCGACTACCACTCGTAAGTACATGCGGTCGTATGAGCGCGCAGTCTCTATTTCGCGGTGGGGCTACAGGCACCTTTTCGTTGCTCGGAAACTGTCTATCCTATGTTCCAACTTTTAAATGACCATTTACTATACTCGCTCGTTCATTGCCCTCATGTATAGACGAAATTGCAGCTGTTTACGGGAAGGTGTTGGTTTTTATATAAAAATGATGCTGATTTTGACAAGTAAGCGCGCTCTTCTTTTTGTTTAGAAAGTCGAGATATTTGATTGACTTTCGGCGGCGATGAGGCGAAGATAGAAAGTTCATTCTGCCGGTGAAGCACGAAGCACGCTCAGGCTAGAGTCTGTGATCGGCATCGGAGCTGTTTATTATTATGTTTTAATAACTTCGTCGACAAGACGTACTGTGTTTGCAAAATTCATATAGTTCGCAAAGCTAAGCAGCAAAATTAGCAGTTCGTAACACCGTGGTTTTTTGTTTCCTCGCTTAGTCTGCCATGGTGGAAAAGTGATTGATTGATTGATTGATATGTGGGGTTTAACGTCCCAAAACCACCATATGATTATGAGAGACGCCGTAGTGGAGGGCTCCGGAAATTTCGACCACCTGGGGTTCTTTAACGTGCACCCAAATCTGAGCGCACGGGCCTACAACATTTCCGCCTCCATCGAAAATGCAGCCGCCGCAGCCGGGATTCAAACCCGCGACCTGCGGGTCAGTAGCTGAGTACCTTAGCCACTAGACCACCGCGGGGGGGGGGGGGGGCACGGTGGAAAAGTGGTGTATACGGTGCTGAATAACTGACTCGAAGGTCGCATGCGACCTTCGAGGTTAGACTTGCAGGTTAGATCCCGGCCGCGGCGTTCGCACTTCGATGGCGGTGAAATAGCAGAGGCCTGTGTACAATGCGTTGTCAATGCAAGCTAAAAAAACACCAGATGGTCGAAATTTCCTACTATACGGCATTTCTCATAATCATATCGTGGCTTTGGTACGTAAGAACTCGGACATCATTGTTTCGTGCCTTATAGAAGAGGATTAAGTGTGTGGTTCGTATCATCCTGATTGTCGCCTCATGTGACAGCAGCGGCGGCGTCAAGGACGCGAGCGGACATTCTCTCCTCGTTCGTCCCGGATCACTATACTATAGTCAGCAATATTTGCTTTCTGACCTATATACCACAGATGCAAGCCGAGAGATCTGCGCGTGCGCAGAAGCGGGACGGCATAGTTGTGACGGAGACGCGCCGTGGATGTTCTCAGTTATGCGATAAAAGCAGTGGCACCGCTCGACGTTGCTTTGGAAGTGTTTTGATCTTGTCTACGAAAAATTGACGAAACAAGAGACACTGCAAGGCACTACAGTAATGCTTTAATCTGCCTACTTTCATTGTTATTTATGCGCGTTTGAACGTGTTCTTTGCAGTTTGTCACAACGATTTCTGGTCAGCTGTCAGCCGGCATGAATATGCTTTTTACTGCCTGAAAAAAAAAAAAAAATTCAGGCAGGCGAAATTTGTCTTACAGTGGTAGTGTGGAGCCTTCTTTGTTTCTCTTCGTTTTTTTTCTTTCTTTCTCGTTCTCTTTTTTTCTGTTCACTTTTTTAGTTCCATCAGTGTTTTCCTCTCTTTATTTTAATTTCTTTCATTCTTTTTCTTTTTTTTTGTTTCTTGCTTGCTTTCTTTTTGAAATTTTATACGTGGTTTGTGTTGTCGTGTTTCAGGCGAAAATGCTTCAGGTCCATGTGCTTAGATTTAGGAACACGCCAAAACACCTAGCAGGTCTGAATTTCTGGAGCCCCACACTGCTACATCTCTCATAATAATATCGTGGTTTTGGGACGTTTAACCCCAACAGAAAAAAAGTGCTAATTTATTTATTGTTGCTTGGTCAGTGCTCCTGAATAGGTTAAAAAAATAGCCTGTTATATATGCGATATTTTAAGCTTGAACTGCTCTCCAGCGCTCTCTCACTCTCTCTCTCTCTCTCTCTTTTTTGCGTTCCAGTACCATAACTCACTGTTTCACAAACAGCATGCGTCTGAAAGTAAAACAATAACAATTTCAAGGCACAGGGCGGGAGTTTGTTGGGCCAAACATTCTGCTGAATTGTGTCTAGCTCGAGTTCCGTGGCGTCTGCGGCGTGATGGGCGTCCACGGCACAGCAGCCGTGCCTAAAGAGCCATATTCACTAACTGAAGCAGCGCACAGATTCTGCTGCAGAAGCAACGAAAGAGCAGCAACAGCAGCAACAACAACAAATGAGGAGGCCAGGAATTCGAACGAAAAACAAAAGTGGAGGTGGAGTTGGAGTTCGAAGTTGGACGGAGGCCATGAGAGAGAAAGGAAAAAGAAGAATCAAGGCAAGGAGGTTAACCCGATGCTGGTATATGTTACCCTGCAGTGAAGTCTGAGAATAGGCGGTTGACACACACACACAGAAATAAAAATAAATAGGAACAAAACACGGACACGCATATACACACGAAATCGACCTACTCGGAGTCGTTTGGTCAGGCCAGTAGTTCGCGAAAATCCCAGTAGCGTTTGCGCGCCTTCTTCTGCGATGATGAGTCTAGACGATGGCGTAGTACACTTTCCTCTGAGAAAGGCTGGTTGTTGAGTGCACAAGTAGACAAGTCACAAAGCAGAAGTTATGCGCAAGTTACGAAGCACCTGAGCAACGCAAATTCAGAAGAAGAAAACAAATTAAAACCGAGAATGCCTGAAGTACATCCAGTGTACCTTGAAACAAGAGAAAGACGTATACAGTTTGCTATACATAGTTAGCGATTTTATCGTCGCACTTAACGCTTTCATATGACCTCATATGACTGAACAAGATAGCCGAGCGTTGCTCGTCCCTACAGGAGTCCGTCAATGAACGCTGCTTAAACTTCGTTTTCATAAAGTAACGTCTGTGTCGAAACTTAAGTGCCAGAATTACGTTAGACAATGAGCCAACCTGTAGATACTAGTGAAGTCACCATGCTTGGCAAGCCCATGATATGAAGACTACCCAAAGTACGCAAGGCCATCCATCTATCTCCTAAGGCTTGGCTCAAAGTGTGGCATAGCGGACTGTTTTGCGCTCAATAGACACAGTGTTGGATCTGCCGCAATCTTTGTAACTTCATGGTACATCTTCAAATGAACTCATTGCGGTCCATCCACGAGTTGAAAGGTATATCCACTTGGGATAAAATCTGAGGGTGCCGCACACATAACCATATGCACCATCAAACGTGCAGCAAAAAAAAAAAAAAACTGCTGTTCTATAGTGCGTCAAAGCAAAAAAAAAAAAGGGGGGGGGGGACGTTTATACAAACGTCGCACACCTTCTCATCTATCTGCAACCTCTTTTCTCCCCTTTATCTCTTCCCCAGTGCAGGGTAGCAAACCGGATGTGCGTCTGGTTAACCTCCCTGCCTTTCCTTGCATCTTTATCTCTCTCGGACACTTCGGAAGTGTACATCTCGAAAGTGACTTCACTCCGAAAAATAATAATAATATCTTTCGCGCTATATATATGCGATGACTAATAAGGTGTGTGCATGTGTGTGTGTGTGTGTTTGTAGCACTTTCCCTACCCAGGTGGCTGCTTTTTTTTTTCTGTTCGTATTTTTACCGCTTTGACCATCACGGCGCGAGTGACCTGTTCCAGCAGAAACATCTGTGTGTTCGGTCTCGTCTATATTGCTCTCCCTCGTAACAGCTGCCAAGGTTTCGTTGTGAAGTATACTCTCATCGAAGGAGGAGCGCGCGGTGGGCCGTCGAGAAAGCCGCAGGATGGGACTTGTGTTGTCGGTTAGCCTCCATATCAAAGCGTTGTAGTCGCTCACGTCGTCAGTTGCAACGTCGCCTCGTGAACTAGATAAATGGGTTGAGAGTATACGATCCGACTGGTTAGTTCGCTTGGGACAACTTTTACCCACATCTGGAGCTAACAGGCGCGGGCAAACATTTCTGCGCACATTGAAACTCTACTCGTGGATACAACTCCTCCAGGCCGTCACCTAATCGACTATGTTGAAGAAAAAAAAAAAACGTCAGGCCTGCGTGGAATGCGCAGCACCGTCACAGCGAAAGCTAGAAAAGCGGCCTTTCATAGCATTTTCTAAACACTCATTGGATAACCGCTGCGAGCACACTTGCTCGATGCCCACTACGGCATCACTAATAAAAATTTTACGGTAGCAGGCCGGTATTCGCTAAGCGATTTTTCGTCCTTCTGAGAAGCGTGGTATCCGCTAAACTATTGCGAGGAATTCTGTGCCAATTGTTCATGCATTGGCTGCTGACGATGAGTAATTATCTCTGAAGTGGGTATGCGCCAGAGTTAATAGCTGAACAAAAACAAGCTTTTGCAATGGGTTGAATCATCGGACGGCCCACCCATTACGCTATTCGCATTGTGCGACGACTAGTTGTTCTTTCACTGTTTTAAAACGCTTATTAAGTCGTATTAACGTGATTGCTTTCCCGACATCAAGCCTGCCTAAGGCGAGTTTGCCATCAGTCCCAAGCACAGGTTTGGCTTAGTGGTGAAATTCTTGGCTCCCACCCAGCGGAAGCGGGTTTGAGCCCGACGGTGTCATTGGTTCTCAATTGTTTTTATAAATACGCGTGATGTGGTTACGGACACCGGCGGCGGCGGACAACTGCGGCGCTGCGCGAAACCCGAGTTGTGATCTCATAACAGCTCTCGCTGTGAAATAGTTCTGACAGATTTAGTTGATTTTCAGCTTTAACAAAAACGTACAGTCATGGAAAAGAATACGTTTATCTTAATAAATTTCATCTCATCTACACACCCAAAATGTTAGAACAACATCGAGTGCAACCTCTTTCTACGGTGAGCCATGTCGGAAAAATCGCACACGTCCATCGTGCGCGCAGCCTATTTAGATTCGTATACTTAATTCATTTTCCTTCAATTCCATCTGCCGAGCATCGCATCGATTTTAACTAAAACATCGTGCTCGTCGGTTCCAGTGTGAACGATATTGGACTTCAGTTAGGCAGTATGCTTCGTGAATGCTTTAATATTTGTAGACACATGACCGCTCATGTCATGCCTGGATGGGAAGCCAGAAGTGCGGTCGGTGACGAGCACCGTTCAGACCTTAAAATAGATGTTCCGCAATATTAATCAATGGCGATGACGGAACTGTTGCCGGCGCTCCTGAACTTTTTTTTTTCAAGTGTAATGATTAATATGTGGGGTTCAACGTCCCAAAACCACCATATGATTATGAGAGACGCTTCAAGTATAAGGAGCGGTACAAGAGTTGTGTCACAAAGTTCAGGATTTGCTAGCTGAAGTAATTCGTTATTTTAAAGCTGTGTAGTGATGTCCCGCCAGGTAATTCGCATACAAATTGCATTTCCAGCTGTTTAACACTATTCAAGGAGAACCATGTAATGAAAGTTGTGCTCAATCGATCTCAATCATCACTGCGATTTTCCTGAATACACATGCCGTACCGCGTTTGTCCGAGAATAACATACGTATGGTATGTTGAATATCTTTTCACTGTCACCTTTCCAGTTGGATCATTAAACACAACACCAAAGCTGCTTCTTTGACATGAAGAATGTCTGTGTTTATTAATTGCGCTATTTAAGTCAACCTGAACCATCAGCTCTGTCTGATGCTCCAGTCACTTTTGCAGCATCTGCGTCATTTGTAGCATCATAAAATGGCGATCGTTTTACTTCCTGTCTCCTCGGTCATTGTTCTAGAGATGTCTGACATTTATAGGGTTTTTTAATCAATAACAGAGCTGTCTTACAGTGCACTGTAACATGTAGTGTAATTTTACATAATCAGCAAGATCACTTTAAGAATGGCACAATATTTACATTGGCAATTAAGATGAATGTTCTCACTAAATGAAGAGAGTTTCGCTCATTTTGCCTTGTATTGATCACATTACGGCACATATGTATACGAATTGTAATCGGTTTCTTTGAGAGTATCATCTACTTGGAATGGATCCTGAGGATGACATCACTTTCAATGCGTGCGTTCACAAAGCTTGCAACAAATTTTACTCTTTGTGTAATATTTTTTTAACTCCAGTAAATAAAAATCTGTTCAATTAAAGAGGCTAACCGGTAGAAAAGTACCGCGACTTGACAGCGCCTGTTTCTAAACTGGTGTTCTTGTTTCGAAGCACGTCGCAAGTCTGTGTGACTAAGTGTTAAAAAATTCACTTCATTTCATACAACGCAGCTGGTTAGCTAGAGTAATTGTTAATTAATTTTAAAAGTTTTTATTGAGCTTTTAGTAGTTAACTAAATATCTATTTTATTGTATGTGAACTAAATATCTATTTTATTGTATGTGTAATTAGCTGTCCACCATTTCAAACAAACTATTTCAGTGAGGCACGTATAGCTACATGCCACAGGGCATATTCCTTTAAATTGTGTTGATCATATAAACAACTGACACTTGCGCACAGTAGTCTGTCGCATTGTCTTGTTTACAGTCCAAGCAAAGAGTTCCAGCACGTTGTCGCTTGCAGCCATTTCGACGATCTCCGATTGGTAACTTGGCAAGTAGATAATGTTCATCTTTCATGCTACATGGTCAGGATGCAAACCATGCGGTTCAGGTGTTAAAGTTTGGGTCAGAATGTGATTGTGAAGACATAAGAAAAGGGTGGTTCAGTCTGACAAACAATCATGTTGTTCGGTTATTGCTCGAAAACCTGGTGCGACTCTCCGAGGGGGATCAATCGGCCGTGAAATAGGCGGTACCTTGTATTAAAAAATAAAATTATTTATTGTTTATGTAGGTTTAGATTATACAGCACAGAGAATAACTCATTAATGATACGGACATTAAAACAACAGTAGTAAATTGTTATGATTGAAAAAGAAATTGCAAATACATATTCGTAATTTTTTTAATCGCTTATAGAAATCGCATCTAATGTTCCAAACGCTTGCTTGCTTGTGTGACTAAAACTTGAACCTCACTTGCCGTCATCGTCATCGATATCCTTCGCACACGGGTCTCATACCGACCATGTACATGGCTCATCAAGATTCAGGTAGATAAAACTAAATCATTGTAGAAATCATATTTCACTTGTACCTTCTTTATAAGAGAAATTTTACGCGACCACTGTAAATAAGATGACTCATCTTTACCTTAAACTGAAATTTACCAATACTAACGCAAGAGGTAGAAAGTTTAGCTCGACAATACTTCGAAATAATAAAGAATTTGTGGACAGCAGTGTAAACACTTGTGCAACTGTATACGGGATTGACAGAAGAAAAGTCATCACATCCAGGCCAATTTCGATAATGCGAAAGAAGAATAAAACTTTATTAGTGAAAAAGTCTCTGTTGCCACTAAAACAGGGCAACGCCACGTGGTCGGGCCCCTATTCAAAGGCTCCGCAAGGCTCTCGCCATCCTTTCAGCCCTCCTGACTAGCCTCCCACCTCTCTCTGCTGTTATCCCCTTCTTGCTCTTCGGTGTGTGCCAAACTTAATTTTCCTCTTGGCTTTGGACCGGCAGTCAAGGTAAAACTGCTGAAAAAAAAAGGAAAAAATGAACATTTTGAACCAACCTATAATAATCCGCTAAAAGCAGGCACGCATGCATCGCTGTTCACATCATTTCTTTGTAGCACTTACTGCATTTTTTCGAACACACATTTCCATTCATAACACCTTCAAATCGCATATAAATGAACGTTAGTGTGCGATGCATAGTCTGAAGTGTTTATCTTACCAAGTTATCCTTCAGAGCTCATAGATAATTCACCGAAAAAAAAACAGATAAAATATTTCCGTTTGTTAACGTTTAGCATCTCAAAGCGTCATCACATTACGCACAAATGTGCGCGCAGCATTGAAAGAAAATATAAGGAATAGGACGACGCGTGATGTTCATTAATTTTTATATCTTTATTTATTTATCTATTTGGTGTTTTTGTTGTTGACTTCACATTGCTGATTGTTTGCCACTGCTGTCGTGCTAAAAGGTAGGTGGGCCTTTGTCAAGCTGCCTCTTTTGGAGAGCAGCTTTTACCTGCAGCTGTCCTTCATCAAACTATTGATGAGAAATAAACATTATTATTATTATTATTATTATTATTATTATTATTATTATTATTATTATTATTATTATTATTATTATTATTATTATTATTATTATTATTATTATTATTATTAAACACCCTGCAGCGAAAGTTGCACAACTAGCTCGAATGCGGAAACTTCCTGCATGACTTTCTTCTTTTTAGTTTCCGCCCCAGACTCATGCCGTTTGGAAGTGCTCTCTTATAGGTCAGCTGTCCACGTTCATTTTCTTTCTAGCCTTACGAAGTCTTACAGGTGCATACGAAGTCGTCAACAGAGCAGTTCCACTACTTTCTGCAAAAAAAAAAAAAGAAAGAAATAATAGGGAGAAAGAGACAGAGAAGGGGAGACTGGTCGAGCGTGCAGAATCCTCGGACTGTTGACGCACTTTTGCGTCTGATGTGGCGCGAGCAGCAAGGCAGCTGCAACGCGCTCTCGGCCTCGCTCTGCTTTCTGGCGCGAGTAACACGTGGCCCCGGCAGGCCTCGCGGCGCACGCAGCCGATGAGCGGCCATTATTATTCGTGACACTGGTGCAAGAAAGAGGGGCACAAATTGAACGCGTAAGCCGCGCGCTGTATTCGGGTTAACAAAAGCAAAACTGGGAACCATGCCACTGGGCCGCCCGAAAGCGCGCCCGCGCTATGTTCTCGGGCCACCGGGTGACACGCAATCTCGCTGATCTACTCTGCCTTATGAGGCTTCGTCGGGGAGCTTTCTAGAATGCCACGACAAGAGCGCGTCACGCCTAGTGAAAGGCTACGTGCTGATCTCGATGATTACGTAAATATGGATGTGCTATACGGAGTGCTCTTTTAGATGCGAAGCATTAGGGTCGATATCAATCAGGTGTGTGGTGTGACACACTGCGCATGCGCGTCCACTCCCTCCTCCGGAACTTCGCAACGCCGACGTTCGCAGCGTCTGGTAGCGAGTTTCTCTCGCTGCACAACCTTCACTGACCACGGTCCACCCCGTATAAATAGGCACTGGATCTTGACCCCCAAGGTAGTGCCAGTGGAAGATACTCCTGTGCGTTGTTGAACAACAAAAAATCGTAGCGTGTGCGTTAACTCAAAGTAGATCGCGGGTCGCTGTGTACGTTTGGAGTCTTCTCTCATTGCCCATTAGCAGAGGTTGGCGTGTTCCAGTAGGAAACACCGGTCTACCACAGTGTGTTTTGCGCCTCCCCAGGTTTCTCTCCTGTGCAACTCCTTAGTGAGTGCCCGCGTCTACGTCGCCACCAATGTAAGCGTTAGCGCCCGCTTCTTTGCATCTACACATGGTTACCTTTAGCGGGAGATGATGCGATTTGTTTTTTTCACTTTCGCATTGAGCTGCTATTTCTGCAAGTTTTCGTTTGTTGCGCTTGTTCTGAGATTACCAATGGGTCGAAAAATGGACAAGAGCTCTTGGGAGGTGCTTTGCAGGCATACATCGCTTCTTTGATTTGTTAACGAAAATGATGCGCGCCCTCAACGCTGGAGGGGGGGGAGGGAGTGGCTCTTAAAATTGGAAAAGAAAAGTGAACCCCGCAACCATCTGTAGCTAAGTGCGACACCTCAGCAGTGGTTCACAGGGGAAGGGTAATAGACTTGAGCGGAGAGAGGAAAAGGGAGGAATAGAGCGAGCGAACTGACCGAAAAGGAAGGGGGGGGGGGCGCACAGATCGTCTACCTGGCAAAATCACGGGGCGCGAATTATCTAAATTCGCTCACGCAGTCCGCTTCCATCAACGAAGTCGAGCAGCGCTGAAAGGGCACACTTGATATGCGCGCGCCCATTGCTCGGGAACAAGAGGTGCTCAGTTGTAGTCCGAGGCAGGCCGAGAGCTCCGTACGTTGCGAGCATCACTTGTCTGCTCGCGTCACCCGCCGGGAAATGAAGCGAAAGGTAGTCCAGAGTCTACAGGTCGCCGCAGTCCTTGCAGTATGGACTGCCACGCCCGGAGTGCGGATATTTTCGCTCAACGGTGTAGTTGCATCCGGTGCGGAGACGGAGAAGGAAACCGCGGTCTCATCTTGGAAATCCTTTGTGCTACGCGAGGGTCGGGATGACGCTCACGCACGTAGCGGGCGGTGAGGAGACTGCCGGCATTCGCAGAGCACGCGAAGTTGGTGACGCTGGTGCCACGATGGTGGGCGTCCCTCGCGGCACAGTCGGCCGCCGCGTTGCCGGCTATTACGATGTGTGAAGGCAACCAGTGCAGCGAAAAGTCGCAGCCCATTTGCTGCATGGCGTGTAGCTTCCGGGCAACTCTCTGCGCAAGGAAGCTGCCGTCTTCCTCGCGCAAGACGCAGCCAAGGCCGCCCAGGAGTCGCAGATAAGTGCTGCAGCGCTGATGGGTGCCCCCTGGCTCAGTGAATCGGCTGCCAAATTTATAGCGGCGAGTTCTCCACAGTAGAGAGGAGGCGATGGAAGGGAGGTGGCATTCGGGAACCACGCCGACTGATGGCACAACACAGGCGGCGGTCGCGGAGCCGTCGCGAAGCGCTGATCCGTCGACATAAACAAGCAGCCGGCCGTTCAGCAGTTCGTGATGGAGGACGGAGCACTCGCTGCATCGCTGCCAGCGGGATGCGCGCCTTCGCTTTGATGCCGCCAATGGTCTCGGTGATCACCAGAGGGATGTGGCGCTAGGGTGTGATAGCCGGCCAGCTGAGGTACTGCGTATCTGGCATAACCGTCAAGAGCTCACTCGCCCGCTGCCCCATGCATGAATGAGGTAGAGCGTATAGCCTGTTCACAAGTAGCTGCCCCTGCCTTGTGATTTTTAGCCACAGTACATGGTTCAGTGTCCGCTGGGCCACACTCAGGGAGATGGGAGTTTCCCCCGCTTCGGCGAGCGTGAGGCCCACCTGGGAGGTGTGGGGAAGTCCGTAGTACTCCCGCACGGCGTGGCGATGGTGTGCGTCCAAGGCAGCTAGCTGGCAAGCACTAAACGAAGCCACTGCTGCCATGTAGATCGCGCGTGCTGATGCGACTGCGTTGTAGACTTTCCGGGCAAAGACAGGGGTGAAGCCATGACCTCGTGCGAGGAGACTGCTTGAGGCGCCGAGTACCTTGCGGTTGCTCATTCACAGATCGTTTACGGGCGGTCGCCAGCTGAGCCGGTGGTCTATGGTCACTCCCAAGTAGCGCGCCGTCATGCTCCACTCGATAGGGGGGCCCCGGAATGAGAGCCGAGGCGTGGCGCGGCGTGTCGACGCTCGCGGGTGGACAAACAGTGCCTTCGTCTTGGAGGCGGCGGACGCCAGTACAATCCCGCTAAGGAATGCGTCGACCACGTCGATGGCCACCAGAAGGTACTCGAGAAGGGCTGCCCGGTGGCGACCGGGGCCGCAGGCAAACAGCGCAATGTCATCGGCGTAAATCGCCACATGCACTTCACATGCCGTGTGTCGCGGGATGTAGTCGGGCAGCTTGGCAAGAGCCAGATTGAACAGAAAAGGGCTCAATATGCTGCCCTGGGGTATGCCCGCGGTGATGGGGTGGAAACCAGTGATTGTGGAGCCAACTCAAACGCGAAGAGTGCGGTCACGCAAGAAGCTCTCGAGGTAGTATAACATCCACCCACACACACAGAGGTTACGAAGTGCGTCCAAAATTGATGCGTGGGGCAAACAGTCAAACGCAGCTCTCACGTCGAGCAGCACGAGGATGCCGTGCTTGGCCTCCTTGAGGATGACGATCACGTCAGCCAGTGAGTCAAACATTCAAGGCCTTGGGAGAAATCCGCTGTGTTCTGGAGGGAATGCGTTGGTTGCGGTGGCAATCCAGCGAAGGCGTCGCAATGCCATGGCTTCCATGACTTTTTCTGCGGCCGAGGTGAGTGATACTGGCCGGTGGGATGAAAGCTCCGTGGCCGGCTTCCTTGGCTTCAGGATGGGCTCTACTAGCGCCTCCTTCCAGCCGGGAGTCACCTTACTTGTACGCCACACTTCGTTGTAGGCCTCCAACTACTGGGGCCGAATGGAGGGTTCAATATTGCGCAGCACCTAGTAGGTGAGGCCGTCCACTCCCGGGGCAGACCGCTTCGTGCGGTTGTTGAGCACTGCGGTCAGTTCGCTGAGAGTAAACTACTCCGTGCACAACGCGCGAATATCCACCAGGAGGCCTTCGGTGAGGAAGTACCACTCGGGAGCGAACAGCTCAGGTCTGTTGAGTGCAGGTACAGGTGGTAGTCCCTGCGGTGGCTGTGGGCAAACAAAAGGGACAAACTTGTCTGCCAGCAGCCCAGCCAACTCTTGCGTAGCGATCTTCTTTGCAACAGCAACACTGATAACCGGGCAGCGAGGCTCTCTGGTGCGAATAACGGCAACGAAGATGGGCCAGACTCGGGCGTGGTTCTGAGGGTCATCTAGTGACGAGCAGAGGCTCCCCCAGCTCGGGCCGCGACGGCGTCTGGCGTGCCTGCGGCACACCACGTCAATACAGTTATAAGCACGCCAGTGTTTCGCCTTCTGTGAACGCACCGTCACAATCTGCGCCCTACGACGCGCGGCGCGAAGGTTGAGGAGGCAGATGTCTCGTGCGGAGGTGCCCGCATACCCGGTGCAGCGGGTGGTAGTTGCGTCGTGGCACTCGGCCAGCGCGGCAAAGAAGTCTGCAGAGACTGGCACTGTAGCCCGCAGTTCTCTGAAGTGCGTCCACTTCACAACACTGTAGGTCTGAGTGCACTTGATGTTAGCTGAGGGGGGTCTGACCACGATGGTGTAGTGGTCGGAGCCCTGAGAGTCCGGTGCACGTTGTCACTCATATTTACACATACCACCAACGAGAGTCAGGTCGATGGTACTGTCGGACGCACCACGGCGCGTGAAAGTACAGCTACCTGTGTTTATAACGAGCAGTCCGGCCTTTTGCATGGCATCGAGGAGGTCGCGCCCGTGGTGGTTCGTCACGCCACTGCACCACAAGGTGTGGTGAGAGCTAAAGTCGTCACCGATGACCGCGACGACAGCATTTGAGTGAAGTGCTTCCACGAGCTGACTGGCGCCCCAGCAGGCGCCCCACTCTTCTTTTTTTTTTTATTCGCGCAACTTCTTGGAAAACGTGCACGTCTCTTAGATTGCGCAATCGTTTGGAAATGGCTGCTGTGTCACCTGCAAACATAGAAGAGTACGCGAGTTAGCGGATAGCAACTCGTAACCTAGCATTCTCTGTTAGAAGAAGCACCGAAGAAACTGTTGTTTAGTTTGTGCTTCAAGAGTACCTCTAAAGTATATTTTATTTTGCAAACACCTTTGGAGTTATGAAAGGTTGCTAGTGCAAATTAAGTGCTTGTAACTGTGTACTACAAATACATTATTGCAGCATAAATGTGAGAACGCTTTATATACGGCAATTAATAAGCAAATGCCGTGTGCAAGCAAATAAAAAGCATTTCCGATGGAGGCGGAAATGTTGTAGGCCCGTGTGCTCAGATTTGGGTGCACGTTAAAGAACCCCAGTTGGTCGAAATTTCCGGAGCCCTCCACTACGGCGTCTCTCATAATCATATGGTGGTTTTGGGACGTTAAACCCCACAAATCAATCAAGTAAATAAAAAGAACAATTACTTCACATTTTGTACCGAACGAGGTCTTTAGAGCGAATTTACCGGGCAAGCACTTTTATAAACAGATTTCCCCTTTAGGCACGAATTATGATGCACTATTTTCAAATGAATCAAATCTACAATGAATAATTTCAAGACACTGAGCATTAAATTTTAAAAAAGAAAATGAAGCTATGTGGTGTTTTGTGTAAGTTTCAGTGATTAGTCATAGTTAGTATGGAATAAAATATTTCATTCATTTGCGGTGAGTTGTTTTATTTTGGCATAAAAACAATCAAGTCGTAGGCTCCAACTGTCTGTGGAAGTAGTTTATGGTTACATTCATTTCGAAAAAAAACTTGATATTAGTTCTGGATTACTGCCACGTCGAACGACCCATGGAACATTGTGTTTTCACTAAAGTGATCAGCTGCAGTCTTATGCAGCATTGTGCGAGTTTCAGTGATTAGTCATAGTTATTATGGAATAAAATATTTCATTCATCTGCTGCGAGTTGTTTTATTTTGGCATAAAAACAATCAAGTCGTAGGCTCCAACTGTCTGTGGAATTAGTTTATGGTTACATTCATTCAAAAACGTAGGTAAGGATGGATGGTCATTTTCTCCAGCTGCCTGGCGGATTATTCCGAAAAAGCGCTCCAAAACATCTTGGTTAAACTTTCCAGTTAACACATACTTAAATCCGCACTCTTTTAGCAGGTACCTAGTGAGTTCTAAGGCAGACAAAATTGTGACCCGAAGGCCAGCAGCAGTCTGCTGGGTCAAGAAGTTGTCGCGGGATGTCTTTCCAGCCATAACTTCTCTCTCCCACTTGTTCAACCAGTGTAAAAAAGAAGCAAGAACTCGTAAGTCCCGGCTTCCTACAGTGATTCCCTCCTTGGGATTATTTCTACTCAGCGCATCAAAGAGGTCATTGAATTTGAGAGTAATTTCAACTGTACCGGTGACATTCTCCAGTCCCAAAGTACCTCTTTTAGAAAAAAACTGCAACCCATTTGCCACACTCCGGCTAAACAACTGTGTGGCAAGCCTTACGCGCATCTTTTCAGTGTTAGAGGGATTGACATGAGCAGATGACAGCTTGTCGCAGACACGTAAGTTTCCAGGCTGTGCCGAGTCTACAAAAAACAGTTTGTCATAGTTTGCCCATCTGGCATGGCCACCATGAAACAGCAACACTTTCTGTGCATGCAAGCGGTTGCGCACACATTTCATGGTGAGGCGCATCTGAAAAAACATAAACATTGCGCTTGTCATCAACAGGGTGTGTGAAGAAGTGCTTTGTGTGATCAATAGCGCCACTGACTCCAAACTCTTTCCACATGTTGCGATTGGTATCAGCTCCATCGCACACCACTGCATCTACTAAAGCGCCAGCTTCTTCAAGCATGAAAATTGCTTTCAAAACAAGCTGTACAAGCACTGCTCCTTTCGTGGGACCTTTGCTGGCAAACACAGCTATCGGTTGAGAGTAGTTGTCCCCAAATACTCGGAATTGGAAGACGAGTCCGTGATCTGCAAGGTCGTCACTGGCCGTTGCTGCGTCACCAAAATAACTAAAGCCAACGTACGTCATTGACTTCGAATGTACTCTCATTTCTTTTCTCACCACCATTTCGTCGAAGACCGAAATTCCGTGGCGTTGGAATTCGTCCTTTGTGGCCATCTTTTTTTTTTATTTGAAAGCTGTGAAAACCCTGCTGTCGAAGCCACACTTCACTCTGAGACGGCAGCAGCAGTAGTAGTAGCACGCCAGTGTTTCAAAAGCACCCGGTTCCGCGGGTCTGCGCACTTGCGGACTATTTACATACTCGGCGGAACATCTGTCAAATTCTTTTGAGCGCGTCAGCTGCGAGAAGACGACAATCCTTATGTTACTCACTTCAATCCTATGAAACCCCCATGACTTTGAGGGCAAGCATGCGGGGGACGGCTCGGTGATTAAACTCTCAAATAAACCAGGGAGAGCGGTCGTAAGTGGCCCCGGATCGGTTGGTTCGTGAACGCTCGTCCCGTTGTCGCTGTCATCGGTCGCTGACGGTGAAGGCGCACAAGAATTGGCTTTGGGACGCTCGCCACCCGATACCCTGCTCTTCTTTTCTGGAGGCGCAAAGTGTATCTCTGCGGGCCGCTTCCTACTTTTCGGTGTTTTCGAGAGGTAGGGTGGGCAGTCAGGGAACCTCGTGGGCACTGCATTTCTCGCCAGTGACGCGCGTCGTGGCGTGCTGACGAGTACATTCTCTTTGTACTCCGCCGTCCATGTTTTGGAGACTAGTTCAGGATCAAAGTGCCTTTCACAAACGTAGTCAGTTGCCCGAAGAAGGCGGTCCTTTCGTGGGATCGCACGTTGCCACAGGTTCACTCGCTGCTCGTCTTTCGGTGCAGGGAAAAGCGAGAACTTCTCATGGCAAGATTTCTACCCCGTACGGCAGCGGGGAACAAAACAGCTTTTCCCCATCACAGGTTAGCACTAACAACCATCGTTCGTGACAATCACTTCGCGATAACCACAACGTGAAACACAAGGCGCCGGTGAGCGGACTGCGCTTTCTGACGGCAGCGTGACCCCCCCCCCCCCCCAGACTGCTGCCGCCATCTCACGGCGCAGTGGCGAACCACGAGCAAGCGTTCGCCGCGGTCGCCGCATAGAACGGCACTGCCGTTCCAACACCTAGCTATTCCTCCACCGTGCTCGTGACACTGGTGTCCGTGCTCCCGATGCGCACAGTCAGGGCGACGGCTTCGAGGGTGTCACAAAGAATGTCCTCGATGTCCACCGCTGCGTTAGGGAGGTCGGCGCGCACATAAACCGAAGCCCTCGACGGGCCGGCAGGTTGTGAGGGAGTTCTGCACCGGACTGCGTGACACTCTTCGAGTTCGCACTGCGTGGTGCTGTGATAGCCGACAAAACCAGACATGTTGAGTGTTCCGATGCGAGCATAGGTTTCCTGCAGCAGCAAGACGTTCTACTCGCGTCGGAGGAGTTGGGTAGACAGCTCGGCGTGACGGTAGCGGAGAGAACGAACGTTCCATTGAAGAATCCGTGGCCGAAACACCTTTCTGCTAGCCATGTTGGTTGAGGGCAGCGTGGGTAGCTAGGGCCGCTTTGCACAGCTCGAACACAAGGCCGGATTGCGGTATTGTCCCGATGAGGGCCTGCACGGCAGCGGCCAGGGCACTAATCGCCATGTCCTTTTGCACCTCGTTGTCGGGGGCCGAGGGTTCGGCGGCCGGGGGCGAAAAAACCGCGCTGTACGTACGTTCGGGCCAGTTTCACTACCGAGGAAATGCCAGTGCACGGTGCTCGAGTAGGCACGGCTTTTCGCCCGCTCTTAAGGTTCCTCTCGGCCTCACGACGAGAGAGGGGTGGGTCCGCAGAGGCCATGGTTTTTAGCACCATCCTCTCGTGTTGCCAGTGAGGGCATCGGGGCTCGCTGGTGGGATGGGGGCCGCCACAGTGTAAGCATTTGGGGCCAGGGGCAACGCCCGGGCGTGGTCGCCGCTACAGCGGGAACTGCGTGGGGAGCTGGTGCACGTCGCATGAGTGTGTCCGAAAGCGCCACATCTAACGCATTGGAGAGGGCGACGGTGACTAGTATGCAAAGGACGGGTCTGCTTAAATAACGCCACCTCAGGTGGCGGCGCGTTACCCGCAAGTCGGAGGACATTGCGTCCGGTACGGGCACAAGAGATGATGGGAGCAGAGCTCTCTATGTTGTTTTCGAGGACGTCCTCGTCAAAAGCAGCTTCAATGCCATGAAGTACGTCGGTACATGTTCCTTTGTTGGCGGTCTTGGAGTTGACAGCCACTTCCCCGATGCTTTCCACTGCCAGGACAGTGGAGGTTCCAGCACCGAGTGTGGTGTCAACCGCAACAACATTGCCGCGGAAGTTAATGCGCACACGGTTCGTGCCGGGCACCTTCGAGAGCTGTGCTACAATTGCGTCTTGGCTGAGGGAGAGGAAGTTGTTCTTTCTGTCCTTGGGGAGGTATAGCGTGGTGGCAGAGGTGCGACGGGGCTTATTCGTGACCAGGTGTTCGATAAGATCGAGTTGGTGCTGGCGGTGACCTGGTATCTGGCGAGGCCCTTTTCCCTTGCTTGAGGGAGCTGCACTGGCTGGCTGCCTACTAGAAAGGGCATTTGTAGCTATTCATTGCGTGCCCGGAAATCCGCATTTCTGCCGATGCTTGCGTCGGGCCTTCTCGTAATCTGCTTCGGTAAAGACATCCACTGTCAGGGGACGCATGGAGCCGAAAGCAGAAGCAGGGGGTGGCGCGGTGCTAGCGCAACTGGCAAGTGTGAGCACTTCCCATAGTCGCGTTTTCGAAGCCGTTAGGTGCTTTCAACTATTTCGGGACAAAGCGTGCTATGGCATCTATGTTCATTATGGTAGCAATTACATGGACACTCAAATTAAAAAAGCGCCATCGGCGTCGTCGTTACTGTGTTGGCTTGCACAAGGTACAAGTGCGATAAGGTGCCATCGCGCCCCGCCTGTGGCATGAAGAATCCATAGAAAGCTTGTGAGTGAGCCCGTGGTGGAGAAAGACTGAGCGCTCCCAGGGAAGGGAGGGGACGGGGCTTGCAGGTGAGCGTGGCAGAAGGTGCGTCTCTCCTTTGACCTACTCAGAACGAGAACGCGGAAGTGGAACCACGGCGGCGATCAGAGCGGTTAGAGCGTCCGCCACGAATGTGGGAGCTACTGAGTTCGATTCCCAGCATCTGT
The DNA here is from genome assembly GCF_043290135.1 of Rhipicephalus microplus. Taxonomy (NCBI): domain Eukaryota; kingdom Metazoa; phylum Arthropoda; class Arachnida; order Ixodida; family Ixodidae; genus Rhipicephalus; species Rhipicephalus microplus. Next base: position 58,731,032 of record NC_134710.1, on the reverse strand, counting down.
TGTTGTTGCTTTTTTTTTAATTGAAGAAAGGTTTTTCGACGTGGCACTCGGTGGTCTGGGTGTCCATATTTCTAGAAGTTTGCCTCTCGTTTCACTCTTTCCTATCTAGGTGAAAGAGGCAGCCGGCGCAGTGAAAAGCTAGAGAGAAAAGCAGTAGTTGGGGCCAGAGTCCTGAAGGGCTCTGTTGGAGGCGAGCGCTGTGGTTGCATCAATCATGAAAGCAGGGAAAGTATTTAGGTTAAAGATTGGCGAAAGCAAATGGCCATGTACCCATGAATGGGAGATAACAGCATGCTAACAATGGAAGTTTATTTCCTAGAAGAAAGGTATCATTGTGGGTAGAGCATGAAAAAGTTAGAGAGTTCTAGAGAATAAGGCTAAATTGAAGACAAGTTGGTGGCTGAAGGTGTACTATAAACGCTTCAATTACGCCCTTTGATTGTTTCTAACCTAAAAGAAGGGTATTGGACAGGTAAAAAAAATGACGACGAAGATACACAGCCCTGATGGTAATGAACATTTCCATGCGAATCGCTAATAATGTAATTAATTTGTAGTTATTAGCCCTTTAAACCGTAAGTTTTGGCGAACACATCATGAATGCGGAAATGAAGTCAGTTATAAACAGGTATGAATACTTCTTCAGCCCTAAAAGAAGCAAATGTCATTGCACAATAGCAAATTGCGAGAGTCGCCCGCAGGGCTAGGGTGCTCAGCTGCCGAACCGAAGGTCACGGGTTCGATCCCAGTCACATTTCGATGGAGGCCATGTGGCCCGTGTACTGTGCAACGTCGCGGCACGTTGAATAAGACCAGATGGTCGAAATTTCCGGAGTCCTCATGAATGGCATCTCTCATAATCCTATCTTGGTTGGTGAGTCTGCGAACTTCCAGAGAAATGGCTATTCAGGTTCATTCGAAACAAATTTCTCCAGTGCGGCGCAAAACCACGCGAAATACTAATGTTTTTTGAATAAATATTTCTAGGACGGACTTTTCAAACTGATGACACTGAGGTTTACTGCTTTTTGACATGCCTATACATGTTTGCAGAGCCGACTGACTGCTTGTTCGGCTGCTGCAATATGCTTCCAGAAGCGCAAAGGCAAAATTTTAGACAATGTTTAATATGGGTGATAATTGCCAGCTGTATTCCGTCATGCAAATTTTCCCTGACACCTATACGTTCGAACGCCCACATACATGCAAGCGCAATCATCACGCATAGTATCTCTGAGTCATCTAGTCCCATAGTATTGTGTGCTCAATCTCTGACCTAATAAAACCGATTGCGCCGATATGCCAGTAGACAACGCTACTGTCAGACGGCGAGTGATTTATCGTCAAACGATCAGTAGCATCACTGCACAGCTCATGTCGTAACCGTGCTTCGAAAAATGTTTTAGCTAAAAGGCGGAACCAAATTTACCTTGTTCTGGGCGTAGAAACGCGTGAAGGGCCGCAAGGTGTGAGTGTTACAAGAAAATAAAGGACTGCGTATTCATGCAGCTCACGTTCGTAGCCGTGATGTTCAACTTGCGCAAAATCTTCAAACAGCCCCATGGGTGGTCTGGCGTGACGCGGCTTTTGTGTTGCTACATGGTGCTCGTGATGTGTGGAAGGTCAGCTCCGGGTAGCTCGATGGTTTCTCTTCCCCGGTGTACCCGCTAGCGTAGTAACGTTTATAAAAGAACCATAGGTTAGCTCAACTGGTAGAGCGACAACCTTGGAGAGTGTAGTCCTGATCTCGGGTTCCATTCCCTGACCAGGACGAATTTCGCTTCTACTATAAAAGCTTTCCTAGTAGAGAAATCCGTATGAATTTATTTATAGCTTATACTACAATCAGGCGGTTGCGAATTGCCCACTTTTTGACCCTTCTGCCACCTTGAGGGATTCCGTGGAACTCGTATGCAGAATGAAAGGCAGTTCGTGTTTGAGCTTAAAGAAAAGGAAACGCGTTGGTTAAATGAACAGTCTATAGGTGAAACAGCTGTTTTAAGCCGAAGCACATCAAAGTCGAGTGCAAGACTGGAATAGGAGCTTCAGTTCTACATTGACTTTCGAGCTTTCAAAACACAGCCCGAGCAGCTCAAAATCCTGACCTGTTTGTAATACGGACACCTGCTATAAGTGATACGTGACGTGATAGCCTCTGTGATATTATTGCTTCGCGAACTTTTTAAAAGGAAGCACGAACCGTGTTATGACCCAGGAGATTTTAGAACATTTCGTAAAAGGCCATTTTATGCCCAGCAGCAGAGCTGGTTTGCCACGTTTCATAGATAGAAAACCAACTCTAATGGGTGAGAGAACGGGTACAAATATAGAAAGACAGAGTGAAATAGAAACGTATAAACGTAGGAGAAAATTATTTCTCTGCGAGGCGAGGTTTCAGTCCGCCATAGAGATTCTTATGAATACACCAGGGAGTCTTTAGTAGCTGCAACGCACGGCGCTTCAGCGTGAGAATGGCAGGCAGTACACAGATTTGTCTAATCTTTGGTCTTTCCGCTCCGCTTTGCCTGAATCCATGCGCAAAATGAAGCTCAGCAAATGTTTAGCATGCAGCCACGCTTCACCAATTCGACTTTATTAGGCTCACTGAACTTTTCATCCAGCCGATTAAAAATCACAACTGGAGTACCACAAGGCTCGATACTCGGACCCACCTTATTCCTGCTGTGTATCAATCATATAAGCGGCTGTAGGAATTAAACAAGACATCGTAATGTATGCAGATGACACCAACGTATTCTTCACTGCAAAAGACATGAACCTGTTAGAAACAATGACAAACACGCCTATCTAGACGAATTAACTATATGGCTACGTTATAATACGTTACAGTTAAATGCGAATAGGACACAGTACATATTATCTGCACCATCAAATAAGCGGAATGTAGGTGACCTAGTAATTAAATATGGATGCACCCAAATTACACGAACAAAGGAACAGAAATTTTTAGGAGTTTGGTTCTACGAAAGCATGACATGGAATACGCACATTTCACAATTGACACAAGACATAGCCAAAACCATAGGTTGCATTCAGAGAATTAGTTCTCTAATACCACTGTGGTTAAAAAAACAACTTTACTACTCATTAGTGTATTCAAAACTGACATACTGTACTGTAGTTTGGGGAACACCTACGGACACCAATTACAATACCTAGGTTGATCGTTTTACTAAAAAGGTACTGCGTATATTTGAAAACTATATAGGAGACATACGCGACTTACGCACACGAGAATTGTTCATAAAGTACAGCATACTAAAGCCCAACGAGATCTACGTATATAAAGTAGTGCAGTATATACACATTAAAATATGCCTTTAAAGAAAGCAATTACACTGCAACAGACAGATATAATTTCAGGAATATTCAGCGCCGATTGCCTAAAGTGAAGACGAATTATGGAAAGCAGATATTACATTACCAAATTTCACATTTCCAGAATAAATACAAAGCCATTGTCTACTGGGCTGATTCCACAAAAAATAAAACATAAATTGAAGACACATCTCATTACCACAGAAGTCGGGGATTAACTGTTTATATACCATTTTAAGTTTCTAGCTATTCGTTCGCAGTAAATTCATGTGCGTTCTACGTTTCTGTAACATTTTCTGTAACATTATGGCTTTGTAGCATTGTATTTTTGTAACACTACGAATTACTACTGTCGTAGCGTCTCAATACCGCTTCATTTTGTACACAATTTAATTTTGCATATGTTTGGTTGCTAGCGTTACTGTTTCGCTTTGTGTATTGTGTACCTGCTCCGAACTCCTGCAGGGGGCAGAGGCCACCGTCGGGCGATTAAAGCCTTTAGTCTCTGTCTCCTCAGGGCACACAAGAAATAAAGCTGAATTGCATTGAAAATCGGCTCACGAAGTTAACTTTGGTCCGTTCTTTTATTCGAAACAAAATCATAACGCGAAAACTGATCATCAGTGTGATAACTGCATGCATATTTAATGCATAAGAAACCACGGAACATGTCATTTTTATCGCAATTTACAATTTACAGATACAAAAATACTTATTGCTTCATTCGAAAATGCTCGATTGGCCCAAGAACTATGAGATAGGAAGTGTGTTGTGTTCTTGCAATCACCAACATACTATAGCTTCCAAATTTAAAGGCATGTATTTTTAACAGCCATTCAATAGATTTACGTAATTGACATGTGGCATATTTTTATCGGCGTCTTTGATAGCAGTCATAATAGAGATACCCAGGGCACGTTCACAACGTCATCGGCACCATCGTTCTGTCGCTTTAATGGCGACGCATTTACATTGATTGATTGATTAATTGATTGACAGGTGATGTTTAACGTTCCAAAACTACCACATAATTATGAGAGATGCCGTAGTTGAGGGCTGCGGAAATTTCGACCACCTGGGGTTCTTTAACGGGCACCCAAATCTGAACACACGCGCCTACAGCATTTTCGCCTCTATCGAAAAGGCAGCCTCCGCAGCCGGGACTCGATGCCGAGACCAACGGGTCAGCAGCGGATTACCTTAGCAACTAGACCACCGCGGCGGGGCAACGCCGCATTCAGGGCAATGCGCTTTTGTTCGGAGGGTTAAACGGCATGAAAGAAGCGTATTAACATTTTCCATTGTTGGAATATTGCCAGAAACGCAAGCCACGTGCAAGCCTTCTTAGGCTGCAAAGGCGACTAAGTCAGGCGGACGTATTGCGATGGTATAAATAAATAAATAAATAAATAAATAAATAAATAAATAAATAAATAAATAAATAAATAAATTCACTCAGCCGTGTAAGCTGAATAGTGCGCACATATTAACAAAAATAAAAAAGCGGGAAGACTACATCTCCAAGAAATGTCGTTCATTTATAAGCAATAAGGACAGCAGGGATTCTTCACATGTAAATAGGAACACCCACATGCAAAAGGCATGATTCGTTAATTATATGCCTACAAGTAAATCAAATGAAACACTTTGCAACACAATGTACATCATATATACAAAAATTATACAAACGTTATATAATACTTGGGATCTCAATGAGGTCGTGAGATTGAATCCTGGCCGTGGCAGCCGTGTTTCGATAGAAGCAAACTGTGCATTTTACGTGCATGCTAAAAAAACCCCACGGCGGAAGATTTCGGACCCCTCCGGTATACGGCATCCTTCATAATCATATCATATTTTTGGAACGTAAGTCTCCAATAGTTTCTTATTATGTCTTTACAGGATAAGCAAATACCTTATTGATCAATTAAGTTAAATGAACTCAGCAGGTACTGACTTAGTTTTGTTGCCCATTGTTTGGTCGCGATAGGGTGTTTTACATGGATACTATCTGTGAGACTAAACAATCTGTGTTGGCTCGAAGCATGCTTAAAAAAACTAATAGAAAACGCAAAAAAATATACGCTGCAGGAATATATCTTAGCGATGAGACCATGCTAGCTTGTGTTGCTTGTGTAAGTTTTGTGCGTTCAAGGGCAATATCTGCATAACTTATACCATATAGTCACGCATTTACTCCACGGAACCGAACGTAAACTGTGCAAGGGCGCTAATATATTACGTGTCCGGTAAGTTGGTTTGAGCGTCAACGTCCTAACCAAACAGCTCAGAACTATACGACAAGCCGACTTCTCGTAGCTCTATTGACCCTTCCCCACTCCCCTCCCCCCTATTTTCTTTTCTCAGTATCTGGAAAACCAATGTCAAGGAAAAGCCATCATCCTTTCACTGAGTGCTGTTTTTCGTTCCTGGTTTACAATGTCGAGTTTGCTTGTTCTTATAAACATCCCCGCTTTTGAAGAGGACAGCGACAGATGTCACATAGCCCACTTGATTTAGGAACTGAGGAAGAAGAACGGAGAACGGCATCGCCATAGCCCATGATTGGTTCAAATTGGAAACAGCAGTGGTAAGGTGGCAATGTGGATATGTGAGTTTGAATCCCAACATGACCCCCCCCTCCCCCCCGGTTTACCGTGCTCCCCAGGAACGCTTGTTCCTTGCTCCGTTCGACAACACATAATCATGATCGCATTTGACTTTATTATTATTTTTGTGCATCAGTTTAGGAAAAGGAAATACTTAAATGCCTTCCTTCGACACGGGCAGTATGAGCACAGCATGTCAGATTTGAGTGCACGCCCCGCAGCAGTGGTCTAATGGCTAAGGTATTCGGCTGCTGACCCGCAGGTCGCGGGATCAAGTCCCGACTGTGGCCGCTGCATTTCCGATGGAGGTGGAAATGTTGTAGGCCCGTGTACTCAGATTTGTGTGCACGTTAAAGAACCCCAGGTGGTCGAAATTTCCGGAGCCCTTCACTACGGCGTCTCTCATAATCAAATGGTGGTTTTGGGACGTTAAACCCCACAAATTAATCAATCGGATTTGAGTGCACCTTAAAGAACCACAGGTGGCCCCGCCGCGGTGGTCTAGTGCCTAAGGTACTCGGCTGCTGACCCGCAGGTCGCGGGATCAAGTCCCGGCGGTGTCGGCTGCATTTCCGATGGAGGCGGAAATGTTGTAGGCCCGTGTACTCAGATTTGTGTGCACGTTAAAGAACCCCAGGTGGTCGAAATTTCCGGAGCCCTTCACTACGCCGTCTCTCATAATCAAATGGTGGTTTTGGGACGTTAAACCCCACAAATTAATCAATCGGATTTGAGTGCACCTTAAAGAACCACAGGTGGCCCCGCCGCGGTGGTCTAGTAGTTAAGGTACTCGGCTGCTGACCCGCAGGTCGCGGGATCAAGTCCCGACTGTGGCCGCTGCATTTCCGATGGAGGCGGAAATGTTGTGGGCCCGCGTACTCAGATTTGAGTGCACGTTAAAGAACCCCAGGTGGTCAAAATTTCCGGAGCCCTCCACTACGGCGTCTCTCATAATTATACGGTGGTTTTGGGACGTTGAACACCACATATCAATCAAAGAACCTTGGGTGGTCAAGATTTCCGGAGCCCTCCACTACGGCGTCTTTCATAATCAAATGGTGGTTTTTGGACGTTAAACGCCACAAATCAATCAATCAGATTTGAGTGCACGTTAAAGAACCACAGGTGGCCCCGCCGCGGTGGTCTAGTGGCTAAGGTACTCGGCTGCTGACCCGCAGGTCGCGGGATCAAGTCCCGGCGGTGTCGGCTGCAGTTCCGATAGAGGCGGAAATGTTGTAGGCCCGTGTACTCAGATTTGTGTGCACGTTAAAGAACCCCAGGTGGTCGAAATTTCCGGAGCCCTTCACTACGGCGTCTCTCATAATCAAATGGTGGTTTTGGGACGTTAAACCCCACAAAATAATCAATCGGATTTGAGTGCACCTTAAAGAACCACAGGTGGCCCCGCCGCGGTGGTCTTGTGCCTAAGGTAATCGGCTGCTGACCCGCAGGTCGCGGGATCAAGTCCCGGCGGTGTCGGCTGCATTTCCGATAGAGGCGGAAATGCTGTAGGCCCGTGTACTCAGATTTGTGTGCACGTTAAAGAACCCCAGGTGGTCGAAATTTCCGGAGCCCTTCACTACGGCTTCTCTGATAATCAAATGGTGGTTTTGGGACGTTAAACCCCACAAATTAATCAATAGGATTTGAGTGCACCTTAAAGAACCACAGGTGGCCCCGCCGCGGTGGTCTAGTGGCTAAGGTACTCGGCTGCTGACCCGCAGGTCGCGGGATCAAGTCCCGGCGGTGTCGGCTGCAGTTCCGATAGAGGCGGAAATGTTGTAGGCCCGTGTACTCAGATTTGTGTGCACGTTAAAGAACCCCAGGTGGTCGAAATTTCCGGAGCCCTTCACTACGGCGTCTCTCATAATCAAATGGTGGTTTTGGGACGTTAAACCCCACAAAATAATCAAACGGATTTGAGTGCACCTTAAAGAACCACAGGTGGCCCCGCCGCGGTGGTCTAGTGGTTAAGGCACTCGGCTGCTGACGCAAAGGTCACGGGATCGAATCCCGGCTGAGGCGGCTGCATTTCCGATGGAGGCGGAAATGTTGTGGGCCCGTGTGCTCAGATTTGTGTGCACGTTAAAGAACCCCAGGTGATCGAAATTTCCGGAGCCCTTCACTACGGCGTCTCTCATAATCAAATGGTGGTTTTTGGACGTTAAACCCCACAAATCAATCAATCGGATTTGAGTGCACGTTAGAGAACCACAGGTGGCCCCGCCGCGGTGGTCTAGTGGCTAAGGTACTCGGCTGCTGACCCGCAGGTCGCGGGATCAAGTCCCGGCTGTGGCGGCTGCATTTCCGATGGAGGCGGAAATGTTGTAGGGCCGTGTACTCAGATTTGGGTGCACGTTAAAGAACCCCAGGTAGTCGATATTTCCGGAGCCTTCCACTACGGCGTCTCTCATAATCATATGGTGGTTTTGGGACGTTGAACACCACATACCAATCAAAGAACCCCGGGTGGTCAAGATTTCCGGAGCCCTCCATTACGGCGTTTCTCATAATCATATGGTGGTTTTGGGACGTTAAACCCCACATATCATGAGCACAGCATGACCAATTTCCTGAGTAGGTCTGCGTGACAACAATATAACTCCGTATTTTCAGGAGGATGCAAGATAGCAGTGTTAGTTGGGAAAACATGCTGCTCTCGAATGATCTGCGGCCATGCGAGAGCCATCACTTATGCGTGCGGTGACCGCAATTTTATCTAGCGACGCAAGGACACACGCACTCAGACAATGTTTGCATGTTCTTCCTTGCAACCTTCGTTCTGCGGACCCGTATAGGTATATGTCTACACTACGAACCCCACCACAGTTACAGATTACATTCACTAAGCGAATACAGTCTTACAGTGCTTCTAAGTGATAAGAGAGAAATTGAAATTATTTTTGAGATTTTCTGTGAAATGTGTTGAAGGAACAGATAGTTTCTTCTCTCTCTCTCTTTGCATTTCCCTCAGCTGGGCAAACGGCTTCGTTGCTCTGTGTTGAATAGTGTCCGCATGCGCCATGACGTGATACCCTGTTTTTGATACGTTTTTATTTGTCACAAGGACAACACACTGGACAGTTATACCCACATACAATCATTTTTGCTGGTGACGTCAACAGCCTACGGAAGCTGGGCTGCACAGCAGCTCGGAACACTGAGCGCCTACACTTGAGGTCACGTCCCTTGTATAGATAAGAAATGGCAAACACGGCTATCTTGAGGCTTCTATCTACACTCATATCACGAATGGAAACGCCAGAACCATGAAAATGAACTCGACCGAGACCATAGTCCACCTTACGTGTTTCAGAAAACCAAGAAAGAAAAAAATACGCATACATCTATTGTCTACATAAACGTGGCACGTCAACAGGTAGACAATTATGAGAAGCAATTTGAGAGTACTTCCTAAATGGTCTTCAATCTCTAACTGTGAAATGCATTTTAATAAGACAAACATAAAGAAGGGAATAATTTTTCTAAAAGTAGCATTTCAAGAGTACGACATCACCAACTAGCCTGCTTCGCAGTTTTGTTATCTGTGTATATGAAGTGCTTGAAACATGACGCATGAGTAATTTTGTTTGTAATCTTCTGAATATTTATAGAGGCTTTCCTGACTGCATGTTGATCTTGGGTAAGAGGAAACAGGATGAGCTATTCAACGATCGCGACACTTCTAAAGCCCGTCAGTGAGCGTGGTGCATAGTACTCTGGCGATCTACGAAATCTGACAACCTCCTTACAATGTATCATCATGTTTCCGTGTTAACTGTTCATAACTTCCGAGTTATTATGTCCAGCGTGTGAAACTGTAAGTGGATTTGCATAATAATTAAACTTGGTCAAATGGGACTATTTCATTGTGAAACCGTTATATCCCCGGTAAAGCGTCGTTGCCTATTCTGATACCGTTCATCATGTTAATGTTTGATATAAGTGCACGTTTGGAGAACTTCTTGTGGTCGGCATTAGCCGGAGCGGCGGGCCTCAAATTCATACGGTGGTCCTGGCACGGAAATATTTTCCCTCCCCCTCTTCTACAGCGCATCATGTATATGTTGCGATTCAAGAAATTTGCATATGTAGAATGTAATCAGGCTGCCAAATTATTGACTCGAGGAAAATTGTAACACCGGGGTGGACACACGCAATACGTGACCTCACTGCAGCCTTCTATGCTGGTGCGCCTGCGAAAATTTCGTTAGTACTCATGTTGCTTTCACCGTATACCAGCAGAAGAGCCGGAACCTTATTATCAGGTATCAGGCCCAACAGTTTACCAAGATAATGATTTTATCATCACTCTTCTACGCAAGTGTTAGTGGCAAAACGTTGAAAGCATTGAATAAGAAAACGATAAAGAATAATATCGTTCTCAAAGCATCATCTCCTTGCGATTTTGCCTCAATGGGCAGCTGAGTAAGATTCGTATAAGGTCAATCGGAACCAACGCGAAGAAACACACACGACGAAGTGCTGCCCGCTGAGGCCGCCTTCGTGTGGGAACGGACGCAAAACGAGAGCCTATAGCCACGAACCGATATACGTATGGCTCGGAAATCCAAGTTTACGTTTAACAGCAAGCACAATGTCGGCCTTTTCTGTCACTCCCACGTATGGCGAACAATTTCTAGAAGCATTTACACACACGTCTCTATCGCGAACAGCCACCAACGGTGAGGCGGAAAAACGTCGGCGGGTATAGCTACACCAGCCCGGCCCGACTGTCGGCAACGGCATACAGAGCGGATGTGCTCGCTCTCTGCTTCCGCTCCGGTTGCGACGCTGACGTCAATGCACCCGTCCGCACCACTTTGCGGCGAGTTCCGCGTACGAGGAAAGCGCGCGCGTCACACCCGCGGTGGCGCAGCAGGCTGCCCTAGACAGACGACGACGCTGACTCATACACCGGGCGATTCAAGTTCTCCGCGCACCGCGACCTTCCTGCGGGCACCTCAAAGGCCGCTTCGATGTTTTGTCCGAGAGGGCACGGCACGCAGTCCGGCGAAAACGTCTCGGACGCGTGCCGAGCTCAATCGAGGCCGGCGTCCGCGTCGACGTGGCGAGCGCTGGCTAACGGCGGCTCGCGTAGGGCTTTGTGCGAGTGCGTATACACGAGCGCAAGTATTGCACAGCGCACTCGAAACGGGTTGGATATGTGGCGATATAGCTGTGGGAACACGAAAAGCTGGCTATACCCGAGTGTGCGCGGTACTTCAAATTGAGACGTCAGCATGAAGCGCATGTCTGAACGCCATTGCGTGCTTCCTGTGTAAGTATGGGTGAATATTATCTGTGCCTACTACACCGTCGACACATCCTGTTCCCGTTATCAGATCTCTTCCGTTGTTCTGCGACGTATATTTTGAGACGAATACCGCGCGGTGCTCAATATTCGGTCGTGAGCGTTTTTGGCAAGCGAACAAATTTCTATGCGTCATCTGGCGCCATGATAACCTGAGAGCAAGAAAAAAAAATGGGAGCGGCTATTTTACGCAGACATCAGCACATTATCTGATATGAGCACTTCGCTCGAGTGTCGAGCTGCTATTCCGGAAAACAGATGCCCTGAATGTCACAAGCACGACGCGAATCTACGCGATAGGAACCCGGCCTGTGAACAGCTCTGTGAGTGGCAATGTGAGCATCGCCATGCATGCGATCAGTGGGTGGCTGACGTTACAGATTTTTCAGGCATGCGGTAAAACCCGAATGAAATCTGAGATAAATATTTCCGCCCCTTGTGTACTGTCGGGGCAAGAGAATAAACGTGCGTGATTTCATAGAAGTGTTGCCACACGTTGCTTTGAAACAAGAACGAAAACTCGTTTCTTGTTCCTTCCCGATTTGGGAACGAGTTCCCGTTTTAAGTTCCTGGAATATGAAAGGAGCTCGTTGAGGTTACACTTGCAAAATTGGAAAGCGTCATTAAATCAACATTACATCGGACTTTTTAACAAAAATAGAGTGTTTGATAATCCTGACGCAAAATAAAGTGAACCTATACATAGAGCTCCCATTGAGATATATATATATATATATATATATATATATATATATATATATATATATATATATATATATATATATATATATATATATATATATATATATATATATAAGAATATCACAACACCGACAGCAGCTTATCCGTAGACAAATGCGCCGACACTAATTTTGTAGAGACCATCAGATATTCGATATTCTACAAGCATGTCTAAATGCGAATTTCATGATCGTCAATCTCGTGTTCCGCACATGGGGCACTTTCCAAGTTGGTCTTCAAAAGAGCAGTTAGGATACTGCGCTTCGGATATTCAAACAGAAATGTGTATAGCCATTCACTGATATAGTTATATTTCTTGCACAGGAAACCGCACCGAAACGGACAATAATTAGGGGTTTAGTGAGTGCTGATTGAATATTTCAGCGAGTTGGAAATGATGTCCAAGATGCACATTTGAAACTTAATTAAGTCCCCTGTTCGTAGTCAGCCAATATATTTCTTTGTATTTGTCTATCAGTCTTTCTATATCCTCCCTTTTTTCCCTTTCTCTCTCTCTGTAGTTACTTTCTCACCTTTTTTCCCTCTCTTTATTTCTGTCTATTTTCCTTTTCTTTCTATCCATTTATTGATCTCTCTCTCGGTCTCTTTTTATATTCTCTCCCCTTCCGCTTTCCCCCCTCATTCTTACCACCTTTTTTTTTACTCCTTTGCTATACCACACTATACAAAACTATGTTATGCTCCGCTAGCGTGCGCGCTTGTTGCAGAGAAACGAATCGACAATGATTTCCTCAATATCCCTCTTCGTTAGGATGCTCATTCAACTAAAATATACATACGAACTAATGCAAAGTCAGCCAGAATAGCATTTTCATTGGTGAGGTGCTTATCCTTGCCGCCGTTGTAGTGTAAGGTCGAAAAATGCCGTTACTTGATATATTTATTCTAGACATTAATGATTCTTCAGTGCTATGTGTTGGTCATGGGCCGCGACACGCGTAGAATGAACTTCTTATTTTCCTGTTTGCGTTGAATTGCTTTCAAGTGTACGCGTTTGATGAATGAATACCATTAAAGTAAAAAAAAAACGAATAGCCAACTTGTTACGATGCTCACCTTCGGATCGTGGAGGGGGGGTTTTGAATCTCGCCTAGCCGAGAATTTCTTTCTCTTTCTCTATATCTATTTCGCTCTCTCCCTATACTCGTTTGCTCGTCCATCGAAGTTAATGCATCCGATGCCGGACAAATAGACGCACGTGTTCTGGGAGGGATGCAGAAGAGGATCGAGAGAGCGTGTGCTCATTCTTGATGATTGCTACTATACATACGGCAAAACTAGAGCAGAGCAGCTCTTCTGTGAACAATCTATTGTTCCTTCCGCAAGCGGTCGGTCTCGGCGTCGTATACGCTTCCTCTCGGATCTGACGGGCGCCTTGAAGGGAAAACCAGGATGCAGAATGGTCACGCGACACGCTAGCGGTACATTTTTGTGTCTGATGCGGTCGGCCATCTACCCACCCTGTTCTGCATGATATGCCACTGCGTGCGCGCACACGCCTACTGAATGGCGCGCGGAACGTCTACATAAGCAACGACTTTCCCTCGTGAACATAACGAGTTCCTAACCCTTCTCCGCCGAACTCATTTGCATTACCGTTGCAGTTCCACCGATCTTGAATGAAATGGAGGCGTTCCTCCATTCCTCACAAAAGGAACTCGTTCCTCAAACGCCATTCCTTGGGCAACGTTCCGGGAACTACTTTTGAGCGTAAAACACTGTTTTGTAGTTAGAGCGAGCAATGACTTCAGACGTTTTTTTGTTAGTAGGTGAATATGTACTTCTTTCTTCTTATTTTTTAATGCACATTTATTGGAAACATCTGCAGTGGAGTGGAATCACAGTAAATAACAATCTGAACGCTCTTGTCCGTAGTAAACGTGCACTAATAGTTCGGCTCAAACCGCGTTAAGATTCACACTGCTGGTATAACGGTTCTTTTTTCTGTCTTTTTTTCGCGAGCTTCCAGATAGTCATGTACCCATTCGTATTTCAAACATAAAGTTTCGCATAGAAACTCCTGCATATGTATGCGCTATCTTGAAGTATGTTTTTTACGTGTTCCAAAACTTTGTTGCAATTGACTATGACTGAATTCCGCTAGGATGTCCATTAAGTGCCTTTTGTATGGCACTGATTCCCACCCCCCCCCCCCCGTCCACCACCACCACAACACACACACAAACAAAGACATAAAAACAAATGTTGTCTTCACGAGCCATTGGACAGATTCAATATAGAAGGTATGGAAGGTCATATCACACTTTGCGGTTTTGTAGAATGCCAAAAATATACGTAAGAAAAGATCATAGTGGATTTTGTTGTAAACATTGGCACTGAAACTACGGCGGTGGTATGCGACCCGTCATGGTACTCGACAGCCTATCTGCAGGTTGCCGGATCGAATCCCAGCCGCGGCTGTCACATTTTCAGTGCCCCGCCGCGGTGGTCTAGTGGCTAAGGTACTCGGCTGCTGACCCGCAGGTCGCGGGTTCGAATCCCGGCTGCGGCGGCTGCATTTCCGATGGAGGCGGATATGTTGTAGGCCCGTGTGCTCAGATTTGGGTGCACGTTAAAGAACCCCAGGTGGTCGAAATTTCCGGAGCCCTCCACTACGGCGTCTCTCATAATCATATAGTGGTTTTGGGACGTTAAACCACACATATCAATCAATCAATCAACATTTTCAGTGGAGGTAAAAGTGACTGAGGATCATGTACTTTTATTTAGGTGCACTTTGAAAAAACCCCGAGGCCCTAAATTTCCGGATCCCTCCACTATGGCGTCTCTCATAATTATACGGTGGCTTTAGGACATTAAACCCCGATATTTATTAGCGTTGCTATGAGCATCAATGTTGCAAGATGGTTTTCTGAAGTTTTTGTAGTTTGGAAAAAAATCCCACAGTGGAAGAACGCGAAACACTGCGAGTCGAACTTCTTTTTTTCTTCTTTTTTAAGATAGAGTTTATATCTGCCGAGGCCCTAGCAGAAGTTGTCAATATCAATGACGACATGGTAAGATTGTTGGCGCGGCAACTTCAATATACAGTCGCCACGTTGTATTTCGTTTTTTTTTTGCGGCTTTATGGTCCCTGTTAAGTTAAAAGTTAGCATTTTTCTCTGTACTTAACCCGGTTTTTTTTTTACTTAAACAGGAGAAAGCATTTTTTCCCGCTGTTTTGTATATGACGCATATATGTATACAGTTTTAATTCTCAAAGCGATACTTAGGCAGTGCATGAATATCGTATAGTAAATTAATTGAAAGGGTACGTACGAAGACAATCATTGATGCAGACTTTTTCTTCCTCATTTTATTCTCTTCCCTTTTTACGTCTGCCGTTGTGTGTTCGAGGTCTCAAAACTGCCATCCATATATATTTACGTCCGATTTATCAAAAAAAATTGAAATAAAATCCGGCAGATCTTGCGTACATTGGGAATTGATGTTATGCGAGGCATGCGGATGGAAAGTGATTGTGTTGTAAATTTTTTAGCGAGCGAGACGTTAGGAAGTTGCGCTAGAAATGTGTACAAATGCACACACAAAGATACGTTCAACAGCCGCATGTGTTTTATATAACCAGTTATTTAAAATTGCTTAACGGTACATAGATAGCAACCCCAGAAGCGGTAGGCTGTTATGAAGCGCTAGGGCTCACGAGAATGGTAGCACTGGACACTGGTACATAAATCAACTTCAGTGTATGGCGCTTAACTACACTTGACAATAACCCCACATGACGGCTGTATCATAGCAGTACATATATAGTACCTATAAAATTGAATGGCCAGCACTGCTCCCACAATTGACGTTTCACGAATATTAGGGTCCATTTGAAAAGCAATTCCGAGGCCTTTGGCGGGGCTCTCTGGTATAGGGGGAAAGGGGGGAGTGTTTGTGTTTAGAAGAAGGAAAAGAAAAGAAAAGTGAGCCCCGCAACTGTCTGCATCAGGGTGCGACACCTCAGCAGTAGCTCACAAGGGATGGGGGTGAGGAGGGATTAAAAGGATAGGAATAAAGGTGTTGAGAGAGAGAAAGAGGCATGAGGTGGTAAGCCAGAAAGCAACGACATATCGAGGGGATAGGAGAGATAGGAAAGATGGAAACACGGTCACAGGAGTGACCGTGCTTCCTCGGCTGCTGAGCCGCAGGTCACGGGATCGAATCTCGGCTGCGGCGGCTGCATTTCCGATGGAGGCGGAAATGTTGTAGGCCTGTGTGCTCAGATTTGGGTGCACGTTAAAGAACCCCAGGGGGTCGAAATTTCCGGAGCCCTCCACTACGGCGTCTCTCATAAACAAATGGTGGTTTTGGGGCGTTGAACCGCACATATCAATCAATCAATCAATCAATCAATCAATCAACCATGTCTGTTCTCGCCGTTCCTGGGCAGATGTCAGATGTCGGTCACCTGTGGCACATACCCACCGGCAGGTATTCATGGTGACGTATTTCACAAGCTTCTACCCTTTTGCGTCTCAAGAGGTCGTTGGCGATGTATTATACGGGTGTGATAATTGGACACTTTTTGTTCGGGTGGGATAATTGGACACTTTTGGTGAAAAAGTTTAGAGTGATATGACTGTTATAAAAATCCGATCTTCATGCTCTCTAGTGTGCACAGAAGAGATTTACTTTTAAGTGTCCGAAAAGTCCAGACAAAACGCAACTTGGTGCTGTCCATGTAAATAATTTAGCGTGTGTAAGTGTTAAGGGATCACCTGCCCATCTAGCTCCATGCATAGCATTTCAAATGTAACTTCAACTTGATCGCTGTGACAACACTATCAATTGTATGTTAACCCACCCCTTATGTAATACCCTATAAGGGATATTCAAGTGAATAAAAATGAATGAATTGTTTTTTTTATCTAGATATATACTTAGTACTTGCGGCGCCAAAAAACCAGGATAAAAAAGACACAAACGACAACGACTTGCGCTGGTCCATGCCGCTTGTGTCTGCGTCGCTTTTCTAAGCGACATGATCAAGACTAAGCGTAAAATAATGCCAAGTCAGGTGTTCCGGATACCGAAAAGAGTCATGGGGCTCACTGAGCTTCCGTGACTTTCTGCATATTTGTGCAGAAAGACACGCAAAAAGAAGTAGATAAAACAAAAAGAAGTAGATAATGGCCATCTATCCGAGGTGTCCGAAGACGACACGGAATCAGCCCATCTATCGTTGCCGGTGATATTCTGCGTACATTGAATTCCGAAGAAAGGAGAAAGCATTTTTCCGCATCCCTCGGGGCTCCCGGTAATTCCACCTGGGCGGCCGAGTGATTGTGGCGGCAACTTCCGCCGTTTGTACGCGCAGCACGTATGGCGTCCTCGTCCTTGAGAGAAGCCAGTCGTTCCTTTGTTGCGCTCTCGGTTGGCCCGTCATTATATGCCCACCCTACCCATTGTTGGCGGGAGAGGAGAAGTGACGAAAGCGGCATCGAGGAAAGAGCGAAATGTCAAGCTAGGACTCGGAAGTTCGGTCGTGCGACGGTATAGTGTTCTAGAATAATGTAGCGACGGCGAAGCTAATAGAAGTCGACGTTAGCAACATATCGTGTGCATCTATTAAAAGAAAACTAAGCTGGTGAACAGAAAAGAAAAGGCTTGCGATTCGGAAATAAAGTGCGCCTACGTAGCAACGTAACTGTTACAAAAAAAAACAAAAAAAAAACACTTGCGGTAGATGACGTTGACAAAGAGGGTGTAGGGAGGCGAGTGCATTGTGTGTACTCCACACCCTCGTTCTTTGTCCGCAACGATTTTTTTTCATTATGCATAACCAGCCAGTTCAATCTTCCAATTACATTGTTACTGCTGACGGCCCTTACCAGAGGACAGGTGCGCAAGCACTAGCCGTATAAACGTATTGTGCACATTCGAATGGCCCACAGTAAATGTAACAGTGGCGGGGTGTAGGCGACGCTTCGAGAAGTCATTCCAACACCGTGGTGGACGTCACCCGTCTGCATGTCTTCGTTTCGTCAGCGTCTGTTTTCGGATATTATTACGTACATTACTGAAATAATTATTAGTAAACGGGAAGTTCTGGATCACATTGTCGGCTTCAGGATTGCTCGTTTTCTATTCTACAGGTCCCTAAGGAAAAAGAAAAGGAGTCGGACCAAACAGAAAAGAAAAGCAAGAGAGTCGGGAGAAGGCGAAATGTCATGCACATTGAGGTTCCCCGGGACAGAAAGATTTCAACACCGAAAGTAACTGCACTGAGCTTTTGATTGACATTGACAAAGGTGAGCCGTAAAAAAAATTTTTTTTTCAGAATAGCCCCAAGGCATACACAAACGAGAGAGAAAATTTGCGCTGTAGAACCTTAACGAAGATAAAGCTAGGACACGAAGGGGCACGTTTGGTTCGTCACTCAGTATCACAGTGAGAGGTAACAACAAGAAATTAAACATTATAGAAACCATCACACTATAGTTCAAGAAAATTTTTAATGCAGAGACATAATCGTTCGACTCAAGCGGAATGAGTTTTTTGTACTCGGGAGTCGATATTCGTCAAAGGACGAGCATTGGCTGTCCACAACATTGGGGATATTCGCGGCGAGATCGGACCATATAGGTGGCAGCACCGTCCCCGCCAAAGTGGGGATCAGCGGTCGGTGGCGCGTACAAATACTCGCAGCGGCGCTTTGTTGCGTGCGGTCGTGCTGACTGTCGGCGGATCAAATGCATTGACTACACTTTACTGTTAATATCTGCGCTCTTATGTGATGAATCGGTGCACGACGCCTATGCAACGTTAACATCACCCGCGAGTAAAGCGCATTCTGCCTTTCATAGGGATGTTCGCCCGGAGTGACTCTCTTCCCACTTTCGCACTAAAACAGGCCTTTTCTGTATTGTTTGTACGTGGTTAGCTTGTGTTCTGCCTGCTAGGGACTGCTGTAGCGTGATTGTACTACTTATTCACATTTTTGTCATACGCATACTACAAAAAAGAGAGAAAGAAAGATCGTAGAAAGCCCGCATATCTGTGCGATTAGTTCACTACCACCTTTCACACCTTATACACATATGATTTTTTTTTCTCTCATTGTGTTCGCCATGAAATGTGAAATAGTCCATAATTCTTGTTAGGAATGCTTAGTGGCTGACGGTGCTTTGCTCTGAACTGTGTTTACCACATGTACGCTAATGTTCACTAGCAAAAAATATAAAAACATTGTATAAGAGCTCAGCAGAAAGCTTTCATCGACGGATTAGGTGCATGACAGTGCTACAATAAAGGCCTGGTTTATGTGACAAGCATGTTTTTTGTTTTGTTTTTTCAGACAGAAAATGACCACTGCTTTCCGTCGGTCACTAACAATGCCACGCAAACTCTGAAGACAATGTAAAAAAGATGATATTTTTTTGTGAAATTATACGACATTATATATAAGGCATGCCGTCTGAATTATTTTCATATCTGGGCTCTTGAAATCGTTCTTCAATCTAAGCACATGGTTGCGCACGGTAACTCTGCTTTAACTTAGTTCAAGTACCGATGTGGTTGATTGATATGTGGGGTTGAACGTCCCAAAACCACCATATGATTATGAGAGACGCCGTAGTGGAGGGCTCCGGAAATTTTGACCACTTGGGGTTCTTTAACGTGCACCCAAATCTGAGCACACGGGCCTACAACATTTCCGCCTCCATCGGAAATGCAGCCGCCGCAGCCGGGAATTGAACCCGTGACCTACGGGTCAGCAGCCGAGTACCTTAGCCACTAGACCACCGCGGCGGGGCTCAAGTACCGGTGTGTCACAGTTTATGTGATAGTAATATTTCTATGTAGTGGTACCATGGCCTGATAAACACAACAAAGGGTCCTCGCATGATCGATAAACTACAGTCACTAAAGTGTCCTAGTTGTACACCTATCAACAGCGCGCAAGTGCATGACCTAAATATAGTGTGTATTTTTTTTTACAACCGAGTCGCAATAAAACGCTGCATTCACACAATATTTATTACTGCTCATGTAGAGGAGGAACCAAGAGCATTTGGCGATCTGCTTGAGAGAGAAAGCGGCGCTCTGAAATCATTCTGGTGAATGGAGTGTACGACGACAAAAAACAGCTCTCTGAAAAGTTGCACTCACTGATCTTACTACAATGTATTAGCAGCCGAGCAAGACCAAATGCTTTAGCACGTCGTTTCAGGCATACATAGAAACAGTTACACTCGCGCTGACTTGACCGGACAAACGACACTTTGAGAACGTGCATGACGTGCGCGCACATAGAAACACGACGTGGCTAGCAGACGACGCACGGAGTAATCCACACTTCGCCATTTCGGCCAGTTGCCGCCAGGCGGCGACTCTGCCGGATCTCGTGGCCAATAGCATCCCATTGTCATGCTCTTTTGTTGAGAATTCACGCAGCGGTCGAGTTTTTGTAGATATCGGCTGAGGTATTAACATGGAATTTACATACTCCTTAAATACTTCCGTCTTGGAGGAAGTGCTTAAGCTGCTAAACTGGGAGGAAACGGGAATCAAGGTTGTCGTGCGGTTTAATAACGATAGCAACGAATTAAACCGAGAAATAAACCGAGAAAGTACTAAGCTGGGCTTCCAAATTAATATGGTGAAAACAAAGATAACGTTTATTGACCTGGCGAAGCAAAACGAAGTTTAAATCGAAAACCATACATTGGAGTGTATACAAGAACATGTATGCCCTTAACAGCTACTCATGGAAGAAAATAATCATCGCAAAAAAATTTACCAGATAAAAAGAATTGGGCCGTAGTGCAATCGGCAGGCACTCTCAAATAATGTAAGGAAATCTGCCACTATCATTAAGGCGAAAAGTATACAACCACAGCACACGGCCAGTGCTGACGCATGGGGCTGAAACGTGGAGAGTAACAAAACAACCAGAGCAAAAGCTGAGGACCACGCAGCGTGCAATGGATGGGAATAACAATGAGAGATCGGGGGACAGTAGAATGGGTAAGAGGACAGACAGGAGTTGCAGATATCCCTGCTGACACGAAGCAAAAAGGACCTGGGCTGGTCTCGTAATGCGTACCTCTTGCTGTCCACAACTGGTGGAAAGTAAGAGAAATTACAGACTGCCTACCAAGCGATGGGAAACGCAGTAGGCGAAGGCAAAGATTCAGTTGAAGCGACTAAATTAGGAAATTCACAGGGATGAAGGGGAATAAGCTCGCACAGTACATAAGGAAAACTGGAGATCGTTGACAGAGGCCTTTGTCCGGCAATAGACTATAGCACAGGCGGAGAGTGATGATGACGATGAAGATGATGAGCGCTGGCTACCATCTTGGAAGAGGTTAGGAATTATCGATGTGCTTCAAGTGAACCTGGGTGGCAGCAGCCTTGCAACCATAACACCCTGGTGCCTGCAGCTGTAGCCTGTTTGTCATAAATGAGGCACCGTTAACGTGAGCGAGGTGCATCTGCGGGTACAAAATGGCGAGTACTGAATGGACTAAATCTGAGACTAGGACCGAGGTTTATGGACCAACTATCTGTTCTTGCATACAAAGGCGTGCGCACGCAAAGTCACATAAGAAAAGGGGGGGGGGGGGTGCAAAGTGAGCCCCATACATTGACATAAGAGGGAGGTGGTGGCTGCGATGAAACTTCCCCCCCCCCCTTCCTATTCCTCAACGGGATTCCAGCGCCCGTCTATGTCTGCATACACTATTTAGAGCGTGGTGTCGCAGAACATACGACAACGCTAGAGTCACTTTAGCTGCGAGGTGATTTGCGTGCAAGTAATTTAACCCAATTAGAATGAGTTTAAGTGGCGGCATCTTACAAAGGCAAGATTAATACCCGAATCCGGATAATTTATTTATATGATTGCTCGTTAATGAATATCCAACGCGCTGCCTGTAGTTGAATTCACGGCACATACGCTATCTCTGTTTACAAACGCAGAGCTTGTTTTCTTTCGATAAACTAGGCGTGGATAACGTAAGTAAAACTGACTGTATGCAATGACAACTATAGCGTTTTCATAGAAACTCATCTTAAACTTGCGCCGGAGAGAATGCTTGGCCTCTCGTTCAGAGCCTGCACACTGACTGAATGACTATGCATGCACGCAGAGGTTCTATTTACAAAAGTACATTGACGAAGTCGTGCTGCTAGTCATAACTGGGAGGTTTCCGAAAGCAGGAACGTGGTATCAACCTTGTGTGTTTTTCTTTTTAATTTTGCTGCGTTCGATAACGAAGCGTCAAACCCGCCCAAAAAAGAAAAAAAAAAGAACTTGAAAGACACGCTACGAGGCTGGTGTTTAGTTCGTCCGCCAAATGCTCGGTGCTGGGACATTTACCATGTACAATGCATGCCGGACACTTCACCCCTTTTCGTCGTTATACCTCGAAACAAGTAGGCATGAGTAATAATAATAATAATAATAATAATAATAATAATAATAATAATAATAATAATAATAATAATAATAATATGAGGCGCTAACGAGCGTGAATAATAATTACCATACCCACAAGCATGACAAGCAGCTCCAACCTCACAGTTTCTGCACATAGCCAAGCGCATGTCTCATGCGGATAATTTCACGAAGTGACAGCATTTAATCTAATTACGATGGTATTGGGCTCAGTAGTAACGTCAAGCGTCATACAGTGTCAGCAGATGCTATATTTGCAAAGAAGCAGCACGCCTAATTTGTGCGGGGGATGATGCCCACGCGCAGCCTTGATCCGCAAGCTGAGACACAGCCGAGTCGTGCAGGATCGCGAGGGAGGCCTTGGTCAACGCGGCGCGACGCTCTGTTTGCGCGATCATCCAAGGTCACAGCTGGCTCCCTGCAGTTACTGACCAACGCGGTCATCTCGAACTCTCGTATCCAGCTCTCACTGACGGACCTTCGATAACGTCTACATTACCTTAAGTTGGAAACTCATTTTTAGCTTCTTTCCAAAAGTACATAATCATTCTAGAGTACATTCGACAAACTGACTGGAAGCTGTGCACGTGGGGAATATTATGCTCTGTAGGCACAGAGTTATCGCGTAAGACCTTTTTGCAGGCTAATTCGTTGATATCATTGAACGGTATCGGTACAGCGCCAGCACGAAGGAGAGGAGAAGAAAAAGACAGGGAAGATCCCGCCTTTCTGTCTTCTTATTCTTCCTTCCTTCGTTCTGGCGCAGTACCGATACCAGAGTTACCGTGACCGCTAAATGAGTGACGTATCGCCACATGCGATTGACTGACCAGTGAGAATGCTTATTCCTTTTGACTGCGTTTCCCTTCATCTTTATGCGCCGATAAGGAGGAAAAAGAAAACAGCATTTTTTATGGAACCAGTGGATCCCTCATTAGGTATGCGTAATGCATTAAGGAACCACATCCTGGCACAACAAAGCGATGCGTAGACTAAAATTATTGTGACACTTGAATAATCATATCTGCTGTTTTAATACACCTGTGATAAAAAAAATGGGCATACCATTTTTTACTCTTTTCTACAGTGTAAATGTATTTCACTCTTTCCATTTCCTTCTGTCTACCCTGCAGTGACAAACGTGTAGTCACCACACTCGCCATCGCTCAACCCCGGGAGAATGCAGGCTGACTCATTACGCCTTAACAAACGAGCAAAGGGAAGAGAGATGGATGGATGGATACAACTTGGATACAACTTTATACAACGTCCGAGCAGATTTAACGCGACCCGGGCTTAGGTATCGCGCGGGGGAAAGTCAGAACTAGAAAAAAAAAATATAGGTTGACAAGCTTCCTTCTGTTTCAAAGGGCACCGCTAAAGTGGAGGCTTTACGTCCAGAATAGAAAGGCTACGAAGGTTGGCGCGTCGCAAACTCTGGCAGTGTTTTATGAGCGGCGGCAGTCCTCAAGGCGGGAACAATGGCCTCCCCGATAAGGTTGCCGTGGGGACGCGGCAGCTTCGAGACAAAAAAAAAAAAAATTCTAGATCGCGCGGTGCAGGGCCCTGTTGAGAGATAGCAGCGCCCCCTCTCGCTGCGTCAAGACATCAGCGAATGGACTCTGGCCGCCGTGCCGTACCTGGGCAGAACTGAGCCGACGTGTCTCTCCTTTATTCACATTTTACCAACGTACCATCGGCCGCCCACTTCGCGCCTCGGGACGGTGCCAAAGCGAAGGCACAGTGCGGTACTGTAGCTTCTTCCCAGCGGAGAGCACGCCCGAAGCGGTCTCTGCAGTCCCATAACCGCCGGCGGAACCGATGATCCTACGTGACCGGACCGTCAAAGGCGATCGCCGGTGGAAGCCTTCCCCTCACCCGTAACTCCGCGAGGCAACGACGGGCTGCTGAGAAATGGAGACGCCCCTGGCGGCGCCAACTTTCCCTTTCTTGCTCGCGGGATTAATGGAGTACACGCCCAACCACCCATCCACATGCAGCCCGCAAGATCGTGTGTACGGAGCACCTAAAATGTGCGGAACCACAGTTTTAAAATGAACCCAGTAGGAGAAACTCACAATATTTATTTTCTCTTTATCGCGCGCATTTGCTTTTCTTGGGTCACATTTTTAAGTTTGTGTGCCCGCACAAGTGCCGTCGTACACGTGCCAAGCTGAGGCCTTTGTAGGTGCACTATTTTGGGTGCTACGCTTCCTTCGCCCAATCTGGCCAGGAAAATTTGAATAGCAACAGCGTCAATTACTTGAATGTATCATGCGGGTGTTTAACCAAGCAGTGATTTTCAGTGTATGCCGTGCATGCATAACTCAAATGTTTTTTTTTTACCGTAAAACGATGGAATTCCCTATAGAACGGCTGATTTGCATACTCTCAGTAGTCACCCAGATGGTTCGTGCCTAAAACGGCACGTTGGAAGAGGGAAAAAAGTAAAGCAAGCGCTTAACTGGCTCACTATACCACTATTGTTTTCGGCGTTAGAACTCTACTATCACGAACCTAAAACCACGGTCTTGCTTCTTAAAAGGCAGCAGTCAGTTAACATGCGTTTGTAGCAGTTACGTGATAAATAGAGGTGGATGTGTTTGAAGTGTACGTTTGGAGTGGTCTCCGTGAGTGATTTCTTTTGCGCGTTGAACAAAAGCGAACGAACTAACTCTCACACAGCAGAAGAGTGTTCACCATCTAATAAATTTTGTACGTGAGGTAGAATGATACTTTCTGGATTAAAG
Source organism: Rhipicephalus microplus (assembly GCF_043290135.1). Classification (NCBI taxonomy): domain Eukaryota; kingdom Metazoa; phylum Arthropoda; class Arachnida; order Ixodida; family Ixodidae; genus Rhipicephalus; species Rhipicephalus microplus. The sequence goes on along the minus strand of NC_134710.1, from coordinate 58,705,844 downwards.
TGTTGTATCTATCATGAACTTAAGAAACCGATAACTTGCATAAAAATAAGGTCTCATATGAAAATATTACATTGAACAGACTCTGCGAAATAGAAATGCACGCTGAGAGTCGACGTTTCTATTGACAGCGACGGGGTCTATCAATGGCGCGATTAGGTCATATTGGCGCACATTACTGAGGCGCGCTGCCTGTATTCGATGAAGGCAACACTGAAGTGCAAAATTACTGAATTGAGAAGCGACTTCGTAAACGATGGTGGAATGGCCGTCAAACCGGCTTCTTGAGCCAGACGGAACGTGCTCGGAATGTGAAAACTCGCGTAGATAGCGGCAGGAGTGGGGCTCGTAGAACAGAAATCGTCGGGGCGGAGAGGGGAAGGAAATTTAGCGTGCAACGCAGAAATGGGATGCGCTGAAGAGCACTGCGAGTATTCTGTGTAGTCGCTCAGTTGTTCAAGGCTGTTTCAGTTGAGTGTGCAGAAAGTCGGGGATTGGTGCGTGCAATAAGAAGCTAGCAGTTGTTCCGTGCACAAATACAATCGATGATGGCGAAACTGGACGCAAACGACGACGCACCTGATCTCGCTATCGGCTTTAATGAAGGCGGTAAGGTGGTAAGCGGGTGGGGAGAGCGTCAGCTACGTTCGGTGACGTTCGGTCGGCCGCCGTGCCTGCGCTCCAGCTGCAAGTTTTGCTCGGCGCGCTTGTCCGACGCAGGGAGCTTCGACGGCGGGGTGCGGGTGAAAAGGTTCGCTCAAAAATAAAAGGGAAAAAGAGAAGAAGAAAGAGAAAGGATGCTCGTGAGCAGGCCGCAATAGCGCAATCGGGCCCCGTGTGCATTGCCTTCTCAATCGATCGCCTCGTTTCGGTACTCGGTGGATGCCTCATACGCGCAGCAAGGAAAATAACGTCTGCGCACGTAACATTAGCCGTTTCGAACTATCCTGGAATGCCTATTGAAATACAGTTTCCAATTGTCTACTGCGCCATAATGCTTCCTTTTGCGAATGGCTGAACTACCCGCTAGTAAGGCGACACATGCCAGCTGAATGCTTCGTTGATGCTGTTGCTGATAATTAAAATTAATCATGCTTGTGCGCCTTCTAATTTGTGATAGTTTAAACCAACCCCGATTGTTGCGTAATTCACGTCTTCTGACTCCTGGCGCTATTCTAAACGCTTTTGTCAGGCCACATTACATGCGTTGGACACACTTTGGACTTCTACTGCACGACATTCGTACAGTTCTTTTCTTTTTTTTTTTTTTTTTTGAAGAATGAAGTATCGACGTGGCTCCATGCCAGAATAACTGCTTGTCACGCAAAAGTCGTGGGTTCAATTTCCCCTCGAACTATGCAAGAAATATCTTTTTTTTTATTTTTATATTTGCATCCATCTTGAGCTTCCATGCACGAACGACGCTAATTTTCGAAACGCTTACAGCAAGCGACGCCGATGCCGACACCGGACCTTTTGTGAAACGATGGCAAAAAAATTTTGTTGCTTGAATAGGCTGTGCTTTTTTTTCAGCTGCACTACTTGTGGGACTCGTTCAACCCAAGCCATGCGCGGGGTCATACATGTTGTTCAAACTAGAGAGGAGATATTGGGATTGTCGAATAGCCATTGCAGTTGTTGGTAGGGTATACTTAAGTGAACCCAGAAGCAGCGAAGGATGTTTACTGATATTTTGTTGGTTCGTTCATTCATATTACAGAAAATAGTAAGCCTCAACAACTACGCGTGTACTAATTAGTTTCGTTCTTACGTTTGCTCAATATTTCTGGTTCGATATCACTATTAGCTTTTACTTTATTTTGAGTCGTCCACGCTTACGTAAAGCACGTATAATAAAATATTATATTTCCATTTTCGTTCAAGTGGGGCGGATCGTCAAACAGAAGTGGTGCATAGTGAGCAATGTAGTCTCTTTAATGGTTGAATATTGCAGCTAGCGCGAGCCGCTTTTCACTCCGTTGATCATTTATGAAGGAGTAAGAAAGGGCGCAGGAAGCCGAATGGCAGGCAGGAATGACTTTTTTTTTTTTGCGCGCTAAGTTTGAAAAAAAAAACCATTGGAAGGACCCCGAAAAACCCCGACGGCGTGTCTGCTTCGGACCTACACGGATTCTGGTTTCACGTAGCTCGAACGCACAATGACAGAAAGAGTTTCGTTGCCATTGTATCGGATCAGCATTGAAGATGCGCGTCTTCCGCCAGCTGAAACGCCTGGATCGCGAACTAAAAAGAAGTGTCCTTGCACGTAACATTCGCCGGTGGGGCTCGACTACAACATTCTGTAGCGTTCTATCACAGGCAGCTGGGCTTTTTCGAGAGTGCGCATTCTGTCTTCATTATTCTTGTCGAGTAAACCGTGAACAGCGTGCGCACGAATTAAGTATAAGTCTCACTCACTCACTCACTCACTCACTCACTCACTCACTCACTCACTCACTCAGTTATTGTCTTCTTATTTATTGCTGCTTTTCACAACATAGGATGTTTGGTCATGCCAGTGCGACCTTACAACCAGCGTTCTATCACTTCAGGAGTGAAGTCTGTGTCCTAATGAAATGTCACGAGTATATGGCATTGCTGACTCGGGCAATAAAGGTATTTCACGAAAAAAGAGCATTTCATTACCGCTGAAAAAGTTACAAAGTGAAGAGGCTTTTTTCACACTAAGCGGTATTCGCATCGAGCACGAAGTTTAATAGAAATTGTGTTGTGTATTCACAACAGTAGAAGAGGAATGGCACGTCATTACAACTCAGAAAACGCAAGGGCGTGGATTTTTCTGCCCACATTAAGAATGTATACGTTAACTCTATAAAGACTCCATCATAGTATAATGTAACCAAACGCTTAAACTGTCCAATTCCAGGTGAGTGCATTTCATAAGAGCAATATGTGAGGACATTTACTAATATGCGCAGTCAATATTCAAGCACTATACTCATTGAGCTCTGTCTACTCCATCCACGTACTGAAGAGCAGCCTTTTGGGATTTTATGAGTTAATAAAGCGGTCATTTTCTTTAAAACTGCCTTCAGCAACCGCTCCCTCCGCACTCTCTTCATATTTCTCTCTGTTCATAGCGAATGAGGCAACCACACAAGGAATTAAGGCTCTAAGGAGCGGTACGGAAAGATGATCACTAAACAGCCAAACATGCAACCATCTTGAACGAATGCTAGTGCGACAAGAACGAGGACGAGAAAAGAAAGGCAGAGTACGGCGCTCCTTGTCGTGCTATAGCTTTGTTCAAGATGGAAACACATCAACTCTCCCCGTTGACCACTCCGGTACTCACGGGACGTCCAATTAGTGCTGAAGCATGAATCTACGTGAAACACGTCATAAGTGCCGTTATTATCGTAATGAACATCAGCGAGGTAGTTACGAGAGAAAAGCATGCACTCACTGCTTCCAATAATCGAAAAGAAACACACGTACCCCACGCAACACGGCACTCAAGGGTCGGCCGCGGAGCGCGCCAAGACTGCGGCATTTGAGTCAATCGTACGCCGTGTCAGCCGGCCTCTCTGCTTCCAGAATTTCCAGTAGTGTATTGCAACCAGCCAAGCTGAAATACCGGACACTGGTAACAGGTGACGAATGTAGAATACACAGTACGGGTACGTAAACTAAGCATCAATAACGACGAAAGCAATAGTAATTTTCTTAAAGAAAAGATTTGATTGATATGTGGGGTTTAACGTCCCAAGACCACCATATGATTATGAGAGACGCCGTAGTGGAGGGCTCCGGAAATTTCGACCACCTGGGGTTCTTTAACGTGCACCCAAATCTGAGCACACGGGCCTAGAACATTTCCGCCTCCATCGGAAATGCAGCCGCCGCAGCCGGGATTCGAACCCGCACCCTGCGGGTCAGCAGCCGAGTACCTTAGCCACTAGACCACTGCGGCGGGGCTTGATAAAGAAAAGAACAAGTTTGAATCAGTCAAGGAAAACATAAAAGCAGCTACCTCGTTTGAAAATATTATTGTCGCGCATAATTGAGCTTTCACAGTGCATGTGATCGTGCTCAAGGGAATAAAAAACAAAAAAAAAAACATCGTTCAGATCATCGACGACAAGGGCCAACTCACGTTGTCATACAGCGGAGGTCGCCAACCTATAGCTCGTCTTATAAATCGTCATTTTAAAGAAAGAACAAAGAATGAATAAAAACTGCGCATCCCTATTTGTGTTCCTTATCGGGGCTCTCACTAAATCGACCGGCGGGCGTGGCTGTTGGCAACAGAAGGGCACGCGGCCTGAACGAAAAAAAAAAAAAAAACATTTGGTTGGAGTTCAACGATGTAGTAGTGCGCGGTTGTAGCACTAAACGAGGACCATTACTCGTGCAGAAAAAAAAAAGATTTTGCCGACTATTCATCACCCACTGTTACTTTCATTGGTCCATTAGAAATGGTTTGCTTCGTGATTTGCGTAATTTTTATTGCAGACCTTCAATGGGTTGTGACGACCTATATTTTAATCATATGCACAGTTCAAGTTGAGACTGCGGCTTAACGGTAGAAAATTTTCTATTATTCATTTATATTTGTGCAATTTATTGCGAACCTTCTCCCTTTCTTTCTTTTTCTCTTTGTGTGACCTTCCTTGAGTAATGTATATCCACTGAAGAGTTTGTTTTCAATCCTACTCTTTGCTACCTAGAGGACATTAAGTAATTATTTTTCGTTTGAACATACTGCAGTCTTTTCACGGCCTATGCAGGAGTGGAGACAAGAAAATACATACTAAGCATCGAAAGAAAATACATAACGAAATTACAAGAAAGAAGATACAATGTCAAACAGCTCATAATTCAAAATGGACACACTGTATTGTGTTCATAAATGATTGAATGGTGTTACAGCACACAGTGTTACTATCTAGTCTATTCCAATGGTGGATAGCTGACGGAAAAAGGGAGTGTTTGTGAGCGTTAACACGACTGAAAGGTTGGTGGATAGTTTTGAAATGGTTCAGTCGCGATGATTGTTTGGGCGGGTCTAGCAGGTAATGAGATCGTGATATGCGGAATTGACCATGATATAATTGGTAAAAAATTTTATTTGCGAGATAATTCTGCGTTGCGAAAAAGGTTTTAAGTTTGCCCTTGCGAGCAAGCCTGCAGAACTGGATTGCCTCGAGAAGTCTGAATATACAAATCTAACTGCCAATTTTTGTATTCTTTATATTTTATTAATGAGGTGCTTTTGATGAGAACTCCAGATGAGATCGGCGTACTCTAAACATGGTATATTTAGCGTTTTGTATGCATTAAGTTTAAGGTGTGATGGTGCAGTGCGCAATTTTCTCCTCAGGAAGGATAGCTTCCTCTCCGCTTTACGACATATGGCTAAAACATATGGCTAAAGCATAAATAACAAAATAAATATGAGAAACAAGAATAAAAAAATTGATAAGAGGAGGTTTTTGTTTTTTGTTTGTTTTTTGGACATAAGCTTAGTTTCCTGCGCCTGTGTCAAGGACGCGCTGAAGAGCATCCATGGGATGGGATCATTACGTGACGTCACGTAAATGCAGAACCATGCTTTAATGCATACCACTAACGCAAGCTCGTATGTGCAGTACTGTGCCATAATATATTTTATTACAATGAAACGAACAATGTTAAATACTAATTAAAAAATCTTCGGCCGCCTGCACCAATCAGTGGTCACGTGACTACGTACAACTGACCATTCCTGTTTTTGCCGCCAGAAGCTTCATAAGCCTTTTTTTTTGCACATTTTAATGAAATACAAGTATAAATCCACCTTTTAAGAGAAAAAAACAGGGTTGATTTTAGTCAACGCGATGTCCAAACATCAGTGGAGTGATCTCCTTCCATGTTCTATGCCATTGTAGGTCCTGCGGGAAAAAGTAAGCGTGTCGCTTTCATTGGTTCTTCTGAAAGTGTAGAATGCACCGATGTCGTTGCGAAAGTGACGACGGGAAAAATGGCGCTTTGATAACTTTCGATCAACGAATAAACTGCATCAATTTGGAGATAGAGTGACACACAGTGACTATTTTTGATATCTGAATTGACGTGGGTGTGACGACATTGGCCGGGCCTGTTGGTGGGTTTGCCACCGCAAGTCGCATCTAATACTCATATGGTCCCAGTTAGACTACGCCGAAAGTCATTAAAGCACTAGTTTTACTTCCTTTGTAAAAAAAAATCTTGTTTAAAAGTATGAAACCTTAAAATCAATTCTAGAACGACGCCAGGGGCGCTGCACAATTGCCACCACTGCAGGCACTGTAAATGCTACCTTTAGGTAACATGTAAGGGGCGTATGCAGTAAATCTAGCCACCACGAGGCGAGTCTTCCGTTATAGATTTATAACTTATAAGACGCCCGTGGTGATTAGAATAGGCCTATGACGTTAGCGAGAGCGAAATGCAAAAAAAGGACTGTTTCTTGGCATCGCCTACTTGAATTTCGAAATTTGAAGATAATGACAACAGTTTTCGTGCACCGATTTCCATAACTCTTTGCATTCTTCGACATTTACTACTGCATGCAGTGAGAACTAAGGTACTCACAAAACCGTCACATGACCTTTTTAAGGCCTCAAATTGGAACAATGGTAGCGGATGAAGGAAGAGCTGTAGCGGTCCGCTAACAGGCGGAAAAAAAACGGTTGAAATGGTGCAATTATGCAATCAATTTGATTGATTTGTTGGATTTAACGTCCCAAAGCCAATATATGATCATGAGAGACGCCGTTGTGGAGGGTCTAGGAAGTTTTGACCACCTGGGTTTTTTTAACGTGCACTGAAATCTGAGCACGCGGGCCTACAGACATGAGGTGTACCTCAGGGCTCAGTATTATCTCCGGTGTTATTCAGCATATTACTAAGTTCCATTCCAACTCATCAGGATATCCAAATTTACGTATATGCAGATGATATTGCTTTCTTCGCAACAAACAGTGATCTGCACTTATTGTATCAGGCATTACAGAATTACATGAACACGCTAGAAGGATTGCTTGACAATATCCGTATGTCATTGAACGTCAAAAAAAGTGCGCTTCTGCCATTCTCTTTTAAGGATCGTGTCGACATTTCCCTGATGTATCGTACCGAGCTCATCCCCAGGTTGATTTCCTGAAATACCTAGGCATCGTATATAATAGGACGCTAAATTGAAAAAGCCATATAGACGAGGTTGGCTGTAAAGCGTCACGTGCCTTGGGGTGGTTACGCAAATTGGGAAACAGAAAAATAGGATTGCGTAGGAGTTCATTGATAATGATTTACAAGATGTATGTGCGGCCTATTATGAAATTCGGGTGTGTATTATTTTCAGGCAGCGCGGCTTACAAGATGGGACAATTAATATTATTAGAAAGAGAAGCTTTGCGCTTGTGTCTTGGACTCCCAAAATTTGTGGCAAATAATGTTTTGTATGTGGAAGCGCGCCTTCCACCTTTGTTAACTCGGTTTAGAATACTTACAGTTCAAACTTTCTTAAAAATATACAATTCGCCTCTGCGACAAGCTTCATACGTTTTTATTCAAGAACCAACCGCATTCTTTGGAACACAATGGTCTATAGACTACACTCCCCTCAGATTAGGTTCGTCCAAGCGTTGCTAGAGCCTCTCAATGTATATATTTATCAGATTTGCATAACGATGACACCTAATTCGAAACTTGAAAAAAATTTTGATGATATTTTCCCCTCTAATGCGAAACAACTGCCCCTTCAATATTTAAATATTCGGTTAAACGATTACTTGACTCATCTGTCCATAAACAAGATTATTGCGACGGATGCATCCGTATTGAACGAAAAGGCTGGAATAGGCATCTTTTGTACTTCTCTCGACTGGTATTTCTCAGCTCGATTACCAGATTACACGCCTATATTCATCGCTGAATTATTTGCTGTAATTCTAGCGCTTCGTAAACTTCCTGCAAGCGAATCAGAAGCGGTCATACTTACCGATTCTCTGTCAGTATGCACTGCACTATCTACAGCAAAAAATTTGACATTATTGAGTATGATTAGTAGTTTATTACCAGAAAACCTGAAAAAATTTCACTTGCTATGGATACACGGCCACTGCGGGATTTATCTAAATGAGATGGCAGACTCGTTAGCCAAAGCATCTTTAAGCGGACCACTCTTACCTATTTTACCTGATTTCGCCTACGTAACAGCACTCAGATATAGAAAGGCTTGTTTGCACAAAGAAATAGAAAAATTATCATTGGATAAAGTCAGAGACTTCGTACATCTAAGATATTGCTGGAACAAGCAATGGTGTGTATCTCGGCAGTTAGAAATTACAATCACCAGATTACGATGCAGAATTCTGCATCTGAATTACTACCTACATAAAGCTGGACTAACAGCATCTCCGTTGTGTCTCTTTTGCAAGGAATCGGAATCAATAGATCATTTCTTTTTATCCTGTCAACGTAATGCTTATCAAAGGAAAAGATACCTGGTCCAGCCAATTGAGAGAGAAAGAGAGAGAGATAAATAGAGAGAAAAGGCAGGGTGGTTAACCAAGCTTGGCTCGGTTGGCTACCCTACACTTGGGGGGTGGGGGAAAAGGAGAATAATAGAACGGAAAGAGACAGAAAAGAAGAGGAGTAAGAAAGAGAAGCATAAATAGTCAGCTCGAGACTACACAGCACGGCCTCGCACAGTTCTTTCACAAGCGGTCGTGAAGTTTGGTGGTCCTTAAAAAGTACAAGAGGTCTTTCGTGGCTTTGCGCGTATGGGAAGCCGTCGGCCAAGGTCCCAGGATCTTCTCTTCTGTAATCGGCCGTGAATCCAGCTGACAGAGCTTGGCTTCCATAATACATCGTTTGGTCTGGTATGCTGGGCAATGACATAGAATGTGCTCAAGCGTTTCCTCGCAGGCGCAGATGTTGCATGCCGAAGTGCTCGCCATTCTAAGGAGACGAGAGTACGAATTCGTAAATGCCAAAACCAATTGAGAAGCTAGGTTTAAAAATAAACGTGAAACTAATTTTATCCTTCGGAGGGATTACATTACGTTATAGCCACAGGGAGGTTTTCTCTGCTGTGTGCGAGTACATAAGGGCAACAAAGAGATTACCCTGTTAGCCTATTGTTATTATTTACGGCTACTAGACTACCTGAATGCCTAACTTAGCACACTTGATGATCCTGCCGACCGGTTCTTGGCCGATCCCCTTTGTGGGCGAGTGCCAGCAAAGTTGAAGGTTCATCATCATCATGATCTTCTGTAAAGGGCTTCACCCTGTAGTTCAGGTTGATGGCGCAGAGTTTTTCAAAGCACTGGAGTTTAGGGACAATGAGGGAAAAATAGACTCTAAGAGGGTAGAATTAACTAGAAGGAGGTTATCTGATTGGTGGCTAAAGTCAAGGCACGAGTGAAAATTGAACACTTCGCTGCAAAGTACAAATCCTCAACCTGACTATTTAAGGGAAAAAAAATCCACCTTTTGGTTCATTAGGTATTACGGCTTGGTGGCGCTAGCCACCACCCGATCTAAAGGGTACAGTCATATCCATCCATCCATCCATCCATCCGTCCATCCTAGCAACAGGGGTCAGCCACAGCGGCAGCGGCCGGGGCAATAATGGTGGCCCAGTGTAGCGCAGCCGAAGCGGCCGAGCTTCCATGTCCGCGCTAGGCCTGGGTCTCTTGTTCGGTGGCGCGGTGGTGGAGCAGGCGGCGGTGGTTGGCGGCGGCCGCAAGCGGCAGTTATGAGTTCCCGGGAGTGCACAGCGATGCCCCTGTCGCGGACGCGGTCCCTGATCGCCAACATGAATGGCTCGGTGCCTTCGTCAGAGGCCGGCTACATCGAGAAAAACGCCGCCAACAACAACAACTCTTCGGCGAACGGGCGCAGTCTGCTGCTGCCACCCATGAAGAGCCAGACCATCACGGGCTTCAAGTTCCAGTCGAGCGTTCACAAGCTCTTCGACGTGGACCAGAACGGCGACTCGCCCGACAACAAAGCGGTCGCCGTTTTCGGAAGCGGCGGCGGCGGCGCGGGGAAAACATTGGTGGCCACGCCGGAGCAGGTGATGCAGATGTACATGCACAAGCTGAGCCCGTACGAACGCCACGAGATCATCAACTACCCGCAGATCTACTTCATAGGCGCCAACGCCAAGAAGCGCCAGGGAGCGCCAGAAACCCCGAACAACTGCGGCTACGACGACGATGAAGGTTCATACCTCCACGTTCCCCACGACCACATCGCGTACCGCTTCGAGATGCTCAAGGTGATAGGCAAGGGCTCCTTCGGCCAGGTCGTCAAAGCGTACGACCACAAGGAGCACCAACACGTGGCCCTCAAGATGGTTCGCAACGAGAAGCGATTCCACCAGCAGGCGCAGGAGGAGATTCGCATACTGGATTTCCTGCGTCGTCAGGACCGCGACAACACGTTCAACCTGATCCACATGCTGGAACACTTCACCTTCCGCAACCACACGTGCATCACATTCGAGCTGTTGTCCATCAACCTGTACGAGCTGATGAAGAAGAACAAGTTCAAGGGCTTCTCCCTGCAGATGGTGCGCAAGTTCACCCACTCGCTCCTGCAGTGCCTGGACGCGCTGCACCGCAGTCACATCATACACTGCGACCTGAAACCCGAGAACGTGCTGCTCAAACAGCAGGGTCGATTGGGCATCAAGGTCATAGACTTCGGGTCGTCGTGTTTCGAACACCAACGCGTCTACTCCTACATCCAGTCGCGCTTTTACCGAGCGCCGGAGGTGATACTGGGTGCAAAGTATGGCATGCCCATCGACATGTGGAGTCTTGGCTGCATCCTAGCCGAACTCCTCACGGGGTACCCACTCCTGCCCGGCGAGGACGAGGCCGATCAGCTGGCCTGCATCATGGAGTTGCTAGGCCCACCGCCTCAGAAGTTACTCGACCAGGCCAAGCGGGCCAAGAACTTCATCAGCTCCAAGGGCTACCCGCGCTACTGCAGCGTCACTACGCTACCCTTCGGCGCCGTACTTCTAGGCGCGGGACGGTCTAGACGCGGAAAGCTGCGTGGTCCTCCGGGCTCCAAGGACTGGTCAAGCGCCCTCAAAGGTTGCGACGACCCAATGTTCGTGGACTTCCTCAAGCGGTGCTTGGAGTGGGACCCCGCGAGCCGCATGACTCCGGCGGCGGCACTGCGGCACGCCTGGCTCCGACGTAGGCGACCGCGTACTGCTAAAAAAATTGGTAATAAACACGTACCTTAACCGTAGCAACCAGAGCACTACATCAAGAATTGTGTTTGACAACATAGTATGTAGTATTCTGGCAGATATCTCTAATGAAATATGTGATGGCTTCTTTAATGGTGTTATTGATTCTGCTTCCTCATTCTTTTTTTTCTTTTCCCGACCACTACAGATGAAGTTTTTTCGACAATCAAGGCAGTTAACGCCACGAGTCCTGGACTTGATAATATGAAAGCTAACCATAATAGATGATTGTAGAACACATTGCTCACGTTCTTTCATCTGTCATCAACCTCGCTTTTAAATCTGGTGTTTTTCCTCGTGAAATAAAACGTGGTAGCGTCATCCCTGTTTCCGAAAAAGGTGATGAGACACAATAACAGAATTATAGATCCATTTTCGTTCTTCTATTTTAGAGCAACATACTCAAAATAATCCAAAAATAAATCACGAGTAATTTAAATAAAAGCTATATTCTTTCCGCCAATCAGTTCGGCTTTCTCTCCGGCTTTCAACAAATATACTTCACATAACACTTACCGGTTACCTCAAAAAGGCGATTCATCCAAGTGAATTTGGAGCAGTCATATTTATAGACCACTCCGAAGCATTTTACACTATTATTCTCTGTATTCTTTTCGCAAAACTCGAAGCTTTTAGAATAACCAGTCCACCTTTGCTCCTTATCCGCAGTCATTTACAGGATAGAACAAACTGTCGATATAGCTGTTTTTTATTCTAAATAAGCAGTGGCTAACACACGTGTACCAAAGGGGTCTATTTCAGGTCCCCTACTCTTCTTATTTTATATTATTGACTTGCCGCCTTGCCCTTTTTCATCTAACTGTATTTTATATGCTGACGACCCGATGATATTTATTTCTAGTCACTGCCTATCTACGCTAATAAATTACCTAAATGAAGATTTTTGAAATTGTGTAGGCTTTGTGTAAATAACTTCAAATATATCATAATAAGGCCAAATATGTCATCTTTTCCTCACATCAGCATTCATTCACTCTTACTGAAACATTTCCATCAACAAGCAAACTGTCTCTTCAGCTAACAATTTTACGATTTTAATGGTCGATCTTGATCGCCACATTATATTTCATCTACACGTCTCTAGCGTTAAAAAGAAAATGATTTATGGTATACGCGTTCTCATCAAAACTCGGCTGCATTTCTTCTTTTCTACCATCATATCCCTTTGCACTGCAATTTCATTTTAATTTTTGAATATGTTTCGCGCCCTACTCTTCTTACTCTTAATAACTTAGTTTGTTTGTATCCTTTAATCCATGGCTCATACCCACTCTGGGGGATTGGCCAAGAGAACATATAGTCTCATATGGACGATAACTGCATTATTGCTTACAACGAAAAAAAAAAAGGGGGGGGGTTGGGGGAGTTCTATAGTGAAGACAGTATGTTAAAAAAAAAGAAAGAAACCAAAGATTTAGATAGTGAGAAAAAAGAATCAACAACAAAGTAGACACTAATAGCTACAACTTGATTTTAGGTGTCGAGCAGACAGCTGGTTTTGCCAAACCCGATTAATTATGTATATCACGGATTTATCCAGAATTGAAAATTACTTTTCGACCCGTTTTTTTAGGGGGTATCTGTTAACGTGGGCTTTATGTTGAAAAAAGTTTAGAGTCTTGAATAAAATTACACACCGCATCGAATGCATCTCTGTGGCAATTTCCCAAAACAGAGGCACCAAAACTTAAAACATTTTCTGTGGTTAAATTTAAACCAAGCTTCGCAAATGGAATATCTAAAAGTCGTTTCCTACTTAATGCATAGTTACGACATGAGCCGAAATAATGTTCAATAGTTTCTGATTCTTCGCAGAACGGACAAAGGGGGGAAAGTGTCAGACCAGCTCTGTGTAAATAAAAATTTAATTGGGGGACACGGCACCGGAATCTGCAGATTATAATTTGAAGTTTTTTTGACGGACTCTACTGGGCTTTCCATGGAAATTTGAGGTGCTGATAATCTGTTCATTGCGTGATATTTTCTAAACTATCTGTAAAAATAGCGAACTTCCTATATCTAACCCCTGATAAGTATTCTAACTCGGGAAGTACTGAAATTACTGGTCCATCGAGTGATGCTCGTGCCAAAGCATCTGCCAATTCATTTATTTGTAATCCGCAGTGACCTGGGACCCACACTAATTGGAGGAGTTTTAAATGCGGCGGTGCTAATGTGTGGAACGCTGCTAGGGCACGAGATTGTTCAGAGGTAACTTAGCCACATTACTTTTCTTCTTTTTTTGAATGATTTTGTTAATGCTGTTTGTTGATTTACTTTTTCGTATTATATTACCTTATGTGACTATTAAGCCTCCATATTGCCATTTTGTATATATTATTGACCACGTTATCATGCACAAGACGACCCATTTCAGTTTGTGACTACGGGACATCATTCTGTATATTGTTACGATGTACTTAATCCTTTGTTTATTTCGAAATGCATGATTCTGATTCCTTTTTTAATGTAATACTGGGTGCCTTAGAATTAGGCCACACGAACTTTCTGACAATAGCATCGTAATTCGTGTCTCAAGAGGCTGAGTAGAGGGTTGTGTGGCACGTTATTAGCACTGTAGAATACCACCTGACCGCCTATGAGCTCTCAAGGTCCCCTGACTCGTAGCTCGCCTGGCTTTCTTTTCCAAACTGTTTGAAAGTTCAGAAAAAAAAAACATCAGGTCTGCGTGGTAGGCGCAGCACTGTCACAGAAAAATCTAGAAGAGCGGCCTTTCAGAGCCTTTTCTAAACACTCAATGGGCAAATGTTGCAAGTACACTTGCTTAATACCCATTACGGTATTATTAATAAAAAAGTTTGGGAAGTAGGGCAGCATTCGCTACAAATATTTCGTCATTCTTCTGAGAAGCGTGGTATCCGCTAAACACTTGCAAGGGATTTTGTGCCAATGGTTTACGCAGTGGGTGACGACGATGAGGAATTAGGCCTGAAGTGGGCATGCACCACAGTTAATAATGGAACAAGAACAAGCTTTTGTAATGTGTTGGAACTTTGGACAATACACTCATTACGCTATTCGCATCGTACGGCGAATGGTTGTTGTTTTCCTGTTTTATAACGCTTTACAAGTCGTATTAACGCAATTGCTTTCCCGATATCAAGCCTGCGTAAGGCAAGTTTGCCAACGGGTTTCACGCACCAGCGTGGCTCAGTTGTAGGATACTGGGCTGTCACCCAGCGGATCTGGAGTCGAGCCCCACTGTGTCATTGGTGCTAGGTGTTCTTTTTCTAATTTCGTTCTCTGTGGTTACGGACACTGGTGGCGGAGGCGGCAGCGGCGGACAAGTACGGCGCTGTGCGAGACTCGAGTTGTGATTTTATACCAGCTTTCGTTGTAAGAAGGCGTGGCTTCGAACCTCGGACTAAGAGAGCTTAGGCCGGCTTACCCCCGTATTCTAGAACGTCCCTTCACTCAACACTTCACCTTCACTTGAGAAAGCCGATGAAAGCGCTGTCTCTAGGCACGGCAAGTCACTGCATATCAGCGATAATCTGCTGCGATTCTTGAGTAACGCAGCGTCATTTTCAGTCGAGCGGTGGCGCAGTGCTCAACTCTGTCAAGTAAAGGGTGGAAGTCGAGTCGAGGGGCGTTTGTGAATGCGGGGGTTAGTCTCTGGATCAGCCTCCTTTTCACTCGATTATTCTCTCCTAACGTCTTCCGGTCTCGGTCACTCTATTTCGACATCGTTGGCTTCAAAGTGTCCGCAATGTCGGGATTTTGCTGATTTCGAGTGGTCGTATACTTCTTCTTGACATTTGCTGACAACTGACGAGTTTCGCGCACCTGTTTTGCGAACTAATCGACAAATCTATGTGATTGTTACGTTGAGCGTACACGTCGCGGGTGGTTTGAGTGCATGAAAATTGAAGGCGAAAAGTTTGTAACTGCTAACACAGGCGCTGGCTTTAAGACTGTATCCTATTTTATTGGCATTTGGGAGTATTAGTTAAAGCTCTGGTAAACAGATATAGAAGTCGACAGTGATCCTCAGTTTGGAGTCAAATGCACGAACTAGTAATGACATCTACGGTTAGCCTATTAACGTTAAATGAAAAGGTAAGGACCGAATTATTTCTATTTCTCAAGCCTAGAAAAGAAGGCGAAAGGTACGAAACTTCGTAAGAAAATAATGACGTGTTTGCATCACTCACCACTAAACATCAGCTCGAATTGCTAGACCCGACGACTCTCGGCACCACAATCATACACAAAGATAAGTGTTACAAACTGGGAACGATGATCATATATGTTAGCTGTCAATTAGTTAATTACATTAGCTGCTCAGAAACTTCTTCAACCCTATTCTATTGATCGTGAAGGCGACAAGTGTATGAGTGATAGCTGTGTTAATCAACCACGCACTCACGCACTAAGCTTCGCTTGTCAACCTTTTACCAATAGGGCAAGGGCTCAAAATTATTCAATTTTTCGAAGCATATATAGATAACGATTGGACACCCAACGATGCCAACTTGACTCTAATCCCAGATAATTTATTTCATTTCATCTTGTAAATGAATCGTGGAGACTGTGTTACTAATAGGTAATTGCAACTTTCTAACAATGAGTTGCTCTTCATGATCTTCATTTAATGACATAAATTTTGAAGGTATCATGTCATTATAAAAAAATGAAATGAATGAGCTGGTGCATGGTAAGCTATTTAGAACTCCCGTCGGCATTCTCGCCTTATTCAATGAGTCGCGTATTTGCCCCTATAGCAGTAATTTAGTTCCCTTTTTTAATGGAATGGAAGGACATCGCATCAATCTGGATAGCACAGAACGAAAGAAAATCCAGGAAGTGGTGGCGCAGGCGAAAGTGTCACCATCTGTTGGACTTTAAGAGCAGCTTGAAAAGGGGCGCTCGCTATGAAACCGTTCACACGGCTGTCATGATAGTGCAATTTTCTTGATGAATTTCATTAATATATATCACTAGTATGCGTTAGGTGTTAAATTCGTAAAGTACGTGTCAATTCTAACTCTATGTGTCATAGGCGGACAAAAGAATGTGGAAAGCATTAGAAATAGCGCCCGATGTCCCAAGTGACGTGTGTTTTGGTTCATCCTACTTACAAAACATATACTTTAGAGGCCCGTGAACTGTGCGATGTCAGTGCACGATAAAAAAACACCAGGTGGTCGAAAATTACGAAGCCCTTCACAACGGCTTGCCCCGAAATCACATCGTGCATTTGGCATGTAAAACTCCGCGCATTATTATTTATTAGCATGCACATATCTTCTTTTCGGTGACCGTTCGAGCTGGAGAAGGGGAAAAAACACAGCGCCAACTAGGTAGAACTCTCGAAGACAATTCGGCTTTGCGGGGCAGCCTTGTTGTTAAAGTGCACCCATTTAATTATTAGGTTTACCATTCAGACCCTCTACTAGAGCACTGGCGATCTTCTCCCATAAATGCGCAGTGCTTGTGACAAGTTGAACGACGTTCATTTAAATGAGAGACCTTGTTTCACGTGATTCTGTCCAAATCTTGATTTCAGGTAAAGGCTCATTTCTTTCTTTATGGTGTGGGTCATCACTCAGGTCATAGGGCACCTGTGCAGTAATTTAAATGGTGTATGGCATAAGATTGAATCACAAAGCGAGTTTATAAAACGAAAAGTACTAAATATTAAAAAATACCACTCGTATATTGTTTTGTTCTGAGTTTTTTTTCTGTGTCTGATCAGTGAGACCGAAACCGCCACCACCTGAATTATTTTTTTGTTTAAAGGCTTCCTCCCGTTATTTAGCGTGCGCAAGCGATTTCTTCGATTGCCTTTTCTCATATAAAAAAGCCGAGAGCTGACGTAAAAATTTCTTACCAACTTCGCGTTCTTTTTTTCACTGCGCGACGTCTTTATATGTCCTGTTTACAGGAGCAGCAAGTTCCGAATGATTGTTCTTCGGCAATTCGATGGCCTGGCGGCTGCTGGTGACAGGATGCTTGGTCAGACCATACAAAAATTGCCGAAGCATTGATTTGCTAGCTGTAGCCAGAAACCTAGAGCTTTTCCGTCTGGTTTCCTTACTGCAGCTAGTATTTTACAAGCAGTGGAACCATGGGCGTCGGCCGTGGGAGTGCGAAAGGAGCACTGCCTCCACTCAAGCCACACCAGCGCTAGCCCTCACCCAAGCAAAACCAGTGCTTTCCGCCTCTCCCAGACGTGATGCAACATTTCCCAATATGGACTGATAGTGTTAATAAATAAACAAATAAATAGTTAAATAAATAAACAAATAAATAAATAAATTGGAAATCTATCGAAGTAAGATTTCAATATTGAAGCCACGGGAAAACAATAATTCATATATCTCGTAAAAATTGATAGTTTGCCAAAAAATCGTCACCGAACATGTTAACTCTTTTGTTTTAAGGGCGAAAATAATTATTTCTCATATGTCTCCGAAAGGTAACTTTTGTCAGTTTGAAAAGTACTCCAGCACGCATTGCTGCATACCAAATTTTGCACAACGAAATGCTATTTCCAAAAAATATATCTTGTGAAGCAACAAGAGTATTCAGGAATAAATAAAAAGGTTAACAATATGTAATTTTTGGTTTCCAGCTTGTAGAAAGTGCAAAAAAATTTATATATGCAAAACATTCTATAAAACAAAATTTGGAATATACATTTTGAAAAATTTTGAATTTAAATGACCCAGGAACCATATAAAAATAATAAATGTTGTACAAAATTTTTCCATTCATACAGACAAGGAAAATCATAACCCAGTTTCTTCTGCACTGCTCGTGTCATGCGGTGAAGCATTGTTTAATTTTTTTTCGTGAGACACGAGTCAACACTACTCTCGGTACATTTTCGTACTTTTTACGATGAGAGCTTCCAGGTGTTCCAATATAGATAGATGCCTGTGATGTAAATTGTCTCTCGATAAATCGGACGTCTAATGCACTTCGCTATTTCGTCTAGCGTCACCTCTCTCCATGAGACACCTCACCCCGCATGGTTGGCGTTTCAATACATGCATCCAAGCGTATTTCTTTCCATTTTGGACATCTCTATAAAAAAAGAACAATACCGTAATCAGTTGTAAAAAGTTTCACACAGCTCCGTGTGAACCCGAAAGGTTTCGCCCAACAGCCCATTCCCACCACTTACCCACCTTTTCTTAATTTTATATCGTGGCTTCTCGCTGACGTGATTCAGAAACTAAAAGATTCTATACTGTCTCAAAAATTCCTGAGCACTTTTACAGTGAATAATGTCTGCATACGGAAAAACGTCTCGTGGTGTTTGTCAAGGCTTTGTTACTCTGTTAGATTTTGAACAGGAATATCGGCCGCAAGCGTTTTCAGTTGCCTCGACGATGGAACTAATGCCGAAGCGGTGGTCATACTTGTACCACCGGAATAGATCTCGCCGGAGTCGATAACTGCGATAATATTCACTAGGCAGAGGTTCGTTTTAACGGTAAAAGCCAGACACAGTTCCAAGGTATGATAAATCAAGTTCAAGCATACTACAGTGTGACTCTTCGGATGTGTGCTACGATATACTCAAGCCCGAGACTAACATTTGTACCGAACCTTCGCACGTTCTGCTGACATCTAAGCACACACACACACACGCACTCACGCGCTCGACAGAATATTCGGTTCATCCACCGAACTTCGCTCGTATGCTGGTGTACAATATATTGATACATATTTTTGCTATGCTCTAATGGGAAGGGCACTCGGAACTGTTGTCTAGTGTCGAAGGTGCAACACAGGCAAGCGTGCAGGCCAATCACAGCCTTAGAAAGGCCTACTAAAATACTCATCATGTAACTTAGGCTGATAAATAAATACCTGGTCGTCAAACCGAAAACAGCATAATGAGATATGCAGTGCGGGCAGCTGTAACGTGCAGGAGGTTTATTCTTTATCAGTGTAATAAACAGCGCAAGAATAAAAAAGACATAAAGCTGTGAAAAATATACGACAAATTATTATTTATTTTATTAGCTTCATATGTTCATCCCTCCTCATTCACGTGACATGAAGGGCTCATTGAGTGTTTTCTGAAACTAATGACATAACGACAACAAGAAACGCACAGAATGAAGAAACAAGAGTGGACTTGTTATCATACAAAATTAAGAACAATATATATAATAGCCGTTATATTTATAAGAAATGAAACAATGTCTGTGCAAGCAATGTTTCACGCAGCAAACACACACATGACACATCGTAATACTGTTCATTGTACTTTGACACGAAGATTATCCTGTACGTTACATGACATATTATATGCCGCTAATGTTACCCACAAATTATGAGAATTGTTACATGCAAACATAGGTTGTTGCGTTGCCGTTCACACCTTTCGTATCCGCGAAACGTGCATGTCGGCACTGTGGAAGGTGCCAAAGAAAAGTAAGGAGTATGCAATGGGATAGAACGGAATCACTTCATAGTGTAAAAGCAATTTTAAGCGATATATCTCAATCAGTTGAACTTGCGCCTTTGGAGCTGGACGAAAGTAGCGCATAGTAATTTTACAAATACCGCCTTTTTTTACTACCCGCCGTGGTGTTCCAGTGGTTATGGAGCTCCTTTTGCTGACCCGCCGGTCGCGGGATCGTATCCCTATCGAATTTTTAATGTAGGCGAAAACGCTCAAGGCCCGTGCACTTCGAATTAGGTGCACGTGAAAAAACCAACGTGGTGAAATTTCCGGATCTCCCCACTACAGCGTCTCTCATAAGCATATTGTGGTTCTCATAACCATCTCTTATAATCATTGTCACCCAGGGGAGATCATAGTGTCTATGATTGAGGTCAGTCTTTTCTGTTTAATTCATTTTGTGCTTCCGCTGATGACTCCACCTTTTCAGCGATTGACTCCTCTTCAGGTGCTTCTCGAAAATTTATCTTCTATAGAGCAGTCGTCTTGTGGTAGTCACACTCGTCGAGCCTTCTAAAAGTTTTGAGGTCGTTTTTCCAACATGTGAACGGAGGGAGGACCAACGCACCAAGAACTTGTTGAGTTCCCTAGCCTGAACTTTCTTCTTGAAAATACACACCCTTCTTGCAGAGAGCTCCCTCCTGATATTGGAAATACATAATAGCCAGCAAAACATCTCTTTCCAGTGAGATTGAAACTTCAGTTTGCGCTTACTAACTGAGGGAAAGCTGTAGTTAGCGTCTGGTTTCCGTGGCGTCATTAGCAACCGTCGTCTAGTCTCGTCGTCCAGCAACTCCTGGTGTCTTGGTCCGTTAAACACGTGAAGACCAAGGTGTTGGTCAGGGATCGCTGTTTCCTTGCATGCATCTTGCTCAGATCTGTTTTCAGGAGCTATTTCGGCACTCGAGTCATATTCAGGTAGTGTAAATATGCAGCTGGAAACCATTTGTTGGCTGCTGTAGCTTTCTCGCCAGTTGTCGATGTGCACTGGGAGCAGCGTCGCCTTTCGAGAAATAATCATCAAGTGCTACCTTACGGCTTTCCGGCGCAGTCATCGAGTCGCACAGAAGGGCACTGATTGACACAGAACACGCAATACGTGTAGGCAGCGTATTTCAGGGGGGTCACTTCCCATTTTATGAAGCAAAGCACTCAGTGAAGTTCAAGCAGGGACACTAATAGCGAGAAATGCAAACTTTAGCTACGGTACACGTCGGCTGGTTCCACCTTAAATACTTGCACTCTTTCCGCTAGTATGAGCGCCAATATACCTAATAAATACTAGCATAATTTCAGCATTAAATATGAGCACTCGTTTCTCCCGTGGCGGAAAGTTTTGCGTGTATACATTTCCCCTGCTTCCCTTCAGGTACCGGTAAGGTCGCGCTGGTTCATATTGCCACGTGGTGTTGGTAGCAGAAGACGAGAGCGAAGAAGTGAATGGCAGCTGTGGCTGAGTAAACAGTCCTCTACTTCGAGTTCCTGCCTATCGTTTCCTCTCGCGACAGACTGGTGGACGTGCTGGGTACTGTACTGCAGCGTCTTATGCCTGCTGGTCCTGAACCAGAAGCAACCACCGCCAGTGCACCAGGGTCTGCTGATATCTATCGAAGCAGCCGCCGCCTTCAAGGACTACCACCACAGTACGGCCCCTTGGCAAGTTCCGTGAGGACAATGTTTGCCACATCCGCAACCAAAACCGAGCATGACCCACTCGCTAGCGTACCCTGTGTCATCAACACGCCTCGCGCACCCAACCCATTCCATGGTGATGCCGGGGAGGATGTCGAAGACTGGCTTGACCATTTCGACCGGGTCGCTGCCATCAACGACTGGGACAATCGCCGTAAGTTGAAGAACGTGTATATTTCCCTCTTAGACGCGGCAAGAGTGTGGTATGAGAACCACGAAACTTCATTCACAAGTTGGCAGGAATTCCATCGGCAGCTTCGTGAGGCGTTCAGTAACCCCGAACGGAAAAAGATAGCGGAGCAGGCACTTTCTTCGCGGTTTCAAATGCCGAACGAGAGCGTCGCCATGTTCGTCGAAGAAATGTCGCGATTGTTTCGACGGGTCGACCCCCACATGCCAGAAGACAAGAAAGTGCGCCTGCTAATGCGAGGCGTAAAGGAGCAACTTTTCGCGGGCCTTGTGCGCAACCCTCCCACGACAGTGTCCGAGTTCATACGTGAGGCCACAATTATGGAGCGCATGCTTCGGCAGCGGGTGTCGCAATATGAGCGTCAGACGGCCATGTCCGCTGCATGCTCGTTTGTACCAGGAGGTGATAACAGGGAGGTCCTCACAGAACTCATACGGCAAGTTGTACGCGAAGAACTTCGGAAATTTCATGCAGTCTCCTCCAAGTAGTGCTGCTCTCACGGACGTCGTTCGTAACGAAATCAGGCAGTTCGTTCACTCCTCACCACCATCGCAAGTCGAAGCTCCCATGCTTTCCTACGCGGATGCCCTACGTGTCTCTACGCCGTCGACGGCGCATTTTGCTCATGCACCAGCTGGGACTCCCAGACGCTTCCCAAGTCCAGCCCATCGCCTGCCTTTTCAGGCCGATTTTCGTCCTGGCCCGCGGAAGTCCACCATCTGGCGTGCACCCGACAATCGTCCTTTGTGCTACCATTGTGGTGAAGTTGGACACATGTACCGCGACTGTTACTACCGACGAATAGGCCTACGCGGATTCCACCCAGATGCACGTTGCCCACGCTATGGTGAACGCCCACAAGCAATTGCGGATTACTTGGAAGGTAGCTATCACGCTCCCGTCCCGCCGCGACGACAGTCACGGTCACCATCTCCCCGTCTATCCACATCAACGCACCGCGCCCGACCCACCTTTGGGTCCCCTGGTGTCAGTGGCGCAAGCCCACGCCGGGGAAACTGAAAACGGTGACCTCCGGAGGTGAGGCCGCTGTCACGCGAACCGACAAATACCCTCCGCCGCTGCCTTACGACGTGCCGTTAAAGCCTGTTTGTGAAACCGCCAACAGAACGTCCGCTGCCATTAACGTTTCCGTCAACTGTTATCCGGTGACTGCGCTTGTCGACACGGGAGCTGATTACTCGGTGATGATTGCTTTATTGGCCACCCGTCTACACAAGGTGCTGACAACGTGGGACGGCCCTCAACTAATCACCGCTGGAGGACACCTCGTATCCCCTATAGGAAGGTGCACCGCCAGGCTTGAGATTTGTGCGTCGGCTTTTGTAGCATCATTCCTTGTACTGCCCAATTGTTCTCGGCCGGTCATTTCGGGCATGGATTTTCTGCAAGAGTATGGAGCGATAAATAATCTGCGCGATTTGTTCGTCAGTTTTGTTAACTGTGTTTCTCCAGATTCCGACATCGAGAACAAACATCGTGGCGTGCCCTTACGCGTAGTCGATGATTGCGTCACGTTGCCACCTCGCAGTAGTATCTTCGTGCTTGTTGAGTGTCCACAGGAGCAGTCGATTACGGGCATCGCCGAAAGTAACCTGACGTTATTGCTTGATCGGGAAGTGGCCATTGCTCGAAGTCTCGTTCAACTCCAAAATGGCCAGACTACGGTTTTAGTTACGAACTTCGGTGGCGAACACAGGCATTTTGCGAAACGCACAACCATAGCTTACTTAGAGGCATTGGATGATTTGGACGCTTTCCCTTTGATTACGACGAACTCGACTGAGAACAGCTGCGATACTGACGTGACTAGTCGCCTCACCGTCAATCGCCAGTTAGAAGAACCTAAAAGGGCAAAGCTCCTCAGTCTCCTCTCATCCTTTAGCGACTGTTTTGCCACTACTTCGAAAGTCCGACAGACTCCTCTAATGAACCACAGAATTATCACTGAGACCAACGTGCAACCCGTGCGCCAACATGCTTACCGCGTGTCGCAGAAGGACCAAGATGCTATCCGTCATCAAGTGAAACAAATGCTCGACGACGACGTAATTCAACCATCGACTAGTCCTTGGGCATCACCAGTTGTTCTGGTTAAAAAGAAAGATGGTTTATTACGATTCTGCGTCGACTACCGCAAACTTAACAAGATAATGAAAAAAGACGTATATCCTCTTCCTCGTATTGATGACTCCTTGGATCGCCTGCGACACGCCCGTTACTTCTGTTCTATGGATCTCCGTAGCAGATATTGGCAGATTGAAGTAGATGAACGGGACCGAGAAAAAGCAGCGTTTATTACACCGGACGGTCTCTATGAATTTAAAGTTCTCCCTTTTGGCCTGTGCTGCGCTCCAGCCACGTTCCAACGAATGATGGACACAGTTTTATGTGGCTTGAAATGGTACTCTTGTTTAGTCTACTTAGACGACGTAGTCGTTTTTTCTACGACTTTCGAACAGCACATTGAGCGGCTTGAGGCGGTTTTTCTGGCTATTCGCACTGCCGGCCTCTCTCTGAAACCGGAAAAGTGTCATTTTGGATATGAGGAACTGAAATTTCTTGACCACATTGTCAGCAGCAGTGGTGTTCGCCCCGATCCTGACAAGGCTATGGCAGTTGCTTTGTTCCCGATACCGAAAACAAAGCATGATGTACGCCGCTTTCTGGGACTTTGTGCTTATTACCGCCGCTTCGTGCCAAACTTTTCGAAAATCGCCGACCCTCTACAACAACTCGTCAAGGATGACGTCGCCTTCGTCTGGGGTCCCAAACAATCCGGTGCTTTCCGCGACCTTCAACAACGCCTACAAACGCCACCGATCCTAGGTCACTTCGACACCGAAGCAGACACAGAAGTCCGCACTGACGCGAGCAACCTTGGCCTCGGAGCTATTCTCGTGCAATATCAAGATGGCGTGGAACGCGTCATCGCCTACGCTAGCCGGACGTTGTCATCTGCGGAGAAGAACTACTCGACGACTTAAAAAGAATGTCTGGCGGTTGTATGGGCCATAACGAAATTCAGGCCCTACTTGTACGGACGCCCCTTCCGAATCGTAAGTGACCACCACTCTCTCTGCTGGCTAGCGAATCTGAAAGATCCTTCGGGCCGTCTCGCAAGATGGAGCCTTCGGTTACAAGAGTTTGATATAACGATGGTTTACAAGTCTGGCCAGAAACACACCGACGCTGACTGTCTTTCCCGCGCACCCGTCGAGGTCACTGAAGAAGACAATGATGAAGACTTCAGCTGCCTTGCTATTCTCGCATCATTAAACGTGGCTGAGCAGCAACGCGAAGACTTAGAATTGCAACCACTGATCGAATACCTTGAGGGACGTCGCCCACAACCCCCACATCAGTTCGCGCGTGATTTGTCATCTTTCTGTTTACGCCAAGGCATCCTCTACAAGCGCAACTTTCATTCAACGAAAACTGTTTACCTCCTCGTCGTTCCTGCTGCTCTCCGTGATGATGTTTTGCGTGCTAGTCACGACGAGCCATCGTCAGGTCATCTTGGCTTCGCGCGTACTCTGGCGCGGATCAAGGACAAATACTACTGGCGGAAACTTACGAAAACCGTCCGGCAGTACGTCATGACATGCACAGCCTGTCAGCGCCGCAAAACTCCAACGACGAAACCAGCCGGTCTGCTTCAGCCTTTGCGACCGCCTCACGAACCTTTTGAAAAGGTCGGGATGGATTTACTCGGCCCATTTCCGAAGTCTACGGCTGGTAATCGCTGGATTGTGGTTGCCACCGATTATTTGACCAGATACTGCGAAACACAAGCCGCCCAGAGAGCAACTGCTTCCGAGGTGGCTTTTTCATCAAGAACATCGTTCTCCTCCACGGTGCTCCCGCTGTCGTCATCACAGATCGTGGTACTGCTTTTACGGCACAGTTGCTCCGACAGATCCTGTTGCTGAGCGGCACGACGCACCGAACAGCAACTGCGTACCACCCACAGACTAACGGGTTAACCGAACGTCTTAACAAAACGATTGCAGATATGCTTTCGATGTATGTCGCCAAGGATCAGAAGGATTGGGATGAAATCCTCCCGTATATAACATTTGCCTACAATACGGCTTTGCAGGAAACCACCGGCTTTGCTCCTTTCCGTCTGGTTTACGGCCGCGACGTCACCACAATGCTTGACACCATGCTGCAACCAACTCTGCCGGACACGATTACCCCGGACGCAGATGTATTTGTTCAGCGTGCCGAAGACGCCCGGCAGCTGGCGCGCTTTCGCATTTTATCGCGGCAAAATCAAGATGCTCGCAGGTACAACACCCACCACAGAGCAGTAATATACGAACCCGGTGACCTAGTCTGGGTTTGGACTCCTATACGTCAACGTGGACGCTCAGAAAAATTGTTATGTCGGTACTTCGGACCCTACCGAGTTCTTCATCGCCTCGGCGAAGTGAACTACGAAGTTGTCCCAGCAGACACGTCACACCGTTCTCGCAGACCCCGCTCCTCGGATGTGGTTCACGTCTCCAGGATGAAGCCGTACTATTCTCGTTGACTGCAAGACAAGAACTTTGTGATGTGGCAGTATCCTTTAAGACAATTGCACATTACTTTCTTGCCTCTTTATTTTTCATCTCGTCCTTTTTCTTGTCAATGGACACAGACATTTCTTACTACCTTTCGTTGTTTTTCGGAGCCATGGCATTCATTCGATGCTTCTTCTTCTTTTTTTTTCATTGGGGAGAGGGTAATGCCACGCGGTGTTGGTAGCAGAAGACGAGAGCGAAGAAGTGAATGGCAGCTGTGGCTGAGTAAAGAGTCCTCTACTTCGAGCTCCTGCCTATCGTTTCCTCTCGCGACAATATCTTACTCTGCGCGTGAAACGTCTCGAGTTTCTGATATCACCTATACAGAAGGCTGGTAGTTTCTGTTGCATTGTAATCCCGCACCAGAAACGTGAAAAATGCTAAGGAATGGATGCCAGCAGTGAAATTCTTGTGACTCGCATCAGAATGCCCGAAACAGACAACCGCCAGGCATAAATGGTGCCCAGTACAGCATAAGTAAACTCGAGTGGCATGCGCTGACAGTTCTCGTTGGAGTTCACGCGTTCTGAGAAATCGATTATGGTGCACTATGCTCTGAACAAGACTGGAGCTCAGTTTCTTGTTACTATAGGCCTGACCACCCAAGATTGTATGTGGTATGAGACTGCTCCTGTTCGCACCGGCGTAAGTGCTGCAAACATGAATGTACGTACTAGTTAGGACAGTGTGTACATACCATATCTATGCTGCGCGGTGAAATATTCTGTACAGTTCTGAATCTTTTGACGTAAAGGAAAACGACGGCTTCAAATTTGCAAACAACGCAAAGCACCTTGCAACAACGTTATCATTTCAGGGAGCAGAGTGACCAAAGCTACAAAAAGAAAAAAAACGAGAACATTACACGTTTTTGCGCATATCTATGTTTTCTAGGGCATATACGCAGTGAACAAGCTATTTCTATGTTAGGTATACAGGTGCATTTTCGATTGAGACCGAGTGAACATTTCTCAACAATGATAACTTTGCCCTCGCACATTGCACGATCAAACCTCTAAGGTTGGAGTACTTGATTGCAACCAAAAGACACAGTGCAACTGTAATTTCAACCAAGGTTGCGATAAAGTCTGCCGGAAAAATAACGCGTGTGAAATCTTGTTGCCAACGTGCAGCATAACGTACGAAAAACATACTTACTGGGTATCGCAAGCGTGCTTGGATGCGCGCAAAAAAGATCTGTTGACTAAAAGCTATTACTGCGTCAGGGCTGCTTGACATATAGAGCTTATCATAAAAATCATTCCCTATAGGCTTGCAGTCCCAAACATCGAGAATAAGAAAGTCGCTCAGCAAAGTAAGCACGACCGAAATTAGTGTACAAAAACATGCAGCGTATGCGGCTCATTCCACGTTGTTAGCGCAGCCGTCCTTGACTTGTGCAACGCGCTTCGCCGCGAGGAGGACTACATCATCTACGCTTAACAGAGATTAACGATTAACGATGTCTTCTCCGATCAGGCGGGTTATCGCAATGATGCATTTTCGAAGACGAGTCCATTCAATAGTGCGACGAGAGGCCGTTGCTCCTATTGGCCACTGTACCTGTCGTTTACTGTATTTTACTGCGATTACTTCACATTTAATTACTCTCTTTGCAAGCACACGTATACGAATGGGGGTAAGGATGTGACGTCCCCATAAACACGGACTGAACCCCAGCCCTTTCAAGATGTTTACGTTCATTTCTTAAACCCACGCAATTAAAAAACGGAAAAGAAAACCTTCGGGGTAACGAATACGCCTTCCGGAGTGGAGTTCCTGGAAGTATTCTGTCGACGGTTCTCGCTGCCCCCCCCCCCCCGCCAACGCAGACATCAGGACCGGGTGGCGCCTTGTTGTCTACGGACAGTGTGACAGTGTACGCGGTGGCAATGTGCGCTCGCATCCTTCAGATTTGTGGCATGGGGGAGCAGCAGAGAACCTTTTGTTGGTTCGGTGAAGGCGACCTTGCTACAGCGCCTGTGCCGGGCCCGGCTTGACTTTCCGTCAGCTTCCGTGGCTCCAGGGCTCATTACTGCGTTCTGCACGAATGGCCAACCGTGACGTTGAATGACAAAGCAGCGGCGGCTGCGGAGAATTTCAGAGGAGACACCGAGCAGCATGGAGACGTTGAGACTCGGTCTGGCCATCGGGTCATCACGTACCAGAAACCGGGGCAATCGGTTCGGCCGAAAACATTTCGGCACAACACTGCAAACTCCGGACGTTGCCCATTACAGACGACGCGCTTTGTCGGAGCATTGGGACCATTGTTCACCCGTAGTTCACGTGTCTACGGACAGCTCGCCCATCTATCCCTCTGAGGCTTGAGTTCGTACATTGGTACTTGCTCGGCTTTGCTTGGGAGAGGGTTTTCCACTGATGTGGGCAGTGGGGGCAGTCGTAGAAGCTGACACACACCGACTGACAGAGAATTGTGTCGTGTCAACAGTGGTAATGGTAAGGTGCCACGGATGGGCGGAGTCGTGTCCTACGAAAAGGGACTACGGAACGGTGATCGGGAGACGATGCGATGAGATCGAGATGGTAGAGAGACGGAATGGAAAAGGAAGATGACGGTGTGAAGAGATAGCGATGAGACTCGATGAGATGATGACTGAGGCAGGGATGATATGACAAGGAATGAAAGCTAAAGATGGGAAACGAGGAAGCCAGTGATTGCGGGACATTATGAAAGAAGATTAAGATGGAAATCGCTTAGAGAGACGAAGATGATTAAGACCGACAACACGGACCATTCGTGAGACGACCTTTATGCACCTTATTTAGAAGAGCTTTGCAGGAAGGGATGCGGCATGTTGAGACATTGCGTGGTTCTATTCATTGATAACTTCATCATTTCTGTCGTCGTGTGCTTTCTTTATATATGCATACTCTTGTATTGTTGCAGTTTCTTTCTTTAAGTGCCTGCCCTGTGTCGAACGTCGTGAGTGTCTAAATCATGTGTTATAATTTTTTGTAGTGGTTGATTTACGCGGGCATGCGACGTTTGCAGTTAGTAATAAATGAAATACGTCAGTAAACAGGAACAGGTCGTAGCGTCTTCTATTTCGCGGCCCCAGCACGAATCCTTGTGTATGGAAAGTGGTTGAGACGCATAGCCAAGAGGGAACCGGGAAAAATGGTTCAGTGTTCCCTTTCCTTGGCGATCGGATGCGTAGCGGGGGCGTCTCAAGGACTTTCATATACATGTAGACAATCTGCCCTAACTACCACAGATAGTCATGTCAGAGAGGAAAGCTTAGGCCTGGGCCTCATCCCTGCCCCACGAGTCAGGTTGGTGTGATCCCCCCTTCCTCGAAAAAAATTTCTGGCCACGTCCCTGCTGCAGGTTGTTCCATATAAAAAATACATCCAGCGATATCACAAAATTATCACGGCCGATCGCACACGTTGTGCCTTATTCCGAATGAATACATGACTTTGGGTACGCAATGCCAAGTTATTCCGGTTGTTTAAAACGCACTATTTAGGGGTACAATAACCCTTGTGAAGTTAAAATTCATCGACATATATTGAAATTTGTCGGATTTGTCACCACTTGAAACACTGTGACTTATGCGCTTCGGAAAAAAAAGTGGCCCTCTAGTGGCTTTAGCACTATATGACCAGGAACAACAGCTGCGGGCCGTCCAGCAGGTCCTCGGGCAGCTCGCAGGGATCCAGTGAGCCGGCAATGGCGAGCGGAGACCTGCGCTGAATAACGGCAACACCGAAGACGACATAGGCCCCGTCGGGGCGCGAAAGCGCACAACTGCAGGCACAAAAAAGTTGATCTAATCCTATATTAGAGCCGTTTATATAAAACAAGTTTGACTGACCTCGTATAATGTGGGAAATTATGTTGGGCGAAACTTGGGGAGGGAAGGTAACTGCAGTGTTAATTTTTTGTTCACAATTTTTATGAAATGATGCTAACGATACATTTACAAATATTGCACGCACACGTACGTTCAAAAGTAATATTACCAGCTATTTACACTAGTCTATACTTCTTTTTGGTTCGACACAGATTTGCAGTCTTGTTCCGAGAGCAAGACTTCACGTAGGCATTGTTCACTGCAATTGGCACTTCCTCCCGTTCAGTGTCCCAATAACAAAATATCGGAAAAATAATGTTTGCACCGGAGCTACCACAGTCGGCGTATTCGCTCAGTACTGTCCGTCCGCTGCCAGGCAGGTTCCGTTCAACGGCTTCTTCAGTGCCCGCTTCTCGTCTTCTTGCTCGGTATCAGCGCCGCGGAAGTCGTGAGGGGCGGACAGGAAGTGGGGAAGCACCGCGTCGGAGATGATCTTGCCGATGCATGACTCGTGGTTCCTAGGAATTGTTGCGAGGTGGTTTAGTAAGGTCATCGTTCACCTCCATACCTTAGGATTGCAGTAGATGAGGCTCCTGGTCGGTGACGCCTCGACATTCACCGTCAGTGGTGTATACAGCTTCCAGAGAGCGCGTGAAAGTTTGCACCCGCACGACAAGTTCAGCCTCCTGCCGACATTTTCCTTGGGATGATTCGCTAACGTTCTGGGGCATTGAAGACTACTGAGACCGTTTTTACGTGGCGCTTCGGTCAACAAAACATCCGACATGCATGCGTCTCCTTCTGGTTCCCGGTGGACTTGTCTTTGCCGAAACGAAACATGCGGAAGCAAATGCTCTTGTTGTTGACGCCTGGTGCCGCATGCATTGGTTTTGGAGCCGCTACCACTATCACCGTAGCGGAAAGACCAGATCTTGAGGGTCTTTTCTTTAGCGGAGGCCGAGGGCTTGCGCATAGATGTCCGCCCAGCTTCAGCGGATTCTCGCCACCGACAGCTTTGCTCGGCGACGGACCGCCGTCCAAGTTGTGGTCACACGCACATCTACCACCTCGTCTACACGGCGTGTTGGCTGCGGATGAGGCCTCAAGCGCTGGTCGCATCGAGTAGCAGCGGAGACAGATGCGTCGGCCCTGCGTGATTCCACTTGACGCGTGTATCTTCTTGCGCCACGAAGACGTGGTGCTTCAGCTGCGGCTCAGGCTTCGGGGACAGGCCGCATCGAACGGCAGGGGAGGCAGATGCGAAGGAGTCGACCGGGTAGTCGAGTATACTCGTCCGTAGCAGCGACGTTCTTCACGGCCGGTGGCGGAGACTCGGCAGTCTTCAGGGACTTGCCGTCCGCTATTTGGTACGGGGATGCTGCCTCTACACAAGCTGAGAACAACGGCATAGTAGTCGAGGCAGCGGGACAAGCACGCAGGTCAGCGGAAGCGCTGGCAGCAGCCACTCTCTCGAAGCTGACGGGCCCGGAATAAGCGAGCGCTGAGCATCCACAATCGCGCATCGATTCAAATACGCAGCGCGAGGTCGACGAGGCACGAGACGAAGTAGAAGTAGAGCGTGCGTGGAATTTGTGGCGTACACCCACGCTTGGGGATTGGCGAAGAATCGTTTAGTCCTAACCCAGACAACAGTCGACATCTCATGCTTGTCCTCGAAATTCATAAACGTCCTCGTCAACTTGGCAGCATCCTGAAAATGTTTGCAGTTCACCATTTGCAGGATATTTAAAATATACGTTCTCATGCGCATGTGTTAAGTACAACAACCAGCGTGACTCCTTAGCAATGGAAATTAAAGTATTTGTGCAATGAACACCGTTTGACTGCAGATTTATTATAAAAGTACATTTAGTGATACTACAAATGCATGATTGCCGATCGCAGACGTTTTGCTTTATTCCGATTGAATACATATAACTTTGGTACGCAAGGCTTAAGTTACTCCGGTTTAAAATGCACTAGTTAGGGGTACAATAACCTTCGCAAAGTTAAACGTCGTCGACATATATTTAAATTTCTTGAATTTCTCAAGCATTTTCGCTTCTATCGGAAATGTAATCACCTCGGCGGGGATTCGATCACGTGACCTGCATGTCAACAGCCGAGTACTTTAGCCACTAGACCACCGTGGCGGGGCGCCAACTACTTCTACATTCTGTGCAATGCATAAATGTGCACACATATTGAAGTCTAATTCATTTTTTTTAGTTTCGCCATTAGGACTTCGCCACGTTCACTTACGGTTAGCCCATTTTCTAAAAAAGGTAATCAAGATTCATTAATTATTACGTTCTGAGAACTCTACTCGTAACTCCCCTCTGGCATTTCAAGAGCCGATGCCATATTTTCCCAATGCATGATTTCCGGCTTGTTTCTTGCCTGTTTTGGCATTAAGGTCGCGCATCAGAATAGTATACAGTGACTTTACTTCATTAATGACCAACTCTATTTACACGTCTCTATATAGGCGTTCAACCAAATTATCGTCAAGGCTTGATGTGGGCGCATTGGCCTGTACCACCTTCATCTTGTACCTTATGTTAAACTTAATTTTGATAATTGGCATCCTCTCAATGTTGCCATCACTATTCTTGTGTATAAGAAACCACACCCCTAGTTCTTTTCTGTCAGCTAATCTACGGTAGCATAGGACGTCTCCATTCTTCAGCACTGTGGTTCTTTTCTGTCAACTAATCCACGGTAGCATTGGACGTCTCCGTTCTTATATCCACTGTATAGACCTCACGTTTCCTTCTAACTTCGCTGGGCCCTATTACATCCCATTTAACGCCGTCTAATTCCTTGAATAGCACAGCTAGCTAGCCTCGTACTTGAACTGGTATAGCGCATTACGGGGAAGAAGAAACGGCCGAGCAGACCGACACAAGAGGACAGAGCGCTAACTTCCAACTGAGCTAAAAAAAAATCAGCTGGGCCAGATGAAATACCTAATGCTTTTCTTTATCGGTACGCCGAGTGGTGTTCCAAATACTTAGGCTTAATATTTAGGGAAAGCCTGTTACAAGGCGAAGTTCCAGTAGATTGGAAGAAGGGTAAATTGGTACCCATTCATAAATCAGGTGATAAATATGACGTGAAAAACTACCGCCCTATTTCGTTGTTATGTACAGCCGGCAAGGTTATGGAACACTTCCTTTTCAAACACTTAAGTTCATTTCTGGAGAGTAACCATTTTTTTCCCCAAATCAACACGGTTTCCGGCAAGGCTTTTCAACCACCACACAGTTAATTCACACTACTGATGACTTTCTAAAAACACTTGACAAAGGCGGACAAATAGATGCGATTTTTTTAGACTTTGAAAAAGCTTTCGACCGAGTTTCCCATTCCCATTTGATGTTTAAAATTCGCCGAATCCTAACCAACGAAAGAATTCTTCGATGGCTTGATTGTTATCTATCCCACCGACACCAATACGTTCGGATAGCAGATAAAAATTCTTCTTCCGCTCCCGTGCATTCTGGGGTACCACAGGGCTCTGTCCTAGGACCACTTTTATTTTTAGTTTATCTAAATGACATGTCATCCGAATCTACTGTGCAGTGTCGTTTTTTCGCGGACGACTGCGTTGCGTACCTGCCCATTCAATCAAGAACAGATCACGCCACCCTAAATGAATACTTATCGGTTGTTACAGCATGGTGTAACTCCTGGAAAATGAGCCTCAACATAGCAAAGTGCGTCAAGATGACCATAACACGTAAAAAAAATCCCTCGGAATTCACTTACATGTTAAACAACACTGCTATAACAACCGTTAACCAGTACAAATACCTTGGTCTGACAATCACTTCTAATTTGAGCTGGAAAACTCATATTGAAGGTATAACATCAGCAGCACTGCGGCGATTGTGGTTCTTAAAGCATCGCATGAGGCACTGCACCAGCAAAACAAAACTAGTTGCTTACACTACATTGGTACGCCCATTGTTGGAATATGCTGACGTTGTATGGGATCCACACACACAAACTGAAATATACTTACTAGAACGAGTCCAAAATAAATCCCTTCGGTTTATTTACCACGCGTATAGTAGACACTGTTCAGTCACTGAACTCCGTAATAGATCCGCCCTTCCCACATTGGAGTCGCGTAGAAAGCTACATCGCTTAAAATTCCTTTATAACATAGTCAACGGACACTCAGGACTCGCCTTTAACACTTACATGCAGTACAATACATCGCGGAAAACTCGGAACAAGCATGATAACACCATAGTGGTGCCACTTACAAAAACAAATTCTCGGCGATATTCATTCTTTCCACGAACAATTTCCGACTGGAATGAACTACCTCATGACGTCACCAGCATCGCAGCGCCCGACGCATTCTTATCAGCTGCCACTGCCTGTCTGTAGTAAAAGCTGTCTGGTCGTATGTGCAGATTTCAATTCTTTTTATGATGTTTTTTTCACTTCGTGTTAGGAACAAAAATTTGGATTGTATTTTTATACCGCTCTTGTGTTGCTCCTGTAACCCGAGTATTCATGTTCCACGCAAACCTGTTATGTGGTGATTTTATTTCTGCGCCGTGAAGTGTAGTGTTATAAGTGGCTGCAAGTATGAAAGTTTGTATCACTCCTGCCTTGGCCACCAAGAGGTGGCTGGCAGTATGCAATAAATAAAATAAAATAAAAGCTTTATTGTCAAACTGCATCAAATATGTAGACCGGCGCAAGCATACAAAAGCACCCAACGCAACGACAAGATTACACACAACATCGCACCTTCACATATCACAGATTCATAGGCGGTTATGCTGATTAAGGAAGGCCACTTCATGTTCAGATAAAACCAAAGACGGGGCACTAATACACGTGCTGCCAGCTCTTGCTATACAATGCGCTTCTATAATTTCCCGAGTTAATTGTGACGGGTGCTCTTTAACCACTTCACATTGATCAAACATGGGGGACATCCACAATCGCGACAGTGAATCCCAATGTGGTCCTGGATTGCTTTGTGAACATTATAATGGTGCTCTTTTAGCCTTTCATTAAGGCAGCGCCCCGTTTGGCCGAAATACCACATACCACATGAGAATGGAATCGCGTTAAGAACCCCTGCTACACACGGCACAAACCGAATTTTGTGCTTGGTTGAGCAACCAGTGACACGTGATTTGAGAGGATTTACTGCTTTGCAAAGCCGCTGTAACTTATCCGGCGCTGAAAACACCACTTTGACGCTGCATTTCTCCCCTATCTTTTTTATCCGGTGGGAAATGTCATGCACGTATAGGGTAAAACTACGGGTCTTTTTCGGTCGTTAGATTCCAGCTAAGCCTCGGAGTTGCAGCCTTTCTTTATCTGTTTTAATAGCTTTTCAGCTATAGATGCCAGTAGGATGTTCCCCCATGTTTGATCAATGTGAAGTGGTTAAAAAGCACCCGTCACAATGAACTCGGGAAATTATAGAAGCGCATTGTATAGCAAGAGCTGGCAGCACGTGTATTAGCGCCCCGTCTTTGGTTTTATCTGAACATGAAGTGGCCTTCCTTAATCAGCATAACCGCCTATGAATCTGTGATATGTGAAGGTGCGATGTTGTGTGTAATCTTGTCGTTGCGTTGGGTGCTTTTGTATGCTTGCGCCGGTCTACATATTTGATGCAGTTTGACAATAAAGCTCAGTTGGAAGTTAGCGCTCTGTCCTCTTGTGTCGGTCTGCTCGGCCGTTTCTTTTTCCCCGTAATGCGCTATACCAGTTCAAGTACGATGAACCAACTCGCCCAATCTTCAACACTCGTAGCTAGCTAGCCTCACTAGCTAGCGTTCTAGCGTTGAAGGTATAGCCAAAATCAGACTCCTATGGCGGCCTGTCCGTACCCAAAGATTCTCACCAACCTCCGCTGCGTCGCAGGTCTGACCACCGCCTTGGACAGTTGCTTTGCAGCCGCTGGGTACTACGGGTCAATTGTTGATTGCTCTATTCGTGGAAGGTTGTGGCCAGATACTACACCAGGGTGGCGAATCCTGCTCTGGCGAGGGAGTACATTACCGGCAGCTGGTT
Source organism: Rhipicephalus microplus (assembly GCF_043290135.1). NCBI lineage: Eukaryota > Metazoa > Arthropoda > Arachnida > Ixodida > Ixodidae > Rhipicephalus > Rhipicephalus microplus. The sequence goes on along the minus strand of NC_134710.1, from coordinate 58,669,774 downwards.
GCCAGTGAGGCGGCACTCCAGACTTCTTGTTTTTGTTTTTGAACGATTAATTCACCACTATACAATTGTGAATGTTCCGGTATGTGCATTATAACCGAATTTCGTCATTTCGTGCTAGATTGCAGCGCTATCAGTATCCCTTTCAGTCACGGCGATCACATTTGTGGACGCGAACTTCAAAGGCGCGTAACACGCCGCCTGTTTTTTGAAACAGCTCTAAACTGAGTGTGCACATTCCTGCAGGCTTCCTGAGTGGACAACTAGCGGTCATATAATTAGATTGTGCTCCGTTTTGTTTCAGACGATCACTTTGCTGGAGACACTACCATGTTAGGCGATCACTCGACGTGCTGCAGCTAACTGTGCCTGCATTTTGGGCCTAATAGTTGATCCTTTTTATGCAAGTACTGAAACTGGCTGGTAGCCCAATAATTATACAGTTGGTTGCACACTCATTATTTTAATTAGTGAAACTCACACAAAACGCATTCATTCTAAACAAATCCAACCAAAAAAACTAAAGGTCACGAAATGTCTCAGAGCTGGAACAGTATTACCGAATGAACAACGTCGAGATAAAAGGTATCTCCCGCACTCAGGGTGAAGACTTGCGTCGCTGCATTGGAAACAGTTGCAAAAAAAATGAATGTACAGTCGTTCCTCTGATCTTGACATGGTTCATCGAGTCTCTTCTAAAGATAAAAGCAAGAAGAACTTAATCGCGAGATTTTGTTCGCGAGCAATGAAGAATAAGTTCATCGGCAAGGCACGAAAAGCAAGGCTCTGCCCTAATGACATTGTCATATCCGACGGCTACTCCGCTCTTTTTGTCCACGACCATTTGACCCCTCAGAACAAATCATACTTTTCCAAGGCACTGGCATAAAAAAGGCTTCGTCACATTGCTGACAAGACTGACCTTTTTCTGTTTTTACCTGTAGCTCACCCATGACACATAAATTTGTCTACATCCACCGTGGCTTCTTATTTGACACCATCTACGATGAATCAGACCATGTTGTGTGACTATAATTCAGTCATTCACTTTAACGACAGAATCGTTCACGAGCATTTTGACGACTTTCACAACTTTTTTTTTCTACATTTAACAATGCCTTTGGGTGCACGTAAAGAACCCCAGGTGGTCAAAATTTCCGGAGCCCTCCACTACGGCGTCTCTCATAATCAAATGGTGGTTTTGGGACGTTAAACCCCGCAAATCAATCAATACATTTATCAATGCCTTTTCAATTATGTCTGCTAAACATGCCTTGCTTATCATGATAAATATATATATTCTTTTAGTTTCAACGACACCCAGTTGTCATTTTGGGTAGGAGCGCCGTAACCACGTCCAACAGAGCGACATGAGAAGCCAAGTGATAAAAAACGGGCCACGCATGCGCCCATGCAGCAGGTGTCTCATCGTGCCGTGTCGCTAGCTGGTGCATCGATGCATTCTGCCACGCGATTGCACACTTTTGATCGCACCTGTACACAGCATGCAAATGAACGTGTATTGTACCCGGTGCACTGGTGATCGCAATTAAGCCCTATCGGGAAAAAATTTCTCAGTAGTGATTAGAGCCTTTCTGCAGCTGGCATAAGAGAGTCGATCACATCAGGCTTCATCGTGATTGAAAGTGCCCGTGTGAGAGCGCTTTAAGTTATAAATCTAAAAATGATGAAATGGCCTAACTTGCGATGCACAAACACGAACGGTCTGTGGGTTACCACTTGTCGCGCTTGATTTTTACAAGCCACAACCCTCGCCTTTTCGGATCTTTTGGAAATCTGAACACCGTGTATTTATTTCGCGAGTGGTTTGTGCATTGTTGCACGCAACACGTGGGCATTTCGCCCGGGAAAACGCCGCGGACCTGTCTCACTCCACAAGCCGCGACGAGACTGGGGTAGCCGAATGGCGACCGTCGATCGGAAGGCAACACTCACCCCTTCAAAGAGTGACTCCACCCTCCAAGTCCAAGGGGGCGCTTGCGTCGTAGAACCCTTGTCTAGCCTAGGGTTCCTCGATGCGCGCGCTCCCTCTCTATCGCTTAGGAGGGTGGAGACAACCGCGTTGTCTGCTACGGAGTCCGTTATTACGATGCCCTCTCCGCAAGCCGCCTATAGTCACAACGGCCAGCCAACGAGTGTTGCGCGGCTGAATACAAAGTTTGTTGCGTCATAGCGTGTGGTACTCAAACAACATCAGAGAAACACAAAGTTTTTTCATCGAGAGTGGGAGGCTTATAGATATCTAGTCTATAGTCTGCATTTTTAAGTGACATTATCAGCTGGACTTGCAGCAGAAAAATACCGTAGACGCAAGCCGCGTTAAGAACTTCATTTAACGTCTTTTTGTACTTATCACTAACTATTTGTATAGGTTAAAGATGAGAAACAGCCGCACCTAAGCCACATGACCTTTCAATGTATCTGTGTTTTGTGTGCATTCCACAAATGTGTAAAAACTGTTTGCCATTTGCAACCTGGATAGGGGAAAAAAGAATAAAAATTACGTGCTGTGTCGAGAGAAAAGAAGAAAAATCACAGCTTATCCGCAGAATGAATGATGATGTGCGTGGGGAAGCGTTTATCCGTACCTCCACCCATGCTTCTATCCGGGCGTTCGTTCATGCTGTCCATCCGTCCATACGTCCATTGAATTGTCCCTCCGTTCAGCATATCCACGGACCACAGCATAGCACGGATGGACGAACGCTTCGTTCCACACATCATCATTCATGATGAGTGGGGCAAAGCGTATGTCCATCTGTCTGTTCTTGCTTCCATCCGTCTGTGCATCTGTCTGCCTGTCCTTGCGTCTGTCTCTCACTCACACTAGCGCTACATACTCAGTGATTCATACAGCTAGGTGTTTACGAACCAGTCACAGACATGCATGGACAAACCCACGGCTTTAGAATCTTCGCCCCTGAAGCTGTGATCGTGTATCATATTTTTATATATTGTTTTAGGGGTGAAGCTCCTTAGGGTGTGGGTCTGCACTTCCTCCGTTGTTGTCGTACGTAGCCACAAGTGGCACATACCTGCTCTAGAGCGGTTATGTGCCACAGGGGATGTGAGATGGGAGATGACGGTACTTGGAGGGTTCACTAAATGGATACACGGACAGACACATGGACGGACGGACAGACAGACTAGCAGACGGATGGACGGATGCGCCGAGCGGTTATGTGCCACAGGAGATGCGAGATGGCGGTACTTGGAGTGTTCACTAGACGGACGCACGGACAGATGGACAGACAGACTAGAAGACGGACGAACAGATGGATGGACGCACGAACGGACGGACAGACGAATGGACGGACTCACGGACAGACGTTCGGACGCATGGATGGACGCACGGATGGTCGCGCGTACGGACGGAAGCAAGAACAAACGGACGGACAGAAGCATGGGTGGGTACTTCGCCTCACTCATCATCATTCACTCCGTGAATATGCCGTGACACCATTTCAATTGGCATGCAATGAAATGCAACTGGCTCCTACTAATACGACGACTACGACGGCCCGCGACTCACGGCGTAAAGGGCTTTGCCCCTAAACAAAATAGTTGAAGGCTCCAGCAGCAACAAGCGCACAATGTAGGCGCACATCTTCGCGCAATTGCAGCTTTTGTACAAGAAGCGATAGAGAACATCACATTTTGTGCGATCCAAAATGAACGAGTTAAATAAGCATGTATGTACACAGCATGTAAATGAACGTGTATTGCATCTGGTGCACTGGTGATCGCAATTAAGCCGAATTTCTTCACAGTCATGGGCGCCATTCTGTAGCTGGTGTAAGAGAGTCGATCACATCAAGCTTCATCGCGATTGAAAGTGCCCGTGTGACAGCGCTTTACGTTAATAACCAGAAAAAGAACGAAAAAGCAAAGATAAAGAGCGTTCACTCCCAACTGATCTATTCGCACAGAAATCGTGAAAAGTATATCTTCCACACCAAACATGCGCAAACAGCACTGCCTGCCGCAATCAAAACAAAAAAAAAAACACGAGGTCATTGGAAAAACATTCACTAGATATTTGTTGGTTCACTAGATATGCCTTTCCTGTGGTCTCGCGGTTTTTTGTTATTTTTATTGAAACAGAAAATAAACAAAGAAGATTTTGTCACCGTTACTTGGCGACTTCTGCCCCTTTCCACGTGATCGGTACAAATAAAAAATATAAAAACAATAGTATATATACATATACTGTGCTACATGGGTGAGAGCAAAGTTCCTCCTATGGGCAGAACAAACACATAGACGCCACGCTCCCTTTTAACTTTTGTCCGCTCAGTATTCCTCACAAATCTTCGTTTCTTCTAATAATTATGAGCTGTTTTTGCCAACTCAACCATCATTTCATTTCCCTTGATTCCGCAGTGACTGGGAACCCACTAAAATGCCACTCGATGATTCGACTTCGTAGCTTCTGAGAGCTCTTTTAGTATAGCGTATACTATACGCACATCAATGTGTCTTGAAGTGGCATTTTCCACACATGCCAGTGCTTCCAGAGAGTCTGTAATTACCACCCATTTTCTTGGTGTCGTTGACAGTTTAATAAAGCTTATGGCTAGCAAAATCACTACGAGCTCCGACGTTGTTGAAGAGGAGAGGTGGCCCAACGGACATGCATATTCTTCGTGCCATTCCGGAATTATGAATGCTGATGTCGCTGTCTCTTTGGTGATAGAGCCGTCAGTGTATACGTGAGTGTATTCTTGGTACCTGTCAAACAGACGATGTGATGCAAACTGCTGTGCGGCAACGGTTGGCACTTCATGTTTGCTCTGAAGTCCTTCTATTGATGTTTCAAATAGTTTTTAGCTCAAACAGCCATGGCGGGGTTTTTCGGTCCAGTGGCCAATGTCGACACAGGAAGCCGGGAAATGTACTGTTGGTACACATGGTGTATTTGCAATTCAGCACGGTTCACGATGTTGGATATGAGTGGACCCCCGCAGGGGCGTCTGCACAAGCAGGCGTTTGGTGTGTACACTCTAAAAAGTTTTGAGGAGTAACTGCGCCGTTCATCCGAAAAGGGCGCTTTACTCCAACAAA